>NC_050581.1:51243511-51575075 GCF_011100635.1 Trichosurus vulpecula | reverse complement strand
CTCCCTTATCTTATCGTTTCCCACTTGCTACTTCTCCTCTCCCTTCTGACCACCCCCCTCCCTTTTTCCCCCCCTTACCTTCCCACTTCCCGTAGGACAAGTTAGATTTCTAAACTTATCAGAGTTTGTTATTCCCTTCTTGAACTAGATCAGATGACAGTAAAGCTCAAATACTGCTCTTCTCTCTCCCTTCTTTCCCTCTACTATAATATGTTTTTGTGCCACTTCATTTGGTGTAATTTACCCTTTTCTACTACCTCCTTACCGCTTCCCTCATAACCCTCCCTTTATATCTCTTACTTATATTTTATATCTTTACATCAGTTAATTTATACAGGCATTCACAACCTATGTATATCCCTTTCAATTGTCATAATAGCTGTACCATTCTCAAGAATGACATATATATGTATATATATATATATATATATATACACATATATATATATATATATATATATGAAACATACATAAGATGATATAATCCCACATAAAGATGTAAACAACGTGCCCTTATTGGTTAATAAGGTTTGTGGGGCTTTTCCCCCTGGTTACCTTTTTATGTCTCTCTTGAGTTTTGTATTTGGAGATCAAATTTTCCATTGAGTTCTGGCCTTTTCATCAGGAAGGTCTGGAATTCCCTTATTTCATTGAATGTCCATCGCCTTGCCTGGAAAATTATGCTTAGTTTTGCTGGGTAGTTGATCCTTGTAGTCCCAGCTCCTTTGCCCTTTGGAATATCATATTCCAATTTCTCCTGTCTTTTAATGTGGAAGCTGAGAGATCCTATGTGATCCTGACTGTAGTTCCACGATATTTGAATTGCTTCTTTTTGGCTGCTTGCAGTATTTTCTCCTTGAGTTTATAGCTCTGAAATTTGGCTATAACATTTCTTGGTGTTTTCAGTTTGGGATCTCTTTCAGGGGGTGATCGGTGAATTCTTTCAATGACTATTTTGCCCTCTGGTTCTAGGACCTCTGGGCAGTTGTCTTTGATAATTTCTTCGAAGATACTGTCAAGGCTCTTTTTTTCATCGTGGATTTCCGGTAGACCAATAACTCTTAAATTGTCTCTCCTGGATCTATTTTCCAGGTCAGTTGTTTTGCCAATCAGATATTTCACATTTTTTTCTATTTTTTTCATTCTTTACGTTTTGTTTTATTACTTCTTGGTGCCTCATAGATTCATTAGCTTCCACTTGCTCAAGTCTAATTTTTAATGAGTTAGTGTTTACATTTTGCTTTTGAGTCTCCTTTTCCAGTTGGTTGATTTTGCCTCTCAGGGTGTCCTTTTCTCTCTCTAGATTCTGAATCTCCGTAGCCATTTCGCCAATCTTATTCTTTAGGGACTTGATTTCATCAGTGGATTTTTTTACCATTTTTTCCATATTTTCTTTTAGTTCCCTAATTTGGTTTTTAAAATCCTCCTTTAGCTCTTCCAGCAGTGCTTTTTGTGCTGGAGACCAGTTCATATTACCTTTTGAGGTATCTGTTGTATCTACAGTATCGTTTACTTACCTCTTCCATATTTGTATTTTGATCCTGCCTGTCTCCATAAAAAGAATCTATTGTCCTCGGTTTTTTTGTGCTCTTCTTCATGTTGGTTTGCCTTTTGCTGGCTTTACAACGAATTTCTACCTTTGTGCCTCAGGGCTTTCTGTCCCAGCTTTCTTATTCTGGGGGTTGTGAGTCTAGAATTAAAACCTTCAGTTTCCTGAGGTGTGGGGGAGGGGTCTGGCTCCCTGGCGTCTCACTCCCTGTGGGTGCTCTCCAGCACTTGCTTTTCAGCAATGGTCTCAGCTGTTTGTTGTTTGAGCTGATGTCTGCACTTCCCCTGGGGGAGCAAGGTTATGTCTAGGCTCCTGGCGTTGACCCCTGCCGACTCTGCCCCTATGGGACTAATGAACTTCTGCTATTTGACCACTGAAGCCCCACTACTTTCTGCTCAGTTCCAGGGTTCTTTTTTTTTCCCGAGGGATTCTCTGGGTGGGGAGGGGAGGGATTAGGGCTGTTTACCTGGCCATTAAGTGTCCCGAAAGTTCAAGGAAGTCAAATTTTCTATTCAGCTCTGGTCTTTTCATTGAGAAAGCTTGAAAGTCCCCTATTTTATTGAAAATCCATATTTTGCCTTGGAGCATTATACTCAGTTTTGCTGGGTAGGTGATTCTTGGTTTTAATCCTAGCTCCTTTGACCTCTGGAATATCATATTCCAAGCCCTTCAATCCCTCAATGTAGAAGCTACTAGATCTTGTATTATTCTGATTGTGTTTCCACAATATTGAAATTGTTTCTTTCTGGCTGGTTGCAGTATTTTCTCCTTGATCCTGGAGCTCTGGAATTTGGTGACAATATTCCTAGGAGTTTTCTTTTTGGGATCTTTTTCAAGAGGTGGATTCTTTCAATTTCTATTTTACCCTCTGGTTCTAGAATATCAGGGCAGTTCTCCTTGATAATTTCTTGAAAGATGATATCTAGGCTCTTTTTTTGATCATGGCTTTCAGGTAGTCCAATAATTTTAAATTATCTCTCCTGGATCTATTCTCTAGGTCAGTGGTTTTTCCAATGAGATATTTCACATTGTCTTCCATTTTTCATTCCTTTGGTTCTGTTTTATAATATCTTGATTTGTCACAAAGTCACTAGCTTCTACTTGCTCCAATCTAATTTTTAAAGTGGTATTTTCTTCAGTGGTGTTTTGGACCTCCTTTTCCATTTGGCTAATTCTGCCTTTCAAGGCATTCTTCTCCTCATTGGTTTTTTGAGCTCTTTTTCCATTTGGGTTAATGTATTCTTTAAGGTGTTATTTTCTTCAGTATATTTTTGGGTCTCCTTAAGCAAGTCATTGACTTGTTTTTCATGGTTTTCTTGCATCACTCTCATTTCTCTTCCCAATTTTTCCTCTACTTCTCTAACTTGCTTTTCCAAATCCTTTTTGAGCTCTTCCATGGCCTGAGCCCAATTCATATTTTTCTTGGAGGCTTTTGATGTAGGCTCTTTGACTTTGTTGACTTCTTCTGGCTGCATGTTTTGATCTTCTTTGTCACAAAAAAAAGGAATCTAGAGTTTGAGTTTGAGTCTGAGTCTGAGTCTGAGACCATTTTCACTGCCTGTTAATGTTCCCAGCCAACTACTTGACCCTTGAGCTTTTTGTCAGGGTGTGACTGCTTGTAGAGTAAAGAGTACTTTGTCCCAAGCTTTATGGTCCAAGTGCTGCTGTTTTTAGAGCTACTTCTACTCCACTGTCACCACAGGCTGTGTCACAGCAGCACTCCTCCTCTCCCAAGAACCACCAACCAGGACCACAATCCAGATCCAAGGAGGGCATAGCAAGAGAAAGTGCTCCTTGCACTCCTGCTCTGATCCGCTGCTAGATTCCTCCCACTGTGTGAGCCAGGGACTTGGGAAGCAGCTGATGCTGGAGCTCTGGAATCAGCCTCTGGAGCTTCCTGCTGCTGCCACTGCCACCACTGCACCTCTTCTGCCACCCCGAGGGATTGGGCCGGACTGCTCTCACCTCGATCCTGCAGGTTCCCACTAACCTGCTCTTTGGCGTTTGTGGATTGAGAAGTCTGGTAACTGCCACAGCTCAATGATTCATGGCCCTAAGGCCTGTTCTGGCCAGCTGATTCCAGGTCTGGTCTGTCCTGGCATGGCCCACACCGGGCTGTGTTCTCCTCCCAGCACCATGTGATAGACACTTCCCAGCAATCATCAAGGCTCTCCTGGGCTGGAGACCTGTTTTCCTCTGCTATTTCATGGGTTCTGCAGCTCTAGAATTTGTTCAGAGCCATTTTTTACAGGCGTTTGGAGGGATTTGGTGGAGAGCTTAAGCAAGTCCCTGCTTTCCAGCCACCATCTTGGCTGCACCCCCCAATCATGTTTTTTTTAAAAAAAATTGAGTTCTGAATTCTCTCCCTCCCTCCTTCCCTCCAGTACTTCCCCCATTGATAAGGCAAGAAATATGAAAGTAACTATACATGTGAAATGATGCAAAACATATTTCCCTATCAGCTATGTTACAAAAAAAAGAAAGAAAAAATTATACTTCAATCTCGACTCAGACTTCATTAGTTCTTTCTCTGGAGGTGGATAGCATTTTCATCATAAGTCTTTTAGAACTGTTTTGAATCATCGTATTGAACAGAAAGCTAAGTCATTCACAGTTGATCTTTGTACGATCAATATATCACATTTCTTTCACCCGCCCATCTCCAAGATAGACTTTGATTCAGGAAGTTGGGGGAAGAGGGAGCCACTCTGCTCTCTTCACCAAGAGTGGAAACCAGGCTAGAATTATATTTATCCACTCCCCTAAATATTATTAGTCCATGGGAAATGATTTTTAGATTCAAGCTGAGCTCCTGGTCACAGATCTGTTACTGGGGATGAATTATCCCACGCTATGCATATAAGGCTTGACTCCCTTCCAAGTCAATAGTAAAATAGAAGTCAGGTAAGGTATATAAATATATATTGTTGTTGTTTAGTCACTTCAGTTATGTATGACTCTTTGTGACCCATTTGGGGTTTTCTTGGCAAAGATACTGGAGTGGTTTGCCATTTCCTTCTCCAGCTCATTTTACAGATGAGGAACTGAGGCAAACAGGGTTAAGTGACTTGCCCAGGATCACACAGCTAGTAAGTGTCTGAAACTGGATTTTAACTCAGATCTTCCTGATTCCAGACCTAGGACTCTATCCACTGTGCCAACTAGCTGCCCATATAAGTAATCTATCTATCTATCTGACAATATAGAATCAATGATTTCTCCCACGTGCAGCAAGATACCTAAGTTCAACCAAGAGAGAGTCCCAGATCTCACAAAAGGGGAAATTCTCAGAAGTCTAGTGTAGTAAGCCGGTGAAAAGGAAATGATTGAGGTGCCAGCTCCTCTACATATGGGCTTCTTTCCAGAATCTTTTTCTCCCTTTGGGGACCTGAAGATAATCTAGAACTACATATTTTCTTTCTTTTAACTGGAAACCAGAAGACCAGTATCTCTTTTCTCCCACACTCTTAATAATTCTTCCCTCACATAGGCCCACAGCACTGGGTAAACAACCTCCACCAATAGGGAGGGTCCCATGCAAACAGGAGCCCCTTTGACATACGTCTCCAGTTCCTTCATTCCATCTGGTCATTTAGTCCAGTCTCAGGATTTGGAGTATATCAAATGATAAAGACAGTGCAAGAATGGAGTGGCATTTAACAGTGTCTACACCTGGTAAAGTGCTAGACACACGAATCACTCAGTAAATAACCTTTGTGGAAATCAGATGCTAATATAACTACTTAGCATTGGACAGACATTAGAGTTTAATAAGGTACCCTCCTCCCACACACATTTTATGCTTTTACAACTTTTACAGGAGCAGTTGTGATGTCCAGATGTCCCTGGAATTGTCTGTCTGCCTGGTGGCCTAGAATGCTGGAAATTTTCATGCTTCATTTTGTACCATGTAAAAAAAAATCCTTATTCTGTATTGTTCCACAGGACAGAATTAGGACTTATGGGGAGGAGGAGGGAATTTCACCTTAATATAGGAAAGAACTTTTAAATTCAAAGCTGTCCAACAATAGAAGAAACTGCTTAATGAGGAAGCAAGTGCCCCATTCCATTATTTTTCCCCTACATCCCAGCTGCCTCCCTTTTATAGGGACTAACTTGAGGCTTCAATGACTGCAGTGAAAAAGTACTTCTGCCTTTCTTGTCCCAGACCCACCCCCATCTCCCAACTGTGAAGCCTGAGAGCCTCCAAGCTATTCCAAATTTTAAACCTTAAACTCCTTGGTCCACCACCTTTTGTCACCACCATCTCCCATCTCATTTACACAGCTGAGTCCCAAGGGATAATGGTTATTTCCATTACACAGAAGAACCCATCAAGGTCCCTAGATAGGGTTGTCCATTTGCTAGGGGTAGTATGTTGAGATAGCAGTGAGTCTGCAGCTAATAACTCATAATCTGCTTCCTTTGGTAGGTCACCTGGTAGAGTCAATGATTTAATTTACAGTTTAGTATATAAAGCCACCTCTCACCCCCATGTGACACAGGCTGTCTTTCACACCTGGAATGCATTGCCTTTTAAGCTCCACTATATAAAGCCTTGTCATACTCCTTTTCCAATCTTAAATCAATCATTTGTTCCATGTTTGGTTCTAACTGTGCTGCTTCTTGACCCGAATACACTGTCCAGCTTATCCTTTGTAAAATATGGTCCCTAGAACCCAATTACAATACTCCATGTGTGATTCGATGTGGGCAGAGTACAGCAGTATAGTCTCTTGGACATTGTGCCTCTCTTAATGCAGCCTAAAATTGTGTTAACATTCCTGGCTGCCATATCATCTTGTTGGCTCATATTAAGCTTTCAGGCACTAAAACTCCTAGATCATTGCAGCTGAAACATTAGCTAGATAAAGGGTGAAGGATGTTTAATAAGCAAAATTTAATAATGCCTGGCACATAGTAAGAACTTAGTAAATGCTTATCGATTAACAGAATGGACAGACAACCTATAGAGCCAATCCTTCATTATATAAGTCTTGGACATACGTGGAGAATGGACAATGAAATGGGGGAGGTGAGAAGGTCAGCTTTGAGAAATTGTGGAACAGCCAGGAGGCCAGTGTCACTAGATCAAAGAGTACATGTATGTGAAGATTGGAAAGGTAGTAGGGTCTAGTTTAAGAAGGGCTTTGAATGCCAATGGAGCATTTTATATTTGCTTCTGGAGGCAATAGGGAGCCACTGGAGTTTATTGAGGAGGGGATGACACGGCTAGACCTGTAGGTTAGGAAAATCACTTTGGTGGCCAGATGGAGGGTGGTTTGGAGAGGGGAGTGACCTGAGACAGGCATACAAGCTAGCAGGCTATTGAAATAGTCCAGGTGTGTGGTGATGAGGGCCTTCACTAGTGTGGTGGCAGTGTCAGAGGAGAGAGGGGGATGCCCTGCCCCCCGCCCTTTTGGTATAGTGCTTTATTCTTTGAAAAACAAAACCAGAACATGGTACTGTACTGTGAATCTCTCAGTATGTTTTAATTATATATTGAATTTAACCCAGTAATGCCCACACAGCCCTGCTTAACCATGTTCCCTTCTGAATGTCCTTTTGCTCTTTTCTATGTATTTCTAAATGTTTCATTGATGCTATTTTCTTCCTTTTTTTGGTATTACTATCAGTACCATCCACTTCCTCTGCCCTCAAGCCCTCCCCTCCCCCCAACCTCCCCCAGCATTATTTTGTAAAAAAAAAAAAATCATTTTAATCAAGAAAAATAAATTAATACATTGTTCACATCTGAAGATATGTACCTTATTCGATATTTCTAGGTCATCACCTCTCCATCAAGAGGTAGGAAACATGCTTCATCATCATTCTTATAGAATCATTGTTCACAAGAAATTGAGAGTTGTTTTCCTTGACAATGTTTAAGTCATTGTAGAACTATTCTCATGGGTTTGCTGATTTTATTAGCCATAGCTTCCTACAAATTTCTTTGAAACCTTTATAGTTATCCACCATTTCTTATGTTGCAATAACATGTATTCCATTACCTCCAAATACCACATTTTGTTCAGCCACTTACTAACTGATGGGTGCCCTCTTTGATTCTAGTTTTTTGCTACAGCAATGAAATGCTACTGTAAATATTTTCGCATACATGGGTCTTTTCACTCATCCCATTTCCCTGTAACAAGAATGTGGCTAGCAGCTACTGTGGAGGGGGGGGGTGAAAGACCAACAACAGCAGCACATAGGAAGGCTGCTAGCACAGGTTCTTTGATCTGCTTTCCTAAGGAAAGCAACTTCAAGGGGTTAACAATCTCACTTTAATCAAACATACGTATATCATTCACTTAGTTCAGGGAGAAAAGCCAGCACCCTGAACTTCAGAGCAAATACAAATAGAAATTACAAACATAGACAATATAAACAGAGTGAATAACACAATTCAACAGACAGGCTTTGTCTGATCAAGACATTACATATATAGTTACCAAAAAGAGAAGCACCAACATCTAGGTGTTTTCAGAGCCAGGGAGCTCCAGTGGCTACCCAGAGTCTCCACACCAATACTCTTCCAGTGAGTGAGAGCTTGTAAAGGCAATCAAAGATCTTCCCATTCACTGATTGCCTTTACAGAGCTCCAAACAAAATGCTTACCTCTGAGTTTATATACCTTTCTTAGGGCCTGAAGGCTTCATACCTAATCAGCAAAAGGGTGTGGGCTTGGGGCTTAACACCTAGTTAGCAAAAGGATGTGGGCCTGGGGCTTTTCACCTAGTAAGACTTAATCAAAGGCACTTGATTATTTTTGCATTCTAAAAGAGAAAACAGTAAAAAAAATCCCACCTTAACTAATATTACATTCCCTTACTCAATAAACTCCCATGGCTCCCTGTCACCTCCAGGATTGAATATAAAACCCATTCAAGTCCTTTATAATCTGCCCCACCCCATTCTTTCACCCTATTCCTCAATGACACTGACTTTGTTATTTCTCAAAAAAGACACTGCAGTTTCCAACTCCAGGTATTTTCACTGGCTGTTTGCTATGCTTTGAAGTCTCTCCTTCCTCAACAACCTCCTGGCTTCCTTCAAATCTCAGCTAAAATCCCACTTTCCACAGGAATTCCTGATCTCCCATAATTCTAGTGCTTTTCTTCTTTTGTTTATTTCCAATTTATCCTGTCTATTGTTTGTTTGCAAATAGTTGTTTGCAAATTGTCTCCCCTAAAAGACTGTGAGCTCTTTGAAGGCAGGGACTGCTTTTGCTTCCTTTTGAATCCCAGCCCTTAGTACAACATCTAGTAGGTGTTTAGTAAATGTTTATTGAATGACCCGACTGACCTTTGATCTCTTTGGTCCATAGGCCCAATAGAGATATTATTTGGCCAAATGTTTAATGAGTTTTAGCTGCAAACTGCTTTTCAGAATGGTTGAACCAATTCACAGTGACAGCAACATCTCCTACCATCTTTCCAAGAATGGTAATTTTCCTTTTTTTGGTCATCTTTTCCAATCTGAGGGGTGTGAGGTAGAAAACTAGAGTTATTTTAATTTGATTTCAATTATTATTAATGACATGATCATTTTTTCCATATGGTTGTAGATACCATACATTTCTTCTTTTTTTTTTTTTGAAAACTGCCCATTATAAACTTAGATCATTTATCTATTGGTAAATGACTCTTTTTCTTATATATTTGTATCTGCATATATTTTATGATCATCTCTATATCTTGTTTGGTCAAGAACTCTCCCCTATCAATGGTTGTAGAAATTATCTCCTTTTGTAATCCTCTAATTTATTTGTGATATGACCTTTTATATCTAAGCCATGTCTCCATTTGGAGCATATTTGTGAAATGTGCCCTACTTTTAATGACCACAAATTTCTTGAAGCAAAGTAAATTACAGTGCTTGACCAAAGATAGAGGGAAAGGACCAAGTGTACCCAAACATCTATAGCAACACTTTTTGTTGTAGCAAAGAACTGGAAACCAAGTGACTTCCGATAGATTGAGGAATATCTGAACAAATTAAGGTATATGAATGTAGTAAAATATTATTATTCCATAAGCAATGATGAATATGAAGAATTCAGAGAAACTTGAGAAGACTTATATGAACTGGGTGCAGAGTTGAATAAACAGAACCAGGAGAACAATTTACATTATGATCACAATAATGTAAAGGAAACAACTTTGAAATACTTTAGAACAATGGCCAGTCATGATTTCTGAAGACTGATGATGAAGTGTATTTCCTACCTCTTGTCAGAGAAGTGATGAACTAGAGGTGCAGAATAAGATATAGTTTCAGACAAGGTCAATACATTAGTGTGTTTTGCTAGAAAAATATGTATTTGTTATACGGGAGGGCTTCTTTTTGGGAAGGGGAAAATGGAATGTCTTCCTGTCTTTCCTCGCCCCCCCCCCAAAAAAAAGAAAAGAGCACCAGCAAACAAAGATACACAGAAAAAAAAGTTTAGAAGGGGATACAAATAGGGTGACTTTGTCACTAACTTGTTAAAGATAATAAAAAGTATATGTAACCAAAGTTCATGTTTTCATATACAATCCTCTATTTATTCTTTGCATAATGAAACTTTTCCTTATGGGTGTTCACAATGAAAAAATTCTAAAAACCATAATTTCTTATGAATTGACATTGTGGGTCATCCAGGGGCAATGGAAAGACAAATAACGGGCATGGTTAGCTTGCAAAATGTAGTTTCTAATTGTTATTGACATGGAGTTTTGAATATCACTTTTATTTTCTATTATATTCATTTCCTCTCCCTTTTAACAATGAATTTAAAAAGAGAAGGCCAGTGAGAAAGGAAAGCAAATCAACAAACGTAATTAACACCATTATTGAGGCTGATAGTGTACCAGATGTTCCATCTCTGCAGTATCTGCAAAGAAGGAATGGAAGTTAGACTGCCTAGCAGTGAAGTATCTTGTTCATGGAACAGCCAGGAGGCCAGTGTCACTGGACTGAAAAGTATGTGTCAGGGAGTAAGGTGGAAGAAAACTGGAAAGGTAGGAGGGGGCTAGGTTAGGAAGGGGTTTGAATGCCAAACAGAACAGTTTTTAAATTTTTTTTTTTTTTTTTTGCAGGGGGAAGGCAGGGAAATTGCGATTAAGTGACTTGCCCAAGGCCACACAGCTAGTAAGTGTGTCAAGTGTCTGAGGCCGGATTTGAACTCAGGTCCTCCTGACTCCAGGGCCAGTGCTCTACTCACTGCATCACCTAGCTGCCCCCAAACAGAACATTTTTGTATTTGCTCTTGGAGGTAATAAATAGCCCCTGGAGTTTATTGAGGCGATGGGGGGTGACGTGAGTGGACCTGCATTTTAGGAAAATTAATTTAATGTCTGAATGGAGGATGGATTGGAGTGGAGAGAGTCTCTAGGCAGGCAGACTCATCAGCAGGCTGTAGCCATCAAGGCATGAGGTAATGAGGGCTTTCACTACAGTGCTGGTAGTGTCAGAGGAGAGGAGGGATATTGGAGAGATGTTGCAAAGGTGAAATCAGCAGGCCTTGGCAATAGCTTGGATATAGGGGTAGGGGTGAGGGGTAGTGAGGAATCCAGGATGACTTCTAGGTTGTGAGCCTGAGGGACTGGGAGGATGGCATTGCTCTCTCTAGGTGCTGGGCCTGGATTCAGGAAGATTCGTTTTCCTGAGTTCAAATCCAGCCTCCAGACACTAACCAGTTGTGTGACCCTGGGCAAGCCATTTAATAACCCTGTTTGCCTCAGTTTCCTTATCTGCAAAATGAGCTGGAAATGGCAAAGTACTCCAGTATCTTTGCCAATAAAACTCCGAATGGGGTCACAAAGGGTTGGACATTACTGAAATGACTGAATGACATCTTCGTGAGATAGTGGTCACAAATTAGAGGAGGGGCTGCAAAGACAGAGGCATCTTAGGTGGGGGAGGTTGTTGGTGTGGAGGTAGAAGAGGCCAGAGAGCCAGGAATGGATTCAGGTGAGACATATGTTGTCTAGAATTGTCAACTCAGAAGTCATCTAGCCCACTTCTTTTATTACGTGGATGACGAAACTGAGGCTTGTGTGATTAAGACTTTGTTGAGGCTACACTGGTGGTAAATAGCAGAACTACGATTCAACCCCAGATTCTGATAAAGGAGTGATGGACACAAGGTACGGAAGCATACAATTCTGGACATGGCCGCTGTGTGCTTTTGTTTTCCTTGGTGAAGTTTCTCTGGTACAGAGTTTACCCCCTTTGTCCTCTGTTTTTAATTGGGGAGGGGGGAGTAAGGAGGAAAAGTTAGCAATAATGATATGATGCAAAAAAGAGGGCCATTGTAATATTTTTTAAATGCCCAGAAGAGAAAGGAACTTCAGAAGGAAGCACAGAAAAGGAGGGCAGTTTTAAAAGGCACCTATAATTTTTAAAAAGCAAGAGGTAAGAAATGAAGATTCAAGATTTCATAAAGAAGGGTAGTGAGCTAAGTGGCACAGTGAATAGAGTACTGGCCCTGGAGTCAGGAGGACCAGAGTTCAAATCTGGCCTCAGACGCTTGACACACTTAGTAGCTGTGTGACCTTGGGCAAGTCATTTAACTCCAATTGCTCTGCCTTCCCCCTCCAAAAAAGATTTCATAAAGAATCCTTTTTCTATTGTGCTCTGTGCATGGAAATGCATTTTTTGCATTATAGTCAGAATAGGAAATTATTTTAAGAGTGGGAAAGCAGAGAAATTGACTCAGATATAAAAAAGGCTCTTTCCCCAAAGGATTTTTACTGGGGGTAGGGGTTGGGGAGGGAGGGGGAAGACCACCTTGATCCCAGAGGCCTAATAATAGTGGGTGGCAATAAGGAAGAGAAACTAGGATGTGACTGTTTTTAAACCTGTAAGCAGGGCTAGGGATTTCACAGCTCGGGATTTAACTTCTTACCAATAATTTACTAAGTGTCTAGCCCTTTTTATTCTGATTCATAGTTGGAGATGTGGATTGGTGTGTAGGTTGTAGGCTGGAGGGAAGGGATGCCAATGATTAGGGCTTTTTTTTTTCCATGTTGAAATTCATTTATTCAAGGGGTAAGTAGTTGTAAAGTGAGTTTATGAACACAGACAATTAAAGGTCCAGAGTCCTTTGCTTCCCCACTCTCATTCAGCAAGTGGACTAATATACAAGGAATTACAACATGTCCAAGTTAAAAAGACTCCTCTAAATTATTAACATAATTGGCTTCATATAATTAAAAAAACTCCAACACACTTTAACCCTGTTCTAGAAACAAAGGTCAGGTATCTCGACCCATACTTACACTATCCTGCTCCACCGCACAAGAAAGAAAATTATGGGCAGGCAGGATTTTGAATACACTAAGATAGCTCAAGGGCATATAGGTTCTCTGAGGAAACATAAGTCTAAGAGTTCTTGCAGCTCTAGGTTATGCAGGGTTTACCCCTTCCTCCCTTCTAGGACAGGAAGCCACTTCTCTAGCTTTTTTCTACATGTTTACATACACACACACACACACACACACCACAGAGTTGGCTGTTCCAAAGAGCCGTAAGTTACTATCTCCCTCCTTCCCCCCACCGCCCCCGCTCAGAATAGTGGGATTTGAGGGGACACCCAACAGCTCATTTCCCCACTCCCAATTTTCTCCTTCCGCTAAGAAAGGGATTGGAATGAGCAGTGGCTCCAGAATCCTAAGAGCCGAGTTAAAATTCCACTTTGGACCTTGTCTGTATAACCTTTGGCAAGTCATTAGAGATTCCCTAGGCTTCGGTTTCCTAACCTGTATAATGAAAGGGGTTGGGCTAGATGAATCCTGAGGTTCCTTTTAAGTCTGTGATTGTATGATCTTGAGAAGCCCACACAAGGTAAGTGACTTCCCTAAGGTCAAACAGAGTATTTTCTGTTTATCAGAAATTATTTGTCACAGATGATCAAATGGCCTAGGGTGTCCCTTCCAACTCTAGATTTGTGATAAATGAAAGAAAACACCCCCTTTTAATACAAATATCCCTTGAACGAACTTGGCCATGGGTCATTCAAAATTTAGTGTAAGTTAGTTGTCAGTGTTTTTCTTCTGCTAAGTTTTGTGGGATCTCTGGAGGCACTTTCAAGCACAGGACTGCTCAGCTTGGAGTTGGGTGGGGGGAGCAATGTGGATCAAATAAAGGGTTAAAGGTAAGGTCCCAAAGACTTCACCCTTCCTTTCAGAGTGAATCAGATCACCCTAGGTCTCTTAATACATCTTCCTATCCAACTTCAGGCCCATTTTAGTGAGCAGCTTGGTAGAATGGACAGAGCCTTGGATTTGGCCTCTGATTTGAGTATTAATTAAGCACCTATTACGTGCCAAACACTGCCAAGTGTTGGGGATACAAAGGCAAAAGACAGTCTGTTCTTTCAAGGAAGTCAGAATCTGATGGGAGAAGAAAACATGCAAATGACAGTGTGTGTCTGTATATGTGTAGATATACATGTATCCATGTAATCATCTCAGGGGGGAAGGCACTGGTATCATGGGACATCGGGAAAGGCTTCATGCAAAACGTGGAACTTTAGCTGAGACTTAAAGGAAGCCAGGAGGCAGGCAGATGGATAGGATGACACTTACAAGCATGGGAGACAGAGTAAAAATGTCAGAATGTTTCTTGTTCAAGGAACTATAAGACTAGGGTCACAGATGATAGAATATGTGCAGGAAAGGCATGGCTAGACTAGAAAGGTTGGAGTGGCTAGGGCTTTAAAAGCCAAACCGGATTTTATATTTGATCTTGAAAACAATACGGGGCCGCTGGACTTTACTAAAGGGGAGACGGCTGATACGGTTGACCATGCACCGTAAGGATTTCTATCCATCAGTGAGACCAAAGGCAAACTATTTACTCTCTCTGGACCTCAGTTTATCTATAGTAGCATGAAGATACTTATCTCTAAGGTTCCTTCCAATTCTATATGCACTGTTCCAGTCATTGCCCTCTGTTCTCATCCTAGTACCTAGTATCTCCTACTGTATGTATTTCTAAAAATCTGTACATCTTTTACAGATCTTTCCCACTCTCTATTCTAATGCCTTCCCTGCTTATTTTGTAGTTTCTTTGCATATACTTACTTGTATGTTGTCTTTCTTCTTAGATTGTGAAGCCTATCTTTGGCTTCTTTTGTATCCCCAGCACTTTGCATGGTGTCTAGCACATAGCAGGCACTTAAATGTTTGCTTGATTGTTTTCATGCCTTCATCTACATCCTCTTTTGTATAATAAGCCTACTTAAGTTTAGACTCCAGTCTTTTACGTTTTAAGATTTAAACCTGATTGGTAGGGTGTGTTGCAAGAGCCAGAGCATATGGCTTGTTTCCCCAATTATTTTAAGCCCGCACCAAAGCAGCCTTTGATGGCAAAAACATTACAAAAAGGGGAGGTGAAGAGAGGTAGGCTGATGTCCTCATCTAGTTATATATTTGTTTAACCCTTGTGTCAGAGACTGCATTTCTATATGAAAGACCCAACTACATTTTGGGGAAATTTTTCACTTTTAATTGGCTTTCTGCTCCCAAACTGGATGGCTTGGAACATCAATATCTTACCCCTTCTTCCTCTCTGGCACTCCATTCCCATGATAGTCAAGAACTCCCTTTACAAGTACACAGGCTCACAAAGCTCAAAACATGAACAGATTTATTTAGGAGTTCATGGAAACCAGTAGTACTCATCTACTCACAGAAAAGAGTAATATGCATAAATGAACAAGCCTCCCCTCTGAGGCCTGAACAAACTTCGTTGCCCTGAGTAGGGCTCTAGGAAGGGACACCTGGGGGTGGCTTCCTGTCTGAGGTCATGCTGTTGGTGGTCCCTTTAGCTTCCCTGCATTATCTGCAGCTCTCCTTGGCTTCTGGGAGGTGGCAGTCCATGACGGGCCTTCCCACTGTTGTCTATTGCTCTGGAGTTCTCTTCCTCCAGTAGATGGTTCCCAGAGGATCAGCTCGTGATCAGTTCAGTGTCTTGACTGAGGTAGTTCACAGCTCCACACACACCTCCAGAGCAAAGGGCCTCCATTTCTTTTAAAGTCGTAGTTTTGAGCTTTTCTTAACTGAGGAAGAAATTTCTAAGCAAAGTCATAGAGTAAATTGAGGTTTTTGTCAAGTCATTCTGCAAAACAGGTCAATGAAGAACTATTGTTTTACTGCAACGGAAAGGGCTGGATTGAGTCAAATAACTTGGGTTGGAATCATGGGTCTGCTTCCTTACAACCTCTATGACCCCGGGCAAGTCCTTTCTGTAAAGAATGAGGTCATTGGACTAGATAACTGGAGGCCCCTTCAGGTTCTAAATCTACGAACCCATGGGGCTTGGATCCAATGTCAAAAGTGGCGTAAGCTTGCTTTCCAACCAGAATCATACATCACAACTAGAAATGGATAGTCCTGGCTCAGCAAAATAATGTTGGACATGGCACCAAATGTCAGTCCAAATCCCATCCCTAGTACTCACTACTTGTGATCCTGGCAAAAAATAATTCCATCCTCTCCCCCTTAAATGTTTTAATTTGATGATTTATGACTTCCAAAATTCCACCCAATTCTAAATCTGGAACCATGATTTTGTAAATGAAACTGCCTCTTCTGAAGCTTTTTATATAGTTCCCATAGTCCCAGGCAACCCAAGGGACGTAAAGATATACCTTTTGTTTCATTCTTTGTATTTGCATCCCCAACAACCAGTATAGTGCCTGGCACATAGGAGGCTCCCTTAGTTTTTAAAAAGCCTGTTGACTGATTCCCATCAGATCTTTACAAATTTCTCCCCATTTTCATTACCTCTGTCTGCCAGCACACATAACTGGTCTAAAGGCTCAGAAGAGTTCCTCCACTTCCTTACTTCCTCAAATTACCTTGCATTTGGAAAAAAAAAAGTTTTCTAAGTCCTTCAATGTTTTTTAAACCATCAGCTGTCATAGTGGACACTGAATATTGACTGATAGGTTTCTTGTCCCATCCCTCCTGCCCCTAGCAATTCGGTGCAGGGACAAAATCAGAAGACCGTGGTCCAGGTCCCTAATTCTCCCTACTCTGGTTCTGGTACTACTTCACTATGAGACCTCCGGCAAATCAATTCTGGCACTGAGGACTGACTGGATTTGGGGCCCAAGCACTGCCACCTACTACCTTTGTGACTTCACATCTCTAGGCCTGGTTTTCCACGTAGGATTTGGACTACGCTACAGGAACATGGGAGGTTCCAAGTGAAATATATGATCCTGGGAAGTTTTTTTTCTTATCTGTCAAATGGAGCCTGCCACACAGGGATATCTTGAATGTTGAAGTGCTTTAAACACTATAAAGTTTTTTAAAAAATGCTTTTGGGGGGAGGCCTAGACGACTTTCATTAAGACCAGTGGCACTACAAGTTTTTATTTCTCAATAGTGGATGGAACCTCTGGATTTCAGCGACAGCTGCACACACCCTTCAAGGGAATGAACATACCATGAGCAGAGGTGACATTTCACTTCCATCTAGTGGCGAACATCTTCACTGCCACCAGTACAATGTAAATCTCAAACATTTTTCCTCTATCCTGCTCCTAAAGGCTGCAGGACAAAGGGCAAAAAAATTGTATTTCATGGACTATTTATTCTAATTGTGGCTGGCCTCTTCTAGCCATTATTTGTCCATTTCCTAGCATATTCCACAGTAACTCTCTATACTCCCAAGCTTCTAAGGGTTGTCTCCTGTCTTGCTCACTGCCATAGATGGCAAAAACACCCGTTCTGTGTAGGCTTGATTGTCTCACTGAATCCCAATCCCGAGCCTCAATCACTGGTCTGGTCCAGCCTAGTCTAGAACATCATGGCCTGGAAACCCTACCTGCCTTTCAAGTCCCAGGGTAATTAGAGCTCACTCGAATCCCTTATTTTTACATCTATACCTTGCTTTCTTGGAGTCTCAGATTAATAAAAATGTTTAAGCCAATGCTATTACCCCGACACCATTTTCTTTAGCTCAAAGACTAATGCAAAGGCAAGACTATTTGGAAATCAATGATAATTGGTTATCCAATCTGCTGCTTAGATGATGACAAGGATGAAGATAGAAGCCCTTCAACAGGAGCTAGTATAATGTCAGCCACTTAGAGCAAATATCCACTGCAATTCACTCGATTCTTATGACAGGCTTCCCAGTGACCCTTCTGCTGTTTCCTTGTGTAAGAGGTCTTTCTAGGCTTTTTATTGTATTGTACTCATCATACTGCTCTCCCAGCTTTTACCTTATATCCTCTAATGCCATTTTATTAATGTATTCCTCAATATCCTTGTTATCCCTTGTTCTTCTCCCTCTTGCCCTTTCCATCTGGTAATTCTGAGAAACTGGATTCCTCCAAAATGCTGTCGCCACCCTCTCAGCCACTAGGTGGTCTTTCTCCCCGTGGCCTCCACATCAGGCATAGATGTACACCGCAGGATGCTGCTCTTTTGCTGACACTTCTAACCTTACCTTGCCCAGTCTTTTATGCCATAGTTCTTCCAATCATTTTTTGGGTGACAGTGTAGGAATAGAGGGGCTTCACTACAACCCCCAATAGTTACCACCTATCCTTGTTCTTCCAGGCCATCATAGCCAATGCTCTGGCCTCACTTTCCTCCCTAGAAAAATAGGGTCTATCCAAACTTTTCTTCTCTCTAGTGTCTAGCAAAATGCTCTGGATACATAAAGTGCTTTTATTATCTGTCCGGTTGTTTTAATTTTATTTCTATTGGCATCTTTATTTTCTCTAATTGAAAAGACCTAACACTTCATCACCCCCTAATAAAGGTACAAAGATAAAGGAGGTAGAGATATTTAGAGAAGTAGTTTGGAAGAAATAAGCCTTATGTGCACATAAGAGATATATCCAGATTTATGTCTGCAAAACAAACATTATAAATGCAGATTTAGAAACATCTTTTCTTCATAACCAAATAACTGAGTGCCTGTTACATGCAAAACATTAAAATTACTTAGTGGATGAATATTGCTTGTTTTCAAGTTGGACAAAACCTTGAACTTCATTGAATCAAGCACAAGTTACTAAATCTAGCCTGCTGGTCAGACTCATACTGTTCCTTCATAATGGAAGAGGATGTAAGACAGTACTGATTCTAGTAAAAGGAATCATGGCCTGTCTGTCTGGGTATACTTAAGAGTAGGGTACACCTACCACTTTTTTTTTTCTATTTCTAATAATAGCTACCACCAGATATGTGACTTTGTACCCAAACCTTATAAACTGCATTGAAATTAAATCCAATGTTGTCAGTTTTTCTAATCTATCTTCCCAGAAATTACCATTATGTTGTTTTCATGTTCCATGCTTCACAATACTGTTCTTTCCTGTTTCAAGTCTTGACTCTTGGCTAGCTCTCAAAGATGCCGTTGATACATCAGACAACCTTAAAACTAATAGGAGCAACTAAGATAACCAGGCGAGTTCTCATATTGATAATTGCTTCTTTCCTCTCCCGAATGACATCATCTGGTGTGCTCCCTTCTTTAGAAAAGATCAAGATTGAGCTATTATCACCATTGTGATCAAGTTTATTTCAATATTTGAATTAAATGATTCCATTTTTTCTCTCTCAAGTACCAAACAAAAGAAACAATCAGGAAAAGGCACAAAATGTAGGAGATGTGTTCAAGTGTTTCTCCCCCTTTCCTTTCGTACTTACTTAGAACCACTGGGAAAAATAATTTTCTAATTTTACTTATTAATTTCTTTACTTAAAAACAAAACAAAAACCAAACCTTTGCTTTCTATTCTCAAGGAAGGGGAGAGAGACAAGAATAACAGAACAGAACTTACAGACTTCTACTGATGGGGAACTTAAGTATCGCTCAAAAACTTTTAATTTAGAAGAAAGCTACCACGTCTGTCAAACAGAATAAAGCAAACAAGGTAATTTTATTTAAGATTTATAACCTACCTCCTTCCCCAAAAGTAGTAAGGAGGCTAAAGCCAAACAAGTTATGTTCTTCAAACACATTTAAGCATTTCAAACTTGTGAATCAAAACGTGTAAGAATCAGAGGATAACAAGTTATTGGAGTTCATTGGCACAGATAGTCTCCTTTACCCAAGACTGTTATTGAGCTGACAATGTCACCCTGAAGATGACTTCCTTTAGGAACTTCTCTGATGGTCTATTACATAATTTAATACATTTGTGTGGAGGTTTCATGACATTAGACAATTGGATAAAAAGTCAGTAGTTGGCCAAGAGCAGAATTTATATGAAAGTCAATTTAAAAAATGCTTACCATACACATTCATTTGATACAACACTTAAAGGACTAGAAGTCGAAATGAGTATTCCCTCCATCAATGAAATTCAAAATTGCACTACAATTTGTTTTATGTCCTTTGAGAATTTTTCCATCACCCCATGGACAACAAGGTGATAAGACTCCCTGAAATTAGTTAGATTGGTGCTGAGATAATGGTTGTGAAGTCTATCCGGGAAGCCTTACTCAATGACTTTTCAGCTTGGTAGGATCTATTGGAGCTTGGACTCTTGCTGGCATAGCCAGGATACTCTCTACTATCCAACTACTGACTTGGGTGGAAGAACACTTCCCTTCCCCCCTTCCCTGCCCAGTTTCTGGAGGTACTCACTGACTTTGGCATGGCTGGGCTCAAGCAGGTTTTGGTTAATGGGGGTACATGCCATCAGGTGGTCTTTCCCTGAGTGTTACAGGCCTGTGCCACACTTCTTAACACATCTCGGGGCTGTAAGAGACAACTTGTGTAAACATGTAACCTCACTCAAATCTTTTCAAGAAGCTAGTAGGAAAACGGGTATTAAAATTAGTCCCATGTAATAGAATTATGTTTTTGAGATACAATGAAAATGTAAAAGTAGAAATAGAATTTTAACCAATTATTCAGATGACGCAGCAGAAGTGTTTGATCTTTCTGGCATGGACTCCATGATGAACTCATGCCAGGAAATTTTCATGAATTTCATTATGTAAGATTCACAAAATAAACTTGTTCTTGGAATTATAAAGCCTGATAATACATACTAGAAAGATATCACATTGCTTAGTTCTCACTAAACAGAATAAATGATTTGGGTAGAAAGACTCTGCTCCTCCTACTTCCTTGCTGTGCTGAGGTACACATGACAACAGCACCTGTCTGTTTCAAGGCTCTGTTAAACTCAGCACTAGGAAATATTTTTAAGGTTCTTTACTTCTACAAGGATAACACAACATTCTAACCTAAGTTTCATTAAGTTCCTGCATATTTTGGTTAAAAAAAAAAAACAAACCACACCCATAAGTATGTCAGTATGCTATCAAAGGCATGTCATTACAATACTGTGGCTGCTAAAATGAGCCATGGCTTCACAATACCCCAAGAAATTAAACAGAATGCACCCCACCCAATTATATACTCCAATGATTTCAAATGAATCTATAACATATGTTTTATAAAACTATTATTCTGATTGCCCATAGAGGGCCTAGTACATCACTAGTATCCAATACATGTTAAAGAAGGTGGTATTCACTTCAGTGGTTTAATATAAGCCATTAATGCCATCATTAAGGAAGTACCTTATATTTCATAATTAGAAAACCATTTTTCATTCAATTAAAACTCAGAAGCACTGTAGTCTTTGATTTCCTTGACTGGAAATGAAGTAATAATTAAATGCATCACACAATGTAAACATTACCAAAAATTCTTTGTAAAAAGTAATTTACTATCCTATGGAAGAGTGGCAGGTTTCTGTTACCCTCCAAGACTGTACTTAATCCCTTCTCCCTCCAAAAAACCCCTTAAAGTTCAGAGACAAAAATTATTGGTGAATTATTTTTACTATCATTTTCACAACTGATTTTTCAGGGATTTGAAAGACAAAGTCTATAGTACTGCTACTCCCCATTAGGGCTATCTATTCATTGATTTTGAAGGCAGCGTTTGGGTTATGAAGGCATACACGTTACAGTGGAAGTCCAGAAAGAGAGATCATAATCAAAAAGCACAGATTTCTTCATATATCTTTATCAACACCACATTTGGGGTATGTGGACCACAGAATTCTGAACAAGGCAAGTGGAGCCAAATCTACTCCAAAAACTATGGATCCCACAGACTATACCTTACAAAGTATTTAAAGAATATTTCCAGTCATTGTATTTGTACACGGTTCCCTCCTGGAAAACCTTTTATTTTTTTAAGCTCAAATGCGACTAGTTAGAGGCCAAAAAACCAGGATTATACATTGGCAATACTGAAATTAAAAAAAATACATCTTAGTAAAACCTTGTAATAAATGAAAAGGTTTCCCAAACTGTACTTCCAGGGAGAGTAGAAATCTTCCTCAACTTCCACGTCACTCACTGAAGTAAAATTTTTATAGAAAATTTTATTCAACATACAACATTTTCCAGCAAAAAGGCAATATACAGGAAGAGTTGTTGTACACTGCTGCTACAGAAACAAAAAAAAAATACTGGAAAAGAATGAAAAATAAATGTGATTTGCTGATTCTATTTTTACTGCACTCAAAACTAGACACGCTGGCATTAGCTCCGAAATAAAAGGAAACAGTCTGGGACTGAAATAAAACTACACACAATGAATATCAACATCAGTGAAATTCACTTGCAGACTCACCCAACAAAATTAACCTCCAAGTGTTAAATTGTACATGTTCATTCATTAAATATACAATTTCAGGTGGTTTTTTTCTTTTCTCTTTTCCTATTTTTTTTTTGATTTTTTTGTTTTCCTTTTTGTTTTGTGTTTTTTTTTTTTTTCAAAGTCAACAGCTTACTAAACACTAGTGAGCATGCCCTCTGTGCTAAAAGGCTATTTTCCTTGTTTCTTCCATCTGTTCCCATTTAAATGAAACTATATTTATAATCCTTTCAACCTGCTTTTGCCAACTTTTGATGTCATTAAATTTGCCAAGAGGCAGCATAGTAAACCTTAATTGTATTTAACAGTGTTTTTAATTTATTAAAAAGACCCAAAATGTCTTTTAGGGTTTTATTCAGTGCACCCACTCTGCAAATGGGCAGCAAGGTAGTGGCTGAACTAAATAAATCAAAACTAGTTTATTAAAAAGATCCTATGCAGCTGGAGGAGACATAAATCCAGAATAAGTGCCAACAATATACACAATGAAGTAGAGATCTCTATTTATTGATGTTGTGAGTTCTTTTTCTTTTGCATTTACAAATGCACAAAAGGTCATTTAAAGTATAACTGAAGGAAATAAATCAGTTGTGAGTCTAAACATAAGACTTACTTGCTGCAGGGTTGGTGAAGGAAACCATACCAGGAAGGGCAGCCAGTCAGCTTATGCCATCTATAAACATACTACAGACAAATTTTTCGCCAATATCAATTGTTCTACTAAACTCTTTCCCCCATTATGGTGACAATTGCCTTGCATTATGTTTACCATAAAATAACTCTCATTGGCATCCAAGCTTTATAAAAACACCTTCATTTTGCTCAAAAAGGGCGGTCAATAGATACAGAGAAGCCAAACTGAACAGCCTCAACAAAATAAAATTAACATCAGCAGCAAATCCTCTTGCTGAAGACTTCAGATATAGTGCACGTGTACCAAAGTTCTACTGTTGTTAAAAAGGTGCACACACACATGTATTGTCCCTTGCCTTGAACAAACTGGTTAAGTAAGTCAGTTATGAATTTTAATAGCCTTTTCAAGGTAAGTGTAGCGACTTCTCTTTGGGGCTTTATTGAAATGGTCAAGCCCCAGCCAAGGCCTGGGATGAGACATGTTGCCTAGGAGGAAAAAAGAAAAGGTTTAGAACTGTTAGTTCACATTTGATCACAGTGGTGAAAAGTTGTCATGGCTTTTAAATCTAAAAGCTAATGTGTACATATGTACGGACATGCACACATGTATACACGCTCTCTCTCTCTCTCTCTCCACCTCTCTGCATGTATAAATTATAATTCAAGTGTTTCTTATTAGTCAATTTTGAAATGAATAATACTAGGCAAATACTTCAAGGTTGTGATGTTAACTGTATTTTCCCTTTCTTTTGGACACTGATACACAGTGTAACTATAGTCTAAGAAAAAAAGGCTCTAACATTTACTTGGTTAGTGGCATACTAAAATGAAATTTTGGAAGAAATACCTTATTTAAGTACTAGGAAATTTAAAATGTTTATTTTTACTGTCTAAGCTTCTCTGACTTGCAGTTGATAAAGTATAATGGTCTAAAACTAAATGTCAAGGCACTCACCCGGCTGAGCCTCAAAATCTTTCAAATTGACTTCATATTCATCTTCATTTATGTACTGGTGTCGACCCATCATTACAATGGCAAATTTAAACTTAAAAATAAAAAAATAAAAAAGCACAGAAAATAAAACAAAAATCTTTTCAAGTCTGAATAGAAACAGATACTGCTGGGGAGATTAATTTTATCAGTAGCACTAGTTATCTCAAAGCAACAACTGCGGTTTCTAATATACATAGATATAATATATAGCCTTTTGGTAATAATGAAAGCAAACCATGAGGAAGAGGTGTAGTGTTAATTTTTGTGGGCACAGTGGGGGGAATTAATGTAAGGAAGATAAATAGACAGAGTTGGGAAGCAGCTGAGATAGGGGCCTGTTGTCATGGCTCCTGGCACGGATAGACGGGGGATGGCTAATCTCTCCCATCCTAGACTGCATTCTAGATGGCTCATCAACACTGACATTTTATCAGGGAACCCCTAAATTCACACTAAAAGGAACACCAGTGTTCAAGGAAAAGTGTGATTAGCTGTGCCAGAGAAAGCAGTATATTTTACATCATTATGGAGAAGCAAACCTCTATATTACATTAATTTAACAATTACATATCACAGGTCTATACAAAAATGTTTTTTTTTACCTGCTCCTGCAGGTCTAAGGTAAATTCTTACCTTCTCAAACTCTTTTTCCTGGATATCTAGCATTGTCTGAATTCGTTTCATCACTTCTCTGAAATGTTCACCCTATAAATGATTAAACAGTTATTATACCCAGTGATATTTAATAGAAAATTCCATTTGAAACTTTCCAAATCAGCCACATACACGACATTTATTTTAAGATTTAAAAGCAAACTAACTGCGATTCACATCAAACAAAAATACATGAAAAGTCAACTGTTTGCAGGGCCCCAGGCCAGATGTCAGGAAAAAATTTAAAATCATATAAGCAGGTAATGGCCCTCATGAAACCCACACTGAGCAGGAAGAAAATGACACACAAGCTTTCCCCAGTTTTTTTAAATAGACTTATAGTTATTATGCATTTTTTAAAACAAAAGCACATCAGTAAATGAATTTATTATAAATGATTACCTTAGTAATCAAGAGAGGCAGGACAATCTTAAAAAATAACTTACCTGGTGTATCCTGAGCAAAAACGGTATACCAAAAGTTCCGAAGACCTCCTTGTGGAAGTGAGCCACAGTGATGAGCATCTCATTTTCTTTGTCTATATCTACCTGGTCCAAAGGGATTTCCTGTGGTCAAATTAAATATTCTGATCATGAGCAGTTCTGATAAACACTTCAGAAGACAGAAATAGGTAGATTTACAATTAATATACACACTAACAAATTCCAAGGATTTTTGTTCTTAAATAAGTGATTTTTAAAAGGATATACTGACAATCAAAATTCAAATTATTTTCAACATGAAAACATCATTCTAATATACTTATTAACTAATGGTTTCAGAGAAACCAGGCAAGGCTTGTATGAAATAATGCAGTGTGAAGTGAGCAGAATAATTTATACTATAACACCAACATTGTTTGAAAAAAACAAACCCAAAACACAACTTTGAAAGCCATGATTACAGAGGACCAATGATGAAGCATGATACCCAAGTCTTGACAGAGAGGTGCAGGTCTGGCCATGTCACTCGGCCTCTCTTCATTCAATAAACTCCAGTGGTGCCTCATGGCCTGCCTCTGGGACCAAACAGAAAGCCTTTTGTTCGGCATTCAAGGCCCTTCATTATCTGGACCCCTTTTACTTTTTCAATCTGCCTAAAACTTTATTTAACCCTACCATACTCTGTGATCCAGTGGCTCTGGCCTCCTTTTTGTGTCATGTACAAGACAACCATTCTCCTGATACCAGGTATCAGAAGCTGTCTCCTATGCCTGAAATTCTCTCATCTACATTTTCTGGCTTCCTAAAAGTATCAGCTTAAAACCAATCTTCTATGAGAAGCCTTTCCAGATTCCCCTTAAAGTTAGTGCTTTCCTTCTACTGATTACCTCCAAATTATCCTGTACACAGCTTGTTTTCCTCCTGGAGACTCTGAGTTCCTTAAGAGCAGGGGCTGTCATTTACCTTTCTTGTATCCCCAACAAATCAGAACAAAGTACATAGTAAGCACTTAAGAAATAAGTGTTTGCTGACCAACTGACTGAGTCCATTACCTCTCTGTCAGGAGATGTGTAACATGAAGAGGCTATGAAATAAGTACCTAATGGAGGTTTTCTCCTGGAAATAACCAGAAGAACTTTTAAAAAATCATGGCATTGGATAGAACCCTCTGAAACATTTTTGCTCAAAACAAAAGCTTGATCGAGTCCTCTATTTGCAGAAATGGAAAGCTTTCTTCCATCAAAAATATAACATTACAAAAAATAATTTTAAGGAAAAGATTTAGGTAGGAGCCAGTTGTACAATCTAATTAATAACTGCCAGTTCTATACATAATTTAGCTTTTATCATAAACAGCCAACTTCCTTGCAAAGAGGAATAAGATAATCTTCTATAATTCCTTTCAGTTCTAAATTTTATGATTTACTAACCTCTATTCGAAACGTTCGACTTGTTGCAGGTGATAAACATTCTAACAATTCATCTTCCTGATGGACACCAATAATTTTGTAGCTTACAATTTCTAGCAGCCTTAAAAATAGGAAATGAGCAAATACAGAATTAAAGCAAAAGATTATTTTATACAAATGACTGCTTGGATTAAATTATTACAACTTTCTGAGCTTTCCTATCTTAAATCTGCCTAAGTAGATTCACTTTATAGGGTATATCAATCTTAACCAAGTTAACAATTATTTTGGTTGAAATGTCAAAGGGGGTTTTTCCTTCTTAATGGTAGACGTAGGTAGGGAGAGAAAAAATAGATGCTAATTGGAAAAAATTACAAGAAATAAATGTGTGAGAGGGAAAGATGGGATAATGAGATGAATACTAACTTTAAAACTATATATGGAGAACTCATTAAAAAAACATTATATCTGAATTAAAAGGCTTCCATATTTTAAGAACAGCTGGTTATTAACACTGCATCTATATATTAGAACACAGCACTATTAAAACAAATCTTAGACAAGAAGACAATTATCATCTTAACTGATGATTTAAATGGAATATGACCCTTTTAAGAAGGCATAAACACTGTCTTTTCTTATCAAAAGAGTAATAAGATTTGACAATTTCCAAATAAAATTTATGTTTCAAGGTTTTTCATTCACTCAGCTGTCTAAAATCAAATTCAAAATAATCAATTTTAAATCTTTGTTGATAAACTTAGATTTGTTGCTTTCATTTTTAAATATCACCCTGGGATATAGAGAACAACCCTCCTTTTGACTTCAGGCTTCCCAACTCATGCTCTCCCTGTCCTTTGAGGGTAGAGGGGAAGAAATGATTAACATTCTCACACCTGGTCATACCCTTCACATCCCAGTGACTTTGAACAATTGTGGATCATCGCCAAACCCGATTCCATACCCCCAACCCACCTGATTCCTCATTCCCAACCCCTTCTACCCTCTCAGCCAAAGGTTCAACCTAACTCTACCCAATTCTTCCATTGTGCCCTCTGCGTATTCCATAGGCAACAAACTCCCCTTCTTTCATCTTACATCTTTTCCTTTCCCACACCTTCTGCCTACTAGTTCTTACTGAAACCTAGCTTCCCTCTGATGACACAGCCTCCCTTCTGGTACTGGCTGGACCTTCATTGATTCTCCTTATCTCATCATTCAGGACAGAATGAGTTGAAATACTCCTTGCTCCCCCATTGCCATCTGCAAGTTCTTCTCATACTTCCATCACTCAAAAACTTCTCTTCATTTGAGCTTCATGCTATACACATCTACCACCCAATCAAAACCTTGGTAGCTGTTGTCTTTAGACCCCTCAGTCCATTCCAATTCTTCCCTCAGGAAGTTCAATACATGGTTCACAGTTTTTCCTTTCTCTCCAACTCTGTCCTCATACCAGGGGTCTTCTAATACACATACTGACCACACTCCTCCACCGAACCTTAGCCGTGTACAAAGACAGTCATACCCTTCATCTTATAATTACCTATGAATGTACAACCACCACATTCGAGAACTCTGGCTATAATCTATTGGCTTGCACCTTCTGTCTGCCTTCCCTTTCACAACTCTACTCTTTGTCCTCATTATGTGACCCCTAAATTCTCCAAGGCTAGATCCTGAGCTAGTCCCCATATTGATTGTTTGGTGAACCAATTCAAGTCTGCACTGTCTTCCTCTCTTTAATCCCCAGCCTCCTTATCACATCTATAATTACATCCAATAAAGCTTCAACTTTGGATCATTTCCATTAAATGTCACCTTCATGCCTGCTACTGGAATAAAGGTATAAAACACACAATGACTCTGACTAGGCCCACTACAAGTTTATGTTATACAACCTAAACTGGGCCTTTATTGCTGCTAGGCGATCCTATTCCCATATCAACTCACTATCCCACCCTTCAAACCTTGTCTTACCTTCTCAAGCCCCTGGGGCTCCACCTCTCCCAATTGTCTCAGGTGAGAACCTTGCCTCCTATTTTACAGAAAAAAATTGAGGCTACTTGCTGTGAACTTCCTCTTCTCCCTTCTTCCTCATCTTCTATCACTCAGATGTATCCTGTCAATTTCTCCCCTTTTACCCGTCTGATGAAGTGGCTTTACTGCTTACCAAGGCTAACCCCTACTTGTTCAAGAGATCTCATTCCAACAGACCACCCCTCTATCATCCCCAATCTTTCACTTATTTTCAATTTCCTTTATCCTGAAAAAACCCCACTTGATCCATAACTTCCCCTCCCCACTAATTATCATCTTATATATCTTCCTGCCCTTTGGGGCTAAAATCCTTAAGAAGGCCATCTATAATGGAGAGAAGAAATGTACCTCCATTTCTTTCTTTTCAGTCTCTTCTCAGTTCCTTACAATCTGGCCTCTCATCTTCTCATTCCAAAGCTGCTCTCCAAAATTACTAATAATCTTTTAGTTGCCAAATCCAGTGGTCTTTTGTAAATCCTCATTCTCTTTGACCTCTTGGTAGCCTTTGACAGTGCTCTCTAGTCTCTCTCCTCTCTTGGTTTTTATTGTCCTGGTTCTCCTCCTATCTGACCCCTTCTCTGTCTCTTTTTGCTGAATCCTGTTTTTTTGGGGGGTATGTGTTTGTACCCCCAATGGAGAACATGGTGCCTACTTAATGTTTAATTGAATATAACTGAACAGCAAGACTTTGTTTTGTCCTACTTCTTTTACACTTTCCATGACTATTATCAGGAAATGCTTACCTAAGTTTCCCTGATGCTTTCTCACATAGTTCTACAGCCTTTTTACATTCTTCTAACAGGTCCCGGACACACCCATGTTTGTCTGGATATAGTGTTATTTCCTAAATAACAAAACAATTAAACACATACTATTTAGAAAAATGGATTTTTCATCCAACTCTCCCAATGTCTCACCTTCATGTGGAAATGGCCATGTTCTCAAGGGTGATGCAAAAAGAAAGCTCGCTATAGCAGATCATATGCAAGCTGGAAAAGTGGTGTACCAGCAACAAACTGTGGCCTAAAATTTCCAAGCTAACTACAGAAACTCTTATCACAAGACTAGATGGTCCTCCCCTCCCTCTTCCCCAGAAATTCATGACACTGTATGGTTGAGCTATATACATTCTATATGACAGTAATTGGCATTTTTATAACATTTTAAAAAATTATTTCTTTCACAGCAACCTTGTGAGGTACACAGTATGTATCTTTTAGAAAGCGGTAAACAAAAGTGGTGTGACTATCTAGAAACAAAGACTATCAAGAGTCAGGACACCTACATCAATGAAACAGAGTTTTCATAGTATAAGGTTCCTACAATAATAATTTAATCTGGCATGACATTGGGAGTATGGAAAAATGTTATGTTCAAAATGGCTAATTAGTAGTTTTATTTGCAAGTGTCACCTTGGAAATGAAACTACTAATTAGCCATTCTGAACATTTTTCCATACTTTGCATACATACTGTGAAAATGGTAGTGTTCTCTAGGGAGGATTTGTTCCTGGATATGAGAAACTATATTCTCAGTGCACAGGAAAAGATCAAGTACAGATTTTTTTGGGGGGGGGCGGGTGTGTGGGAGGGAGGGAGGAGATGGAATTATACTTGGAAATACTTTTAGGGGTATAAAACTTCAGTAGCAATATGAATTAAAAATTTTTTTAATCTAAAAAAAATCTTCAGGAGAACTTTTACCTGCTATGGCCAATGCTCTTATCAAATATTTTTAAATCCTGAGCCCTCCAGAAAGAGATATATTTTAATCACCTATTAACTTTATACATTGGGCTTTTTTTTTCCATTGAAAGGGAAAGTGGAATATACATAGGTGTATATTTTCATTTGAATCATACCAAACTTTGTTAGAGGGCAGTAACATGGCTCAATGAATACAGTACTGGGCCTGGAGTCAGGAAGACCTGAGTTCAAATCTTAACCACTACTTGCCTAGGAGGTTAAGAAGAGAAGCAAGGTGGTTCATTGGATAGAGCATGGGACTCTAAACTCACTTGGGGTTTCAGTCATGTCCGTCTCTTTGTGATGCTATTTGGGGATTTCTTGGCAAAGATACTGGAGTGGTTTGCCATTTCCTTCTGTAGCTCATCTTATGGATGATGAAATTAAGCAAACAGGGTTAAGTGACTTGCCCAGGGTCACATGGCTAGTAAGTGTCTGACGCCAGATTTGAATTCAGGAAGATAAGTCTTCCTGATTGAGGAAGACCTAAATGCAAATCCAGCCATAAGTACGGAGACACTCTAGTATCTCTGCACAATAGGGTCCACGGGGCCACAAACGTTTGACAGCAACAAAACTTTGCTGAAGAAGCTGACAATTAGCTCATGTTATACATTTGACTTTGCTTACCTCTTCCCTAAATTGACTGTTTAGCCAAATACATTTAAAACTCCTCCGATTTTCAAAATCTGTTATTTTCATTTTCAGCTAGGAAAAACAAACACAATTTAAACGTATATCCACATGTATTTTCCTCCCACCCTTTTTTGATGATTGTCACTTCACTTATAAATGATTTGGCTTCCTACCTGCTGGTAGTAAAGTTTCTTGGGTTGTCTGGGTTTAAAGAACTGCAGGAGATCTCTTAAAGTACCTTCATAATTATGTCTAAGAGGATTACCTGGGCCATCCCTATAACTACACAAGAAAAGAGTATATAAATATCATTTGTTTATTTATGCCTATAGTCTAAACATCTGGCTGTACATAGAGAAGCCACTATCCTTTTAATCTTAGGTATGCAACTCAGGATCAACCATTTGGAAGTGAGAGTGGAATTACCTAAACCAACAGAATATGATGTCTTTTGTTTTTTCTTTAAATAATCACAGGTGAAAAAAATCTTGCATCATGGCAAATACTGCTACCAAACTAATATTTATGTAAGAATATATGTTGAAGTATCTTTTAAAAGTTTAATATTCTGAAATCATACAACTGAAACTGCAAAAAAAATAAGCATCCTTAAAAATTATACTTTGACTTACTCCTTTACATTTCAGGCTAATTGCCTGAAAAAGCTCTTTTCTTCCCATTCAACAAGTTTCACATGATCACCATCTTCCAGCTAACACACACTCTGCAACCAGTCACCCTTCAGTTTTTCAAATCAGTGACTGCAAAATATTAAAATACAAAACCTCCTACTCTTTCCTTGGGCCAACCCACCACAGTAATAGGAAGGAATGGAATGCCAACTGAAGGAGGAGTTGGTTGGTACAGGGCAATTAAAAAAAAAGGCTATAACTTATTTTAAACAAGGTTCACTATGGCAGAGAAAGCACATGGAAATGTCAGGTTGAACAACACAGATTTCTATAAATACATCTTACCCTTGGGACTTGAAAAACTGAAGTAGCATTGGGTCTGTATTTAGCCTCTGTGCAACTGTCTTTGCAACCTAAGAAAAGGAAACATTGGTGATGACGAAGTATGTCCCGAACTAGATCAAAATATAAAGTTTAAATATATCCCTAAGTTATCGACACATCACCAGTTCTCCTGGTAAACACTGAAAAGCACAGGGGCACGGGCAGAATGTGACCCATCAAAGAGTTTTCTTAGGTTTTTCAGTGGCTCATTGTGGTTGGAGATGATCTCACTCTTAGTCTTTACAGTTTGCTATTTGTAAGAATGTGACGACCAAGAAAAAACCCTTAATATGTTGAAATAACCCTGGCTCATCTAATAAAGAATTTTCATTCAAATATTTTAGCCTACCAAAGGAGTACAAGATTTTCTTAATAAATATTTACTTTTAATATTGCTCCACTTTTCCAATTACGGTTATCAGAGATTCAATCCTAACATACAAAGACTGAAGAAAATCAACTTACACACAATTTGCTGTAATATATATATTCCAGAGAATTGCCTAAGATGGACAACAGCTTTAAAATGGAGTTTGTTTTAAGAATGTAAGAATGCTCCAAATCCATTTCCTACTATCTAGTTGTAAAATGCCAAAGCTACGTTGGTAGAAATAAATTTGATTTTTTGAAGAAATCACCTGTACCCCAACAGTTGAGGTTAATTTTTACACATTACATTCTGGTTACACAATATAATATACACATACAACATACACACACTTATTCTCTCTCCCTATCTCTCACCCCACCTCCCCTCCCCCCGCAAAATGCTAAACTTCTCCTTATTAAGGGTGGGCTTTGGGTTAAAAAGCATGAAGAGTGTGAGTATAAGTAACAAAAGCGTATACTTTGTTGGGGATAAGGAAAGAGGACAAGGCATACATCTCATTTCTGTAGGAACATTGCAAATAATTATGGAAGAAAAAAGTGGAAAATGAAAAAGTATACTATGGGGAAAATTCTTAATATAACTTAAAGTGTATTTGTGTTTTGAGTATGACCTATAATGCTAAAACGATCCAAATTTAAAACTAATAGTCTGAACAATTTCTTGCAGACTCTATTTACTAGGGAACTTCTTTTAACTAGACTGAAGGAAAAACAACTTTTTCTACCACATGGGAAGCAAAAATTTCAATTTGTAGTACATACCTGAAAATAATTCATCCTATTTGACAAAGTAACAACAAACCCAGGATCATTAGGAATAGTTTTATCACAGAAAATGACATCCACACGGTGATACAGATCTCTGAAATACTCCTTTGCAGTTGGTAGTTCACTGTTATCATTTTCTGGGTCATCTCTGAAAACAAAAACCCAAGTTATTAACTAATTTAATTAATTTAAGTGGTAAGAGAAATGGTTAATACAAATTACACTAATATTTTAAAAGATATTTTCAATGAGAAAATTAATGTGATGGAAACTTATACAGTAAAGAATCTACATGTTGACTTTTAAATATTATGTTTTGTGGCTTAGAAGACTACAAGCTAGTATTTTAAAATGATCTGGGGCAAGACAAATCCGCCTCTAGGAGCATGCTAATAGATTAGTCTCACAACATGATAGTTTTTCAATGACACTTAGAAAGTTTATTTGCATAATCTTGCAAATAAGACTGGTTCCAATCTGCTATCCAAAATCTGGTTGTTCCCACATGATGTTCAACTTAAAGAGGACAAGCCAGGCAAAGATTTAGTATTAGGCCATATTTAAGAAACAATTCATTATAGCTACTATGTCCATGACAGAAAGTACAGAAATAATGATTTTAAATCCCAATGTAATCATACCATTAACATAACACAGACTACAAAAGAAAATTCTCTACCAGACACCTACAGTTCAGCTTTAATCTTTGTTTGGTCAGATGACTACAGAAATATTAGAGTTCTTTACTTAATCCTTGTAGGATTACAGACTATCACTTGGGGGCCTTCTAGTATTATATGCTCATTTTATAGAGGAGGCCTAGAAAGGATAAATGACTTTCCCAAGTCTACCACGGCAGCAAACAGCAGAGCTAGGAACTAAAAAGGTTCACAGACTGCTCTTTCTAAAGGTAGTTGTTTTTGGTTTAAAGTTTATTTAAATTTGGATAAAAGGCATCAAGTATTATGGGAAACAAAGTCCAAGTTTTAATTTCTTATGACAAATTCCTGCCATTTAATAAGAAAAAGTTTAGCAATAAGTTCAACTTAACCATAATTAAACCCTTCAAAAAATACATACTTCTGAAACACTATGATATCACCATCCATTAGTTCATCGAGTGCTTTATCAAGAGACACATCATAATCCTGAATTCTCTCTGTTAAATTCGGTTTAACTTCCTACAGTAAAAGATAACATGAAAATAAAAACAAAGCAGCTTGTTTTTATAAGAATTGAAAAAAATTGTATAATAACAACGCATGGCATTCACTTTTTTCAGTAAAGAATTTTCTTAATCGTTTTATCTTAAATATAAACTTAAGATATATAGTATAAGGATTCTTAATTAAATGTTCAATCACAAAATCCAATTACAAAGTAGGCATAAAATTAGTGTGATACTATATTTATTTTCTTTAAATCACAATCTGGATATAAATACAAGTTTGAAATTGTCACTGCTTTACACAATTTAACTTTACACACCAATTGGGATAAACAAATGAAACTTAAACTACCATTTAACGTAGCATAGAATGTTACTGTAAAAAAGGTAAACAATCCAAACCTCATAGAGGATAAGGCTAGTTTCTTGGGAAAATCCTGCTCTTTCACACATAACTGGGAGCAAGTCACCTAAAAAAGAAAAGAAAACATGTATAACCACATATCACATTGTAATATGATAAAATTTTAATTACCAAAATTCTAGATGGTAAGAGAAAAGCTTACGTAAAGACTTACGAATTTTACAGGATATAGGCGTATAGATATGTCCACAATAATTCAAACTCCGTGTTTTTGGATCATACATCTTCAGGAACAGCATTACATCATCTGTAAAGTGATAAACAGATTTTTGCATAAAGACCAAATACACACACACAATTCGTATTAAACGCCATAAACATATTAAATTTAAAAAAAGTTCATTTATTGTTTCATTTAAACTTGATTAGTATTATTAAGAAGCTATTAATTAATGTCAGGGGCTCAAATTAAGTTGGACTTGAATTAAATGAATTAGTTACCCTAACAAATTTTTGAAGTTTATTTATTATGCTATAATTAAACTGGAGTAAAGGTGGTAAAAGAACCTTAGTCTAGGATCAAATATAGGTTCTTTCTTTGAACCATGTGACTGGGGCAATCTGTCAGTGTTGTAATAGATAAACCTCTACTGAAGTCCTACCTCACAATGGCAGGGAGGTGGCCCTAAGGTCTTTAAGCCAACAAAGTGCAGGCATTAGCAGGTTCTATAAAAAAGACTAGACCTAATATGCTGTAATATATTAAGGACACTTAAATATTTATGCAATGTAACTTGGGAACTCATCAATGTAAATATTCCCTCCAAAGGAAACCACCTCTATCTTCTCAACCTATGTCGTTCCTGTCCATGTTAACCTGTAAATCTATCAAGAGAAATTTTCCAACATGCTCAAAGTATTACCTCTAGGTCACGTAATATTTTACGTCTGAATAACAACAAACATGATCAATACAGAGAAACATCAAAAGATGTACACGAACTGATGCAGAGTGAACGAAGAGAAGCCAAGAAAACAATATATGCAATGATCACAATGATGTAAATGAAAAGAACAACCGAAAGTGAATGTTGCAAAATTACAAAGACAGGAGATTCATGAACGTAGTACATTGTACGTATTTTCAATGTATTGACCAGTTACCGCTGATTTTTTTTCCTTCCTTAGTCTGTAAGAAATATTATTTATTCTATAAGACGTATATCAAGGAAGGGGATGGAGATGAAGTAATTTACAACATTTTTGTTGTAGCAAAGAGATGAAAATAAAGCGGTTGGGCATCAACTGGGGAAAAGCTGAACGATAAAAGTATAAAAATCTGGCTCCTTTTTACCTCTCCAGATTTCTCATAGCTTACAGCCCTCCATGTGTGATCCAGTTATAATGGCCTACTCCTACTTTGTCAAACATGACTCTCCATCCCTATCTCTGTGCCTTTACACTGGCTTTCTCCTCCTCTACTCTCCCACCTCCCCCCCCCCCCCAACTCCTCTTACCTCTGCTCCTTAATTTCCCTGGATTCCTTTCAAGACTTCGTTAAAATCCTACCTTCTGCAACAGGCCTTTCGTGGCATCTCTCTGCCTCTCAGCTGCTAAGTAATGCCTTCTGCTTTTAAATTACCTCCATCTATTCTCTATACATCCGACAAGTACCAAGTTATTAATATGACGTCTACTCCATTAGAATATGGGCTACTTGTGGAGAGGGGTTTTTTGGTTTTGGGATTTGCCTTTCTTTGTATCTCTAGTCCTTACTTAGCACAGTGCCTTGTATAAGGTAAGTGCCTAACAAATGCTTATGAACTAAAATACACTAGCAGGTATTAAAGTATAGCTTAATTTGGTTTGGAGGATCTTAAGTTCTTCATAGGCCTACACAGGACCATTTTTACTTTCTATTTCAAAGACTGTGATGGACAAAGAACTTGAAGAACTTGAAGAACAAATCACTTGAAGAACACCTATTGTCAAAGACCATATATGGCAGCTACTTCCTCATCTGTGACTATTTTCCCTACATTATATTGATAGTAAGTTCATCACTAGAAGTACGGTCTCTTATGAAGCATGTGCTAGATGATGAACATCTCTTTGACTTGACTTTTGATTTTATGTATTCTAAAATTTGTTTACAAACAAAAGGCTAAAATACCAACACATCCTAAACCTATATGATAAAAGGAAGGACCTCGAACATTATGTCCTTGGGTTCACTCTTATGTATTGTATAGACCAGGGCTGTCCAAAAGGCGGCCCTTAGGCCGCATGTGGCCCCCAGTGAGATTTATGCAGCCCGCCTACAAGCATAGAAATTTACATAAATGCTTTAGTAAAGGAAGCTGAGCTACTGCAGAGCTCTCCCTAAAATGGGAAATCAAAATATGTTGTCTACTGTTTCAATAAAAACCTAAGGTTGAACAGCCTCGGTATAGACAACAGGAAAGTCTCATCTCTTTGTTCTTATGGTCTCACAAGAGCTCCAGTTTCCTCTTTTCTGTTCAATCACATATGCAGAGTTGTCACATAACCCCAGAAGAGTCCCTCTTTCTTCCCCTAAATATTATTTACAAGTGGTTTATAGAAACAAAAGAAAAACAGATTAGGGAACACAACGCACATTGCCTTGTTCTTAGTTTACTGTAAGACATTTTTATTTTTAAGAAGCACTTACGATCTTTATCAAACTTTGGTAATGTTGCCCCACTAGCAGCCATCTCAGGATCTACTGTTTCAAGGAATATTGTCCATGGATTTTCATTGTCACTGAGTTCAATCATCTATTTTTGAGAAACAAAGAGCTAGTCACTGAATTGGGTAGCAAAAATTTGTATTCATAAAATGAAGATGTGACCCCATATTTCTAGAACTCCCTAACTGGATCATATAAGAGGCTAATAACACATATAAAACTTACTGTTTTATTGCCATCTGCTTCGTTATCTAACATTGCCGGTCTTTTTGTTCCATTACTCCTTGCCTGCATGGGCCATAATCGAATCTGATCCTGTGGAAATCCCTAAACAAACAAAACATAAAATGCCAATAAAGTAAGTAAAATGGATAGAATACTGGACTTGGGACTCAAAAGGTCTGATTTCAAAATCTAATTGATCTTTACTAGCTAAGAGAAATCCTTAGTCTTAGACTCACAGGGTTGCTATGAGGCTCAAGTGTGATAAATGAAAAGAATTTTGCAGACTTTAAAGAATCATGTGATGCAGCATAGTGTAAGAGATGAAGCTCCCCTGAAAGTTAGGAAGACTGGGGTTCAAAGGTTGCCCACAGTGTTGTGTGACCAAGTCATTGATGAGGATGTTAATGTGTGAGTTCTGATGAAATCAAAGATCAATCCTCACACGATCTTCCCATGAAAAGTAGCACCCTATCACTATCAGCCATTATTATCATCATTTGCTAGTGAAATATCTCAATACGTTACAGGGAAGAGCAACGCACAAATTGTACACAGCCAAGAATACTAGTGGTCTGCTACCAGGTATTCCCTTGATTCTCTGAAAAATCTATCATAACTGTCATCTTGTCTCCCATTTCCTTCCCACCAGAGAAATAGTTCTTGACTACTCAATTTATGAATCAAAGCATCTTCTATTAGGTACTAGACCTGAGCACAAACATGCAAGGGGAAATGTAATGTTCAAGAATCAATTTTGAGAGCTAGTCAGGAAGTAGGATTATCAATAAAACAACACAAAAAACAAAGACCTTTAATCTCATGACGGCTGCTGCAATGAGGAAATTTGCTCAGACAATGTAGACCAGTCCTTCCTCTGATGTTGCCTAAAATACTTATCCGTCTTTGGCCACTCCTTTCCTTTATGTACTATGTTCTCCATTAGAATGTAAGCTCCTGAGGAAGTGGTTTATAGGTATTCTCCTCTTTTAATTACCTAGTCTTTCGGGGAGACTAGGGGAAATGTAGGTGATAATAAAAACAAAAGATAGCAATAAAAATCTTTATTGAAAAAAGGAGGTAAGCTCCTCCAAGAAAAAGAAGTGCTTTCCTTTGATATTTATAACTTCAACACTTGGAACAATGCTTGAAATATAGTAAACAATTTCATCCATTCACTCATTCATTTTCTGCACTTCTACCTTTCATGGATTTCTTAGCAATGTTATAGGAAAAATATTTCTAAATGTAAATGATAAGGGTGAAAAGGAACTAACAAAGATTTCCAGTTTACCTCATGACCTTCATACAAAAATTCATCCCCATAAGATATAAACTGAACACAATTTTCTCATTAAAAGTTCAGTTAAGAAGAATTTTCCCAACAAACAAATCCACTGAATTAGGGCACCAAAACTGAATGTTACAAGAATCATTCAACAAAACAAACTTACCATTGTTTGAGAAAGATTCTGTACAAACTCAGCTAATGAGGAGTTTTTTAATACTTTGAAGACCGTATATTTTACTTTTTCTTCATCATACATATCATTGCCTTGGTGCCCACAAAACTGGTCCTCGGTCACTATCTGGAAATATGCATTGATATGTGAAAATGATTAAAAACAGGAAATCTATCAACCAACCTTAATGAATAAAATCAGTGTGATGATTTATACCTAGTTCAAGGAGAAAATGATAGTAAAAAAAGACTAGATACAAATAACCATGTATAGCTGATAAAAAGTTACTATAAATGACAAAGAATTTTATTATAAATTATTTATTTACCCACAAAAATTACAAAGTCTACCTCAAAGAACATCAACTCCTTTAAGTAAAGAAAACTGACATTTTTTTTCTCTAAGAGTCAGGATACCATATCATTTTCAGATTTGCATAACATTCATATATACTATGAAAATGAAATGAAAAGCAATATAAAGCACTAGTTGAATGCAACCTATTTTCTCTATAGTGTAAATCCAGTTTAAAAATTTGATTTGTTCTCTCCAGTAGAATGTAAGCTTCATGAGTGCAATGTCTCCTTCCTTTTTCAATGTCCCTAACCAGTTTCTTCTCTTTTCCTAGCCTGTTGCAAATAACTTAACAGAACAGTGTACACAAAAAGACAGAGGTACTAAAATAAAAGATCGATAGACCCAACAGTTGACTTCTGTGGAAAAAAATTTAGGTTCAGGCTATCCTGAGAAAAATGGAGAGGGAGATCCTTTGATCTTCCAGATGGCTTTTTGGCTAAGCAGCACACATATTTTGGGTGGGCATGAATCATTAATCACCTGTCTTGCTCAACAAGTTTTTCATTAATGAATGTCTTAATCTTCTTTTGTATTTCTATAGTTCTTAATCTAATGATAAGCAGACAAAAACACTAAAATATACGATTAAAAATAAGAAAAATGGCACCAAATACTGTTTGTAGCTATGCTGAATTATTTTTTCTCATTTGTCATTTATTACTCCTAAAGTCTGAACATTCATAGGAATTCATGTTTTACACCCATGCTTTTGTACCTGTCTCATCTAACAGTCAAATAAGGACTTTGTGCCCTCCTTGGTTTGGAAGCTGACCTGCACTTGCATATAGAGATGGGCTTCCTGCCGCTCCTTCCTCTTTTGGGCTTCTATTCTTTTTTCTTCTTGTAAGCGTTCTACCAATTGTTGAGGAATATCATGATCAGTGACAGCTTGCAAAACTTCACCTGCAGAAATAACTGGGATTTAGTTTATAATTTTTAAGTGATTCAATTCCACTCCTCTGAAGTGAATATACTAATCTGATTAATCACTTTTCAATTTTATTATTTACTCTGGTCTACTGGCTGAAGAATTACTCTTTGTGCCATGGACTCATAACAAAATAAAAGATGAAAAAACATTTTAAGCCACATGCCTTTTTCCCCTTGAACTCAAGATAATTTTGTATCTTGATAATCTGACAAGATAATTGGGCTTTTCCCATTCTCCTTTAAGAGTGCACTGATTATTAGAAAACCAAGGAAGAATCTTTTGAAAGGGTACTTTCAAAACTTAAAAAAATATTGTCTCTCCTCCCTCCCCCACCCCAATAGAGAATGATTTATTTCTAAATAATTTAAGGTAGTTGCTGATAGCACACAAAATACATCTATACAACTTCATAATACAATTGCTTATACTAAATTCTCCCTCTTTTATCTATGTATCCATCTCTTCCCTTTTATTCTTTGTTAAAAAGGATGTGAAGGAGAGAAGAATGGATATATTCTGAAATTAAGATGGTGGGAAACTAATTTTAAGTGATCAAGGAACAGAAGCATATAATAAAAATAACAGATTACATACTTACTCAGTTTGGACTCCCTGATATAAACTAACATATAAGCATTAGTACAATGCCGAACTGATAAGTCATCATCATGACCTCCGTAATTATGCTCAATTGCTTCTTCCTTTGTACACCTTGACACAACATCGTCATCAAATTTACACCACTATAAACAAAATGGACATTGCTTAAACAAAATATACACCAATCACATGAGATGTAAATTAAAACGTTAAAATTTAAACTCAGGAAGCGAAGAGATTGTTGCATTCTTTGTATTTGTCTAGTGTAATGCTTGGTACAAAGCAGAGGTAGCTGGGCAGAGCAGTGGTTGGACCTGGAGTCAGGACTCTCATTTCATTCACTTATTAGTTCTGTGATGCTGGGCAAATCACTGGACTTATTTGCCTCAGTTTCCCCAACTCAACAATTTCGCACAGTGCCTGACACAATAGTCCTTTTAATAATTTCCCTGTTCTTTCTTTCTGTCTTTGATAAATGTGATAAAACATGCAGTCACTGATTCTTTATGAAGTTTTAATGTATTTCAGGAAAATTTTATACTTCATGATGCTTTTTTTTTTTTTACAACAGTTCTGTTCCACTGATTACCACGATGCCGACATACATGAAAGCCACAATTCCCACCATGGAATCATATTAACTCAAAGAACAGAGGGGGTACTGGGTCCTTCTAAGCTACTTTTCTTCTGCAAGTTTTACTACACAAGTACCGACAACATGATGTAATGTAAGGAGAAGTGGACCAGGGGTGAGTGACCAAGAGTGAATTCCAGTCCTTCCATACCATGTAACTTTGGCAAAGTCACTTAAATTCAATTCTCTGAAGCTCCCCTATCTGTCAAGTAAGAGGACTCTAATTTGCCCTGCCTACTCTAGGCAGAGTGAGGACCAAAGGAGATGTTGTACATCAACAGTGTCTTGTAATTAGACTTGTTAAATTAGAAATGTTAAATATTGTCACCATGACAAAATTCCTCTCACAGGGGAATGACCCAATGATATTTAGAATATGCTCTCTCTACAAATAATGCCCTGATAAGATAGCTGTAGGAGAACCTCATCAGATCAAAATACTTGCTAAATGCTCCAAGAGATGGCTATAAAAATTTAAGACCTGGATAAATTTTAAAACAAATAATGTTTAATTTAACAGAAGAATGAAACAATTATGGGTAAACTCAAAACGATTAAGTTTATTTTTTAAAAGGGGTGGCTATATTGGAGGTCTTACTGAATGTCAATCACTTTAGCTACTTACTTTGCCATCCCCTCTAGGGTTTAGGTACACCACATAATGTCCGCCATGATTATCTCCACTATGTACTAGCACTGCATGCAGAATATAATTTGCAGGATCCTTGGGATCTGTTTTTTGTAAGAACTCATCAAGTGGCAACTGTTCAGGAAACTCAAATCTATCAGGAGAGAGAAAAGAAACGGCTTTAATAAATGTATAAAGTACTTCAGAAAGTTATGCTTATCACTAGTGAAAAAACAATCTTAATTAGCCATGTTAATGGAAGGAAGTCATGACATCATTAACACAAAGATAGACGACATAAAAATCATGGATATTGGCCACTGGATGGGAATTTTTCTACCTACTGTGCACAGAGCTGTTGCTGATTTTCTGGAAACTGAAAAATTTTCAAACAAAATAATGAAACCATAGTATCCAACTACTCCATCTTGTTCTTCCTGCTCCACACTCCATGCTAGGAATGGATTGCAATACCTCTCAGATTGTGTGGTCACGGAGTAGCCTAAAGTAATGCTAAGACTTTTCTTAAATCCAATTGGTTTATATCTTTCTTGGGGAAAGGATGCAAGATCAATGCAATGAATGCAAGATCATTGAATCAGTGTGTGACATGGCTGAGGAAAACAGCTTTATGCTGAACGAACAGGAAGTGCCAGAGGTGATAGTTATGCTATACTGAACAGCTATTCTCCCCACTTTTAGAATGTTCTTCAAGGTCTAATTCAGGTGAGGCTTCAGAGTATAAAACCTCTCCTGAACCCTTCCTTCATGACCCAAGCCAAAAATCATGATTCTGTTTAAAGAAATGTCATAGACCATTTTTTGTCTCTTTCCTTTGCCCTTCATAGCTACTAGCTGAGGCAGGTGGACACTCATCCCTGTGGATCTGGGGAAGGATTCAGACTAAAAGGTCTGGGGAAAGCTGTATTAAAAAGAGAGCTTCCTTGAAGATTATTAAATGACCCACTGACACTGAGATTTCCACAGAACTCTTTTTCATATTGAATGCAGCGCCATGGCTCTATGGATTACAATTTGAGAAATGCTGTACTTAAGAGGTGTATCATGCTCTAAGTAACACTGATAAGAGGCAAAGGTAATGGAAAAAATACAAATGAAAACACAGGTTTTGAGAACTCTTCACAGAGCCCCCTTATTAAGTTTGAATCACTCATTTCAGGCAGTATTCAAAATATGATTTACCAAAATTCCATTTATTAACATCTTTTAAGAAAAGACATCAAGTGATGTACCTATTTAACTGTTAATTATGCCACATCTCTGTTTATATATAAACATATCATTGTTTATATATTAAACATAAAAGAAAGGAATAGCAAAGATATACAACTCTTAAAATTTTTTAAAGTCATCGACAACCAACCAATTTAGAATCATAATGAACCTTTTGAAGAAAAATATATTACTAAATTTTTTAACCACCACACTAAACATTTATACATGACCCTATATTTCTTCTTTGCTTGTATTAGAAAAGACACTTAATGGTCACTAATAAAGTGGCTGCTACGATCATTTAAATAAGCAGTGGAAGAGCACATGTTTATATTTACCTTTTCCCTCAAATCACAACAAAACGCATTATTTCTAATAAGCATGGGCAGAAGTTGTTCAAGTAAGAAACTCTGAACTATGTTATTTTAATATCAGTTATTTTTAAGGAATATAAAGTATAAAGAATATAAAGTACAACAGTCTGCTACAAGAACTGTGAATCTCACATAAGGCTATTTTTGGAATATGGCTGAGAATCTCTAATATACTAATAGATACAATGCAATGAGGAATGACAAATTTAGAAAAAAGTAAAAAAGACTATTTTTAGTGGGACTGAAGGGAGATCAAAATTGCTGAAGATGCACTGAAAACATCTCCTGGGTTGTGAATATTGGGGAAGCAAACCGTAATTTTCAACTTATCTTGTTAGTGCAACATTTACATAGAAATATAAACTAGTTAGGGTGATACGCTAAGTAACATATATGGAAATCAAAGTGTTTTTTAAACCTCTAAAGAATAGTAACAATTATGTATGAAAACTTTTGTTATCTAAAAAATTATCTCTTTATTACCTATCATTTATCTTGATATTTTGGTCCGTCTGCGGGTCATACATAAATCTCATGAGTTGCAGATGTAATACTGGTGGCAATGTGAGGAATTTCACACCTTTTTCAGCTTCCTGAACAATGAAAAAGAAAGGCACGTTAGCTATTATTATCTCTTAGCAACCAAAGCATCAGCATTTAAATTAGACGTTTGCTTTTTATTATGACAGTTATTGTCTCATTCTTAAAAATATGTAATAACAATCAATTATGTACAAGACAACTGCAAAGCCATAAAGTTAGGTATATGCTTATATTCTGTTTCACATAAAGATCTGGATCTGGGATGGGTCTGAGGATGCCAAAAAGTGACAATATACAAATTTAATTAAAGGAATTCCAGCAACATTATAATTTGGCTGCCAATGAATTTAAAAATTAAGGTAGATACCAGAAATATACCACTATCAATGAGCTAAGAGATGTTGTTACAAAATTCCCAAGGTACCTGCAAGCCATGTTCTCCAGCATCATATTTGTTGTCACCATCTAGCTGTTCTACTGCCACATAATCTATGAAGGACTCAAATACTAAGAAAAGATATAAAACATTTTTTACCAAAATGTAGTTATTCCAAGCATTGTAGTATGTAAGTCAATTTAAAGAATTTAAGAATTCAAGGATCAACAAATTCAACAGTAATAATAATAGTAAAATGTTTAATAAAATCATTAGCAATGTGTTCTTTACTTGGCACCCTCTTCATAAAATTGCAATTAACTGTATCATTATAATCATTAACACTGGAGAAACAGTGATAAAACAAATACATTTAACTAAATGCAAAATTTCATTGAGGGCCTAATTCAACAAGATTTTATTATGTATGTGGAACTTACTATTTTTTTTTCCCTTTATACTTAGCTGGATATCATAATAATCTTCTCTCCGATCAGATCGATAGTCCACATCTTTGCACTGGATATAGGACTGCAAAAAACAACCCCAAAACATATTGGCTCAATAAGTAGCTTTACTATAAGTAACTAGCAACCATTTAAATATTTCTTTCAAAATAGTTTTAGTGGGTATTTTACATACCACCATCTTGCCTCTAAATAATTTAGGTATGGTGCCTTCTACACAGGTGCCTTTCATTTTATTCTCCACATTATCGAGCAACTGAAACAGAATTTAAAACTTTTTAAATTTTGACAATTATATAGCTCATATTGTCATACATTATTCTACCATATCATAATCATATCAAATTGTATATATAGATCATAAGAGCTGATAGGACCTGAGAAAGTAAGTAGTCAAAACTCCCTTGTTTTATAGATGAGAAAACAGTGGCTCAGGTTAGAAATGACATAAAACTAGTGAGCAGGAGAACCTGGGTTTGAACTAGTCAGATCTTCTGAACCCAAATCCAGTGTTTTTATTCATTAATTTAGTAGATACTTCTATCACAAAACAAGCTGATCATAACATATGTAAAGATAATAACGTCTTAAGAGGTGGAATAGTTGTGGAGCAGTCCTCAGAACAAGAAAGCAGACTTAGTTCCAAGTCCAATGAAGTTTGTAGGCTTTGAATAAGGAGAAACAGAACTTGATTTTGGTTATTATAGGGGCTAATATAGCGAGGCTACAGGAATAATGGTGGCTACATTGTCACTAGTAAGAGAACACAATCATGTTAGCACCAAATGGGTGAAACAATCATCCAAAGAGGGGGTCACAGATAATATTGAGAGTTATATGTCCTATAAACTGCTAATCCAAAAATGCCAATCTAAGCTATACTTTACTTCTGGGGAAAAGCTCCAGGCTTTAATATACTGATCTGTCTTCAAACTTTTAAATCTTATTGTGCTTTTTTTCTTTAATTTCCTAGTAACTTCTTGTGGAAATATTCTAACCTGGTATTCAAGAGGAAGATCCACATGTAGGTTAAATTATGAAGGGAGAAGCCAGGTACTGAAGTGCATAAAGAGACGATTAAATATTGTAAAGTAGCGTTGAATCCGAAGTGATTCTTATCAAACACGTCTACTGCAATCTGCTCACTATACTATATATACATTCTCACTGTAATAGACTAAATTTGCATTAATTTTACTTTTTAAGCACCTAACTATAAAACAGATATTCCTTTGTAGAGAGGGATAAGTATAGCATTAGTCCAGAAGAGACCTAGCAGAATCACAGAATTTCGCCGCTGGGAAGGCACATTAGATCTCATATACTAGACTAACACACTCATTTTACAGAGGTTAACAAAATTTACATCTAAGTTTAGCCAACTTGACCCAATGTCATTCCTTACCAAACAAAGAGATTGCATATACACCTGGGCTTGACTTCTTATTAAGCAATAAAACGTACTTCACTCTTTTTTTAACCTATTTTACATAATCAGGGTAAAAATACTGCAGGAAACTTACCACTCGACATAGTTCTTGGACATCATGTTGCATGAAGCTGTCTAAAGTTTCCCATCTTTTAAAAGATAAAAATAAAATTTCTATTTTATGGAAATGTAGATTTAAGCGCTGGAAAGGCACTCTAGTCCAACCCCAGTACAATACAGAAATCTGGGCCAATGGGGACAAAGTGGATTGCTCAAGGAAGTGCAGGTGAGTGAGGAAGCAGAAGCAGGGCTCTACTCATAGACTCCAAATCTATGTCTGGATTTCTACCAGATTAAATCTTTACAATTTAGACTGTAAGAATTTAAGAATAATTTGAAGGACTCAATTTATGTACAACTGACTGATACTTATCCTGAAGAGATGATCAAGTACACTTTTACAAAGTTGGAATTTTTAAATGCAGAATTTTTTCAGGGTCGAAAGATCATTACCCTATTCAGTGTCCCAATTCTGTTTTGAAAATATCATAATTGAAATCCTGGAGATCTGAAATTTAGAGCCTATACATCTAAAAAATAATTACTATGTACCAAGTCTACCCTAAGTCAAATATCACCACTATGATCTTGGGGCCTGAAAAAAAAATTCTCAAGTGAAATGGTAAAATTCAATTATGTAAGAGCCACAAAGAAACAGAAACACTGAAACTGCCTTTGAAATTGTGAATGAAGTCCTTTCACCCAGCGATTAGATTGTAAGGATATTACTATCTATAGAAGTATTTTTAGAAAAAATAAATTTTTGGGGGGGTGGGGTGGGGGTTAGTGGTGGAGGGGGAAGAACACGGAGACAAATCTATAGCATACTACCATAACAGTAGGGGAAAAAAAGGTGTAGGTTATTCCCAATATAGAAATCTTCTGAATATAGAAATCAAATTTATCCATGAACAACTCACCTGAAACTTGCCTGAGGTTTTTGGAGGTGAATCATGTACAAATGATAAGCAGTATCTGAACCCAAATATTCCTGACTCTAAAGGCAAACCACCTTCTATTCACTATTCCATAATCTCTATTTCTTAAGGAAGTTTGAGAAATTACAAATACATGATTTTATTTGAAAGGTTCAAGTTTCTAAGTTCTTTGAATGTGTTTTTTTCTTCGTGAATTGAAATTTCTTGATTACTAAATTCAGAATAAAAATATTAAGTTCCAGGTGCCAATTTTGTGAGATGTTGTAGAGGTTAATTTGACAAGATTTGGCAACTGAATTATTATAAGAGTGAAGGAGAGTAAGGAATCAATGGGAATGCTGACTTTGTGAACCTGTGGAACCTGTGAAAATGGAAGGATGCTAAATTAAGAGCTAACATAGGCAATCAGGATTTTTTTGAAAAGGAAATTCTTTAGCCTAGAAGCACAACAAAAAAAAAGTCTATTTTTATAGACTGTCAGGATATAGAATGTTGCTAATTAACTGAAGCATCAACAAAAATATTCAATGAAAAGAATTCTAATTATAAATGAAATTGTAGACTTTTACTATTTACAGTATATTTTAAAACTTATCTTTAATAAAATTCTAAAAAACTCAGCTTGTCTCTTCTGAATTTTGTATTGAAATGCTTATGATTCATGTACATACGGTTGTTTTGATTCCTTTTTTGTTCTGCCCCAAATTACATAAAATTTCAACAAATTCAAGCAACATTTTCTAAGCACTTACTATTTACAAGGCACTGTGCCAGGTGGCGGGAATTCAGGGTGAGAGATTATACAATCCTATTCCTTGGAGATGATATAATTTTACAAGAAGGAGGCAACCTTTACACAAATAATTTAAAGTATATAAAAAGTAAACTAGCAAGAGGGATGTGAAACGCTTTTCTCTAAGCAATGGGACCTGACAGGTGCTTTGAAGGAAGGATTCTATGAGTGAAGGAGAAGAAGGTGTGCATTGCAGAGACGGGGGACAAAATATATACATACAACAGCACAGAACATTTGATGAGTCATTTGTGTTGAAAAAGAAAGTGGCATGCTTCATCAATTCACACATTGTGGCATGATGCAGTTGAGCTATTCATGATGTCGGATTACTTTCAACTTTTGATACTATAATGTGAAGACACTGCTCCTTCAATCCTGGGTCAACAACAACCCTATGTCTGACTAGTCTCTATTGCTTTAAAAAAAGAACATACTAATTTAAAACTTTGTCATCCCTCTGTTTCTCTACAGTGCTGCTAGTGCTGAATCTTGTTTTTATGTTATTATTTATAAATCTACTTTTACCACCTAATTTCATGGAAATAAAATTTGTACAGATCTCTTCCTGAATACAAATGCGAAATTTGCATCAAAACTGTTGATGGTGAAAGTTTGCTTTTCTGTTGTGCACATCAAAACTAGTATATTTTTTTTCTGAAATTTTTTTCATTTAAGGTTTTCAGGATTTAAAAATTCATACCACTGAGGTTCACAGGGAGTTTGTATTAAAGAGTGTTAAGTTTCTCTTCAATTATGATTGTGATAGCTTAGAAGATATATGTCAGAGCAGAACTAATAAAATGAGGCTAATTCCTTTAATCTCTTCCAACATATTTGAAAATAAATATGGAATATAATAAACAAAGAAACAGCTGCTTGAACCCCAGGCATATTACCCTATTTTTATTCATTTCTATGTCTCACTATTCCATTTTCAGGAGGATAACCAGCGTGAGTTAGGGTTTAAACTGGAAACTGACTAATGCACCATCATTTGCAAGCTTAAATCAATTTTAGAGAAAATATCCACCTGTAAGTACAAGTAAGAATTGGATTTCTTCATACTTACCCAAATGATTTCGTTAGCTTTTTTGTTCCTACAGGTTTGTCACTGTGTTGTAGCTCATAGAAAACTCTTTGTAATGCTAAAGGAACACTTTTTGATGAGTCATCACCTTCCGTTGGCATCATGTATACAGCCTAAAAAGAATTGTTTATTAAAAGTTATAAAAATACATTATTTTTGCACTCATTCATGCTGTGATAAATTTTCTGTCTTAAATGCATTTTCTTCATTTACCTGTAATTGGGGCTTCTCAAAAAAGTTACATGGGTAAAATATAAGGTTTTATAAGGTAAAACCCTAAGGTTCACCTTGATAAAAGCAATTTTCACATCTTAAAATGATATAACATAATTCACTTTCAGATCATGCCAAAGCAAACTGGGTCGGCTCCTATTATTATGAGCTAATTATCAGATAAACAAGCATATATCAAAATGAGAACATTTGAATCCAGAACACATTGAACTATGCCAACTATTAATAACTAAGGCTGTTTAGCAAAATGCAGTTAGTAATGATAAACACTGCTAACAAAAAAGATCTACATGTTCTTATACACTTGACATTAAGATACAAGAATGTTTTTCCTCCAGCCTAAATTTTTAAATTAAATGTTTAAACACATTAATATGAGATATAAAAGGATGAACATATACTTTGTTTCTAAAATAGAACTCCAAGAGCGACCAATTAGAGGTAGAAGCATGGTTTGTAAAGCTAAATCATATTTACTGCAGATATATTTTAAATACCTGAGTGATTAACAAGAACAATGAGTGAATAAAGGCAAATTTTAAGTAAATAGTATAAAAAATAGTCTACTAAAAAGGATTTTCCTGAGTATTCTTCTAAGTGAAAAGGTATAAGAAAAAAGAAAATGGAAGGAGAACTATGATACACTTTACCTTGCGTAGTTGATTTGTGAAAAATAACGTTTGTAACAAACTGTTCATGTAACAAGTTGCCCCCTGGTTCTTCAAACCAACATATCCCGTATGCTTCTTGGAATCCCACCTAAAAACAGTTTAAAGTTAAGGGTAAATCACACAAGCTACATACGTATGTATGTATGTATGTGTTTTAACTATTTACACTATCTTAAACATCACAAAACACACACCTCAATCTCATAAAATCTACCTACTACATAGGATGATGGAAAGAATATTAATTTATCCACGTTAAAATGATAGAAGCCTGAGTAATTACTAGCCATGAAATTTACTATTGGCCCATGTAACTGAACATTGTATTAATGAAATCAAGGACAAAGGTTTACAGTGAGTTGGTTGGCTTTGGTTTTATACTTAAGACAAAACTTCTAATCCCCAGCCAGCTGCCATGGAAATTGGTGGTACTGGTTAAAAAAAAAAAAAGCTGAGACAACTGATGAATTAGGGGAACTATATTGTAACTAAGGAAAAATACACGACAATGCATGTTATAGCACAGCTAAAAGCCTATTGTAACAAATCCAACTGCAAAGTGTTCCAGAAATCTGACCTCATCATCATGAATATCTGGCTTAAGTCCCACCTCTAACACATATAATACTGGGCAAACCACCTAAGTAAAACCTCCTTTAGAAAAATTGCAGTTTTACAGTTGCTGATCTGTATTGGTAGGGGTGGATGTACAAATTACAGATACTACATTCCCTAATATTGAAGAAATGAAATTAAAACAGAACTGAATACTAAAAGTAAAGAGTATTTTGAATACAGAATAAAAACTGAAGGTTTCCTGTCACAAAGGAATAGAATCCATGAACAGAGGACAGGTATGGAAAGTCAACCAAAAGAATGATTGGTTTAAAAACAAAATGCATCACTAAACTTTTTTTCCTTTAAAAGTCAACCAAAGAACACTTTGAAGAAATAAAGAGTAATTTTTACTTGACAGCAGAACTAAAGATCCTTACTTAATTTCCTTTTCCATTAAGATGATGCAAACATGACTAGGTATTAAAATGTTAATAATTCAGTAATCTGCATTGTTATGTGAGGGAGGAACCAAAGAGGGAGTGTTATGGTAAAGAAAAGATTTTTTTGTATCATGAATTCCTTTAGCATGCTGGTGAAGCCAATGAACTTCCTTCTCAAAATGATATTACAAAATATTTAAAAATAAAAGTTCACAAACATCAGTTAAAAACTTCAGTTTTACAAAGCTCCCCCTGGGATGTAGGTGAGCATCCTTCGTTTGTAAATGCAGGGAAACAAGATGTCTTTGTATGCCTAACAGGGCTACACAGTAGGTATGTGTTTACTGGATTCAAAATTTTCAAAGTAACTGGTGATAAGTGTTTGCCATACTATCATTTTGGGTTAACCAAACAATTTTCATTTGTGGGGGGATTAAATCATATAAGGGCTGGGAGAAAAGATTTAAACACTGGCTGGTCAAGGTTTTTTTTTTAATTAAATTTTTGTTTTTAGTTTTTTATGGTATAAAAACCAGTATTTGAACAAGCCTTCTTTGGTAATTACTTAGCTTGAAATATGAAAATAAGGCGCTCAGAGGAAAGTTCTGCTCATACTACTTGTAAACTAATAATAACTTTCCAAACAACTAGAGGTAGGTAATATGCTTAATCTGATCCATGATCTCATAAATATGGGCAATCTATACAATGCACATTAATACATTCATATCTTCATATGCTGTAGGAGTAATGTCCTACAAAAAAGAGGCATAATACTGTGGAAATTATGCTAAGCTTGGAGTCTACAGAACCTTGAATTTAATCTCATCTTTAATATTTAATAGCTCTGTGACCATGGGAAAGTATCACACCCATTTCTAGTTTTACTTTTCTCAACTAAGCCTACTTGACAAAGCAATTAGGATCTTGGTGATCAAATTAAAGTATTTGTAAAATAACTTTGCAAACTTTAAAGCACTATACAAATCTTCCCTATTATTGTGCAAGTCCTCCCATATATCCTCCATAGAGGAGTTACTGAACGCACTGAAGGCCCTCTAAGTCATTTAATAATAATTTTTTAACAGTCTCAGCATAGCAATTAGTCTATCTGCTTTGCTAGATGAACAATCCAATCAGACTTTTCTTGAATACCTTCTGTACTACTTCCTTTATATATGTCACTGTTGGTAATATTCTATAATGTACTTATTATGAATCTTTCTATTGTCTTTTGGGTCACTAACCACTTCTGATTCTTTTAAATTTTTTAGTGTTCCATGATTTGCAGGCAAGACGAATCTGTGTATCAGCAAATAGCTTGGGAATGTTGAAAGAACTAGGCAATTTCCCAAATGTAATCCAGCCCTATCTTTCTCCTATTTAATTACGGGCAGTGTCTTCCCAAGATAAATGTGTTAACGTACTGTCCATCCAACTGCATGCCGTAGTCTAAGTACAGATAGAGGCATTCTTCATCTGAATTTTCCTCTGAGTGATTTATTATTTTATTGGTGAAATATTCTGAGACTTGATAGCCTCAGTACGATATCATCCATAAATAAAAAGTATTATTAAATGACCTAGAGGGCCATCGGTGTGTTCAGTAAGTTCTTTATGGAGGATATATGGGAGAACCTCATCAACAAAAGGATATCCCTGCTCCATTTCAATGGTAGATAGGATGCCTTAGCATATGTGTAAGATTCATGTCACTGGAGGAAAGCCTTTGGGGCTTTGTTTTGTTGTCATGTGCTTGTAGGTGTAAAAGAGGAAAGATAGATAAAAGGACTTATCTATACTGTAACTTTAAGGCCTACTACTATAGGAGGTTTGCTTATATTGCGGTGTATTTGTGTTTAACTTAAAAATATTTATGGGTACAAATTGCAATCCATCCATGCTTTCTCATTCTGTGTAACTCTTATCCCATATGGGAGCCTATTTAGTTACATAAGAGGTACTTGTCAAATCAGTAAATAAATGGCCATCTTCCTGTGAAACTACAATGTGGTATGGGAGCCCTGAGGTAGAATTCCTGAAGGCTATGCATACACAGAAAGTATGGTAAGCCCAATACAAAAATAAAAGTCATCAAGTATAAACTTTTCAAAGGACTAAGTCGGTCATACAGACTGGCTAAATCTGGAGAGGAGAGCCTAAATAGCAAATTGATGTTACAGATACTAATTTTTCAGTCACTCTAATGCCAAAAGATGGTCTGCTGAGTTACAGAAGGATTGTGATCTGAGTCTATCTAGGGCTGTCTACACACCAATGAAATCAACAGCCCCTACAACCAGGGTAGTAAAAGTATTGGAAATATAGCTCCTGTTTACTATGTGCTGATGATGTTGACTAAAGGAAACTTTCTCGAAGACAAAACTAAAAAGAAAAACTTACGCAACTCCATGGGGAGCATCTGCCTGTACATAGACTTCAAAAGTAACCTTGTCATCTTCTATAAATCCTTTTTCAGGATCAGTAACTTCCTACAAAATAGAAAAAAGACTGTTGAACCTGTATAGGACATAACAAGCTCATATTTACTCAATTTTACTTCGTTAAAATTTATTTTTGGCAAGATTAGGAATTATGAAGTACATAAATTCTTTCCAAAAAGACAATAGTAATACTATTGACTTACACGTTTCTTGTAAGTAAGAATTGTTTAATTAATTGAATACCTGTTTGAGCAGTAAGTAGCACCCTCCACCCCCAGTCACATCTTTGTGAAGTTTTATCAATCTTGCTTTTGGTTTTTATTTTTGCAACATTTCAATGTGCAGTGTACCAAGCCAGGCATAAAAGATACACTTGACTTTTAAAGATTACTCCAGGAATATATAGACACTACCAACAGTTTAATTTAATTTAGTTCCTTAAAATGTTTACTTTAGAAATCGTGATAATGATACAAAGAATTCAAGTATCTATAGTCTTATAGATACTGCAAATACTAATAATGATGAATGATTCATAATTTTACTTGTTTTCATTTTCCTGTTGTAGATATTAGTTACTGTTCTGCCTTTACATACAACATAGTACATACACACTCTCAACTGGGCACAACTTGTATAAAGGGTCCCTTGGTAAACTGGCAAAACATGCAATATCAGTAAGGAATTTTTGCCCATATACTTAACATCTTGATGCTAAAATCCAGAGTAATTTTATGAACGGGCATCATATAGCATTTAGTGAAACAAGTGGTATGAAATCCAATTATTATGTATGCTAAACACATTGTTAACTTACACTCCATGCCATGAAATTGGAAAATCCCCAATCATTCTCTTTATGAAAGAATAAGTGACTGATGCGGCGGCTGAATGATTTTTCATCATCTTTGTAATTTATTATCTTCAGCACAGCTTGTGCATGACAAGACCATGACCTGTTTTAAAAAAGTATATGAATATAAGAAAGGCTCAGTTGATAAACTAATATATTTAAAATACCACCAAAGTGCCTTAAGACCTTACTTCACATGTTTAACAAATAAATTCATCAATTTTAAAAAACTGGTTATAAGGCAGCAAAAGCTTTGTAAAGTTTTATTCTTTAAATTTTCTTTAGTGAGAAACTGGCTGTACCAAAAATAGTTGCCATTTAAGTGTTGTGATTCAGTATTTCCAAAATATTAAATGGTTTTTTCATAAAACAAAAAGAACAGTATCTGCTATTTCTGTTGTAGCTTTTTAAAAAATTGAACCTGTGATTTCATTGATGTAGGGAGTTCTGGTGAGGAAGCTCTCTCAACCAATGCAGGTCAGCAGCTATTGTGCAACCTTAGAAAGCTGCCTGGGGGCACTGAGGTTCAGGAGCTTTCCTGAGGTCACAAAACCAGAATGTGTCAGAGGGGAAAGGTGAATCCAAGCTTGCCCTCTTTTACAACATCAAGCTAACTCTAAAAATTACTCTTCTAGGAAAAAATTTACAAGCTCATTATTTTACAATAGCATAAAAGTTGGCTGTTCTTCTTTAAACAACATAGGGAAAGTAATAATGTTTTCAAATGGCAATGCTCCAAATATTGTAACAATAACGATACTGATTTTAGGTGTCTATGTAGCTAAATATCAAAGGGCTGAAGTCAGTTAGCAAACTACTTTCTAATTTTCCTTCGTTATCTAGTAATAAAAACGAGTAAGGTGGAGCAGGGGTAAATAAGATCAATAGTTACCATGACAGCTGTAAGCCATTAGGTATGTATAAAACCACATAAAAAAGGTAACATGTAGATTACATGCTTCAAGTTTGCAAAGAAAAGTGAATAGTGGAAACCTAAGAAAAATTACTTCATGATTCCTCAAATGCTTGACCTAGTAATGCTCACTCAGAATTCCAAAATGGAATTTTGTATCGATGTTTAGAAAAGAATCATTTAAAGTGATCTCTCCTTGTCTATTTGAGAACAGAATTTTGAATTCAACCAGAAGAATTGCAACTAAGGACCAAAAACTCCAACATAAAATTTTTAGTAGTCATGAGCAATTGTGCTGGCAAATGTGCCATAATTTGTGTGTGTGTGTGTGTGTGTGTAAAAACCAATAAGAGATTGTATGTCGGGCTATAAATTTTTGGCACTAAATTGTTTTGAACTTTGACCTCCCTGTATTCCTCTCTTCTGAATATTTTGTCTAAACTGAAAATGAACTAGTTTTCTAGCCTGGGAATCATTGAATCTAGAGCTAAAAGGAATCTGAGAATACTTAGTCCAACCTCTTTATTTCATTGATGAGAAATACTAGGACTGGGAGGAATGAAGGGACTTGTCCCAGTCATACTAGTAGTAAGCAAAATAGCAGAGATGGTAGATAAACCTAAGCCCTCTGAAATCTAGATTGAATGTTCTTTCTGTAACACACTATGCTGCACCTTGATTCATGAGCACGTGAAAGATCAAAACTAGGATAAATGAAGACCAGGATTTATCCCTAATCTAGTGTGGATTATGAAGATTAAGAAAGGCTAGTCCTGATACTTATAAACATTATTAATAGCGACACTGGCCACACAGACTTATGGAGCAAAAATGAAATGTTGTATTAGTTTTCTTTTACTATGCTCTACTGTGATGATTTGTATTCTGACTAGAGAACACAATTTAAGCATACCATTTATGATCGCCAGGTTATTGGCACAATAAGAATGAGGAGAAAAGTTGACTTGCCCTAGCTTAGAAGCTTTGAAGGAGTGCTTTTACTACTCTAAAATCAATTTTCTCTTCTGTGAAATGAAAGGAGTTGGACTACACAAGGGCAGGGGAACCTGCCATATGTGTGGCCTTCTAGGTCCTTGGGTGTGGCCTTTTGGCTGACTCCAAGTTTTACAAAACAAATCTTTTATTAAGGGGATTTGTTCTGAAGTTTGGATTCTGTCAGAGGGCCCCATTTGAGGACCTAGAGGGCCACATATGGGGGCTCAGGTTCCCCACTCCTGGACTAGAAGATCTCTAAGGCCCCTTTTAGCTCTAAATCTTATGATCTTCTGTAAAGAATCATGTAACTTTTAGATATGCTGTTTTAGAAATTCACAATGTGGACCACAGATTTCTCCCTGTTATTCATTTAATTTCCAAAAAATATTCAGAACATTTTCAACATAACAGGAAATGGGGAAGATACCCCAAACATCAAAGGCCACATAAAGACCCTGTAATATGGTGTAAAAGGCCCAGGTTTGGCAATGACAAGTGAGTTCTAGTCCCAGGTCTATTACTAACTAGTTGGAGGACCTTATGGCAAGTTGTTTAATCTCTCTGGGTTTCGGTTCTCACTCATAAATAAGAAGTTTCATCAAGATGATTTCCAAAGTACATTTCAGCTTTTCTTTGGATTTAGGTTGCTTAAAAATTGTAGATATTTTTATCTACATTTGTAAAACAATGTAAAATTGTAAAAAGCAAAAACACCACAGTATATATGAGATAAGTCAACAACTGTCAAATCATGAAGTGGTTTCCCCTTAGAAGATAGTAAGTGAATATAATAATGCTAGAGGTATCTAGCAACCTAACCACAGACCTACACAGAATGATCCTTGACTTCTGGGGCTAGCAGGGGCTAGGAAATATAGGAATATAGCAACTGCTATATTCCTATATTTTACTGGGCTATGAACCGAGGACACAATATAATTAGGGTTAGAATTTCATACGAATACAAAAGTATGGTAAATGGTGGAAGGAGTAAAGAGAAACTACTTTCACATTTCCAAAAGGAAAAAAGTCTCTATATTAAATGTATCAAATCTGTTTAATGAAAATTTAATTAACATTACTATTTGTGGGTTTATACTGTCATCAGATGAACTGTCTTACGTGGAGTCAGATTCAGCATTGCACTGGAGAAAGAATCCTACGCTTTTTTGGTGTGGTCTGTCTGGATAAAATCGTGGCATCACCATGATCTTCCATGGAAGATTCCTTACAAAACATGGAGGACTAAGGACTGATTCACTCAGCCTGCTGAAACGTTCAACTGTAAATTGAAAGGTTGCTTCTGAACGCCAGCTGGTATCTGTAAGAAAAATGATCAGGAAATCAGAGCATATATGAATACTAAAAGCTGAAAATATTCTTCAACTATATAGATGTAATTCCAGACAATAGTAAAATGCCAGAAATACAAAAACATCCTACATGTTGGAAATTCACTGGCCAATACATTAATGATTAACATGGAGCATCAACGGAGTCTCAACCACTACAAAATAGATTAGTGAATGTGTACTCTAACAGATTAGTAAATGTGTCCTCATGAAATCTGAAAATGTTAACAGTGAGAGTGGAAATCAAAGGGATGACAGAAAGTATCTGTATGTTTTCCAGTGAGCAACCAACTTCAAGGACAATGAATGGTTCCTTACTGAATTCAATCACCCAAACTGTTGAGAATATCTACTCAGTGCAAGGGGAAAAAATATTAAATTTCTATTGTTTCTTAATTCACTGGCAGTCCAGATGAGCTGGGGTGGAAGAAAAAAGCACAATCTTGAAAATTATAGCTGAAATTATTTTTAAAAGGAAAACCAAAGATTTTGAAAATGGGACCCATATGCAAAGGCCCAGGGAGCTGGAAGAAAGATGGACACATCAATTGTTTTCTGGTTTATATGGGGATGCAGAAGAGGTAATATAGAATAAGTGCTTATCTTCCAGCTAGTTAAAAAGAATTAATCACCTCTAGTACAAGTTTTTTTTTTAAAATAACCAGTCCCATGCTTCTAATAATGGAAGATCTTCAAACACCAAAATACAGTCAAGCAACTGACATTACTATACATAAAGGGAAGAAAAAACTGACTTCAGAGTTAAAAGTACTAAGTTGTTTTTTTTTTTTGGGTGTACACATATTTTTGGCATTCAACTGAAAGTTTGCCATTTCTTTCACATTGGTTAATAGTTATTAAACCTGAAAATTCCCAACTAGGTTGTTAGATGTTGGCACCTATGTAACATTTCCAGAATCATTCTGGAAAAAAAAAAAGCATATAGGCTTTTTGGGTATAATTCTGGATAAACAATTCATCTTCCCAACAAAAAAATTATTGTATCATGAAATCTAAAAGTTCCCTCTGATTTTTCTCTTGTGGCTAGGATAGTTGTTTTTAAAAACCTCATCTAAAGCCAAGTCTTTTCTTTTCCTTTGCATTAGACTGTTTGAAGATGGTGGAAATGTAGGATTTCTTGGGGAATCTCTTTTAGTGCTCTCTTAATGAAGAGCCTTGGCCTTAAGGGATGAATTTTTTAAAAAAGTCTTTCTACCACTGTCATCTCAAACATATTCAAGTATCTTCTCATTAAGAGTTAAAGTTAATGTTTTATACATTGAACAAAGAGGTTCTGATTTTGATTTCAAGTTAGCATTTATTATTAAACAATCACCAAAAAAAGTAATATGTATACTTCTCTTGTGGGAAAATGGTTTCCCATTTAATTTTTTCCTCAGGGATATTCCAATTTGTGTGCACAAGGGTAGAAACATTTGGATAATAATTTGGATAAATATATTAATAAAATCACTATTTAGTATGGTATGCTCAACAATGGATCTGCATCTGTTTAGTTTCAAATCGACTTTGATGTTCTCAAGACAAGTGACACAGTAAAAAAAAAAAAATGCTTCGTAAAACTCTCAGTCAACCCACTTTAAAATTAGAAGGTATTACTTTCCTCAGATACAGCAACCAAAATCTCTAAAACGCAAAATGTGGCCTATGGAACAGCACAGGCAGAGAAGCATGAAGAAGCAGAGAAGATTGAAATGTCTAGTAGCCCAGAGTCAGGCAATGATGAAATGTAGCAACTCATGAACTATTAGAAAAAGTGGTTAGGGTGGGGACCATAGAAAAAATCAGCTGAGAGCAAAACTGATTTTGCAGTAATTTGTTATTTTTAAAGCTACAGAAGTTTTCAAAGTTTTGCTGCCACTTGAATTTGATATTGAGAAAACATGTCCATCAGTTCTCACAAGAGTAGTATCCTTTGCCATAGACAAACAGAACACCTAACTTTTTGATAACGTATTTCTTTCCCCTCGAAAGCTATTTAAGCACTTCTGAGGAGAAAAAAATATTTCTTCTCAGAGTTTTTCCCTGGATAGATACAAATGATTTTCTAAAGAGCATAACTATTAAGTTAGTATACCAATTCTTTTTTAGAGATAAAGAACCTGCTATAAGGGAAAGGGTGGGAAGTATTCAAATTAATAGATCATAGAATATTTTGTGGAATGAGACACAAAGCATTGTCATATGTGATGACAAAATACTACTCATAGTGCTTTGCAAAACCTCAATACAATGGTAGTAGCATCAATAGATAAGGCTGAGAAATTAATCGGAGATCTATATGCTAATAAGAACTAAGCAACATTCTCATATCTGCTCTAAACTCTTAGAACTTAAAATTCAAGTACAAGGAATCTCCTTTCAGAAAAGAGCAGCATTCAAATTTAAATTCACAACACAAATAACAATATACTGTTTCTACTGCTTTGTACATAGTAGATGTTCTATGAATATGGCTGAATAATGAATTTTTGTTTCTAGGCACTACTATAATTTTCAATATTCCAAGGAAATATCAGCAATACCCCCAAATTACCATTATTTATCTTACTGATTTAAGTACTGATTGCGTTTATTTTTTAAACACAGTATTTTAACAATTATAAGCTATGGAAAGGAGTATTTAATACCTACTGCTAAAAAGCATAAAACTATACAAAAGCAGATTCAAGTCAAAGCATGTTTCTAACCCCAATGGTCTATTCTGACAACTCAGCCTACAATATACAACTTTGATGATGCCACACAAATTGTATGATTGTTTAAATCTCTACTATGATTCTTTTCATGTCCAAATCTGCAAATGCTCCTTGGTTGGTTGGTTGGTTGTTCTTCAATCTCTAAGGGGATCAATATGACATCACTACTTTAGAGTTGAGTTACAATGTGCCCAACTGTAGCTGATTACAGATCAGAATGCTTTACCACAGGTCAGGCACAAATAGTGCCCAAAATTTGGGGCAGATTCTCTTATCTGTGCATCTTGCATTTCTTTTAGGAGAAATTCTCCTAAATAACTTGTCAGAAGTCAGACTCCAGTGGATAAATAATCTATTTTGGTCACTCAAAAAATATTTATGATTACAGACCTATGACACTGCAGCACAATTTAAAAGTAAAATGGTGAAGATTAAGATTTGTGGTTGAATCTGCTGCCTCAATTACTAATTCAGCATAGTCTGCATAGGCTAGCTATATCACTATTAAAGAGAATGGAAAAGCTAAAAATGTTAGATTACTGCCTAAATTCATGTATAATTTTAATCACCTTAACTGAAGGAATGACTCCAGTGGTTTTCAACTTTTACTTAGGCAAGTCATATTGACGATAGGGTATTCCAAAATAAAGGCAGCATCCCTAAAATGGGATCTTATAGAAATAAAAATCCAATTTTATTTTGTACAATTAAAAAAAAAAAGAGGCTATTTTAACTAAATAAGTATGTTTCAGCCACAAATAGGTAGGGCCCTAAACAAACTAAACAGAACCCAGTAAAGTGGAGAAATTTATAAAGGTAAACAGACAGAGCCCTTAAATAGGGACTCGTTTAGTAACTGCTTAGTCCAAAATGTATCTAGGGTAAAAAATCTTTTCAATGATATATCTGACAGAGGATTTATTTGTCTTGAGACCTCAAGGGATCTCATTACGCCTCCCAAGGTGGATAGCTCTGTTTTTCCTTAATTTAATCAAGTCTTAATTTTCCTCCTTACAACTTCTTGTTCTGCCCTCTTAATTCCTTCAAAATGATCTTCACATGGCATTTGATTTTAACTGTACCGGCTGCCCCATCTGGATACTCTCCAAACTATCCACGTCTTACCTAAAATGTAGCGTGACCATAATTGAACACAATACAATTATGTTTTGACCAGAGAAGAATACTGGAGGGTGGGTTATCTTCACCTTATTCCTAGAAACTATTCAGTCTGTAACCAAATATTGTTAACTCACTGACCTCCAAGTTCACAAAAATTTTCCACCCTTTTCATCTAGTTATGCAACCTGGCTAATAATTACGAAGCTAAAGTACAAGACTTCACATTTACTGCTAATTAAAAGTCTTTTATTTGATATGACCCACATATACGTCACATTTAACAAATGCATGTTAAACACTTTCTCATTTGATTCCCACGATAGCCTTTAAAATAGTAAAACTGTCTGCTCAAGGGCAGCCCCTTGATCAATTTTAAATCAGAAACCCAAGAGTATCTATAATCTAACACATACTACATCCATGTACTTTTCCTGTACTTGACACTGAACTCCACAGTCTTAGTAGTTGTGAGCAGTGTCTGTATAGCCATCTAATAAGGGAGAAAAGAACAGTGTCTAATCACTAGATCAAGTATAAAGGGGGCATTCAAGGATCTTCTCCCACTCCCACCCCCAATTAGTAGTTATAGCCACAGCCTCAGGGATGAATTAGAAGTGAAGAAATAAGGAGATGAGTAAGAGGTCCATCTTACTTTCTAGTGCCTGGGCCCTAAGGCATAAACTCCCTGAGAGCGAGCCTGCTTTTCTAACTGCTTTTGTGTAGACAGAAGTCTTTATGGCACTAAGAATAAGACTTAACCAAACAAATCCAGGTTTCAAGAAAAATAAAGCATATATTTGGGCCAAAATATTAACTCCTTAGTTTATAGAAGGGTAAAAACCTTACTTAAATCTCAGAGACTCTCACATTTATACCTGTACTAAGCATGTAAATAGTCCATCTCTCCTTTTGAACTGTCAGATGAAGGGACAGTTTTCCTGTGTCAAGTAGTACAATCTTTTTACCAGAGTAATTATTGTCACATGCAATCCAATAAGCAATTTTAACACATCATGATCTACAATGGGAATTTTCACACTACATGTGCCTAACGTAAATCCAAAACAGCTGGGAAGGAAATTCCAGATTTCTATCACTTTTGCAAATCATAGTTACCTATGGGAACTAGGCGGATCATTTTTATGTTCTTGATATTGAATTTTTAAAAACTGAAAAGCATGTAATTTTATTTGGGCACTCATTTGAACAAACTTCAACAAACTTCTGGTCACCAAGTCTCTTTCCCACTCCAGCCTAGCCTCCATTCAGCTATCAAAGTGATCTTCCTAAAGGGTAGGTCACCCAGTCATCCTCCTATTAAGCTAAAAAATGGCACCATATTACCTACAGGATCAAATAGTACATTGCCTGCCCCCATGCTTGGAATTCTCTCCCTCTGCCTCCTGGAATCTTTCATTTAGACTTCAGATAAAAAATACACCACCTTCCTGATTCCTGTAAGTTCCTTTCCCCCAATTTATCCACTATACATCTTATTTGTACACAGTGGTTAGCATGTTGCCTCCTCCATTAGATTGTGAGCTTCTTGTGGGTAGGATATGATTTTTGCCTCTTTGCATCCCCAGTGCTTCTTACAGTAACTACCACATTGTAGGCACTTAGGAAAAGCTTATTGACTTGACTAGGTCCATTTCCCTGCTACCATTTAAGAATTTATATAGTTGTTTAAGGTTTGCAAAATCATTTTATCCTCACAGCCATCCTTGGAAGTATATGCCATTATTACTCCAATCCTATAGATGAGGAAACTGCCATTTACTTCAGGTTGCTTCTAAAACAAATGCTCACTCTTTTTTATCCACCAATTTTATGAAAATCTGATTATTTTTTCTATTCCAACTCTTTTAAACAGAATTGACAAGAAAATTATTTTTGTCTGACATCAAAAACACTACAATGTGTCTACACTAACAAAATTCTTGGTACACTTCAGGCATAACTCAATTACAACAGCTTCTAAACAAGAAAAAGGATTAAAAGAATGTGAAAGGTGTGAAGATAAGTGTAAAATGTGAAGATAAAAATAAATGAATAAACTATTTCCTTTTACTTTGCACTGGGTGGCAGACAGCCATTCTTTTACTCCTTACTTAAATCTTTACCTTCTCTCATTGCTACATTTAAAGCTCATTATGAGTGTCATTTTCTTCCTAATATAAAGCCAGGTTTGACCTGCTCAAAAAGACCATGGCCAAGTCCTGGTAAGTGGTCCATAGAGACAATCCTTTGTTAATATGGAATTCTATACAATTCTATTTATCTGATATATAATAATCTCTATTTAAAAACTTCTTAAATGTATGTTTTGTACACTAAAGATAAGGATAAGAAATGGCTCAGCTATAAGTAAGGTTTACAAAATTTCAAAGAATCACTTAATGTTACAAGAAGACATCAGCCCAAACTCCGTATTTGTCTTCCTATCAAATTATTTATTGCCTTACAATTCCTCTCAGTCAACTTCATCTCAAAGATTCCAAACACCTAAAACCACCCATCTTAAACAGCACGCAAAAAAGATCTTTGATTCAAAACACTTCATTGCCAATTGAGGACAGAAGTGTTGGCTCTGTTTTATCTCTGGCTCCTAAAGAACAGGAGTGTAATTTCTAACAATTCAGTCACCTTTATCAATATTCCATTATGCCCTAGAAATGCCCTTCAGATTGTCCAAGTTAGAAATAAAGGTATTTTACTCCTGCTGTTTCCTCCCTTACTCTAGCTCTCTAAAACTATTTGCATACAATCACTCTAAAATATAACAAACTAGAGTGGAGTGCTTTCTTTGCTCCTGCACCTATACCTTCTTAATAAACACTGGTTAATTAGACCAGCTTCCTGGATGCCTTTTGTAAAAAAGTCTCTTTTGGCATTTCTGGTGATTAAAAGAAAAACACCAAAAATCCAACAAAAAGCCATACCCACACAATTGTCCTTTTCTACACAGGGTTGTAAGTGCACTCCACAGGTAATAAAGCAGCGGGATTTAGACCACGCCTTTTTACCTTCCTCAGATATTGCCTCAGCCAGCTGACAGGGGATAAACCGCACTGTGAGAGAACTCTCAACTACTGCTGCAGTTTCTCATGAAGGCTGAACTTTTGGCAGGAGGTCTGAACAGCAGTCCTTCTGGTGATGCAGCCCGAGACTGATGGTTTCTTTCAACTGCCCCGTTATTCCCCTGGGAAGGACACAACCCTCATGAGGATTGATGGACTTGTTTTTGACAGAACATGGTTTCATATTACACTGCAAGATTCCAGGGACTGCACAAAATTATTACTGGCTGGTATCTTTTTGGCTTTGGTGGGTTTTTTTTTTGTCTTTTCCTTTTTTATTTTAAACTCACTGGTCACAGTTAACCAAACTACACAAAAGGTTTTTTTTAAACGAAAGAGAAAAAGTGAAAGAGGAAAGTGATATTCAAATGATATGAATTCATCACATTTGCTTCAACATAAATTCTGCCACTGATATTATTGAATTAATTTGCTTCAAAAACTTACTGTTGTATAGCTATGTATGATCTAGGGAGGAAACTTGGCCTATCTAGAGATAGTGTGTAAAAATGGAGACCATATAAAATTGGTTTTATACCTATGAACTATTACGATTAACAGGGAAAGCAGTGACTCATCACCTATATGCTAATGTATTAGAAACACAACGGAAAAACCAAGCAAGCTCAAGAGATCTAGAAACTGTTATACTATTCGAAAAGAAGAGAGCTATAGTCTATGCTTCACCTTGAGCCCACATTCTTGCTGCTATGAGTGGATGTAAAGTTGCAGGCACGAATATAAACTAAGCTGCAATAAACTTTTGGTTTTAAATATTCCCAAACTACTAAAGGAAAAAAGTCAACTCAATACACTCAACATGGAATCCATAATGTACTATGCAATTCGAACCACAACATGCCAATGCTTTTTAGGCTAGACTGCATAAAAATTACTATAAAGGAACTCTAAAGAAATGCAAATGATAAATTCCCTTCACAAATCTACTTACCATCCTCCATATCTTCCTCTGTGTTATTATGTCCATCGGCCATTGCTACATTCCCATTGATGACAGGATTTTGTGTAATTCTTGGTGGATCATCTGTATCTCCAGCTTTTAAGAGGGGGGAAAAGAAACTCAATATTTTAACTTAAGTCTTCATTTTATAAACAATTCAACAATGAAATCATATTTAAGTACTTTTATTGGAGACCATAAATTTTCAAAATAAAAATGCTGTAACAAATGGTTTTAACAAATGCATTTAAAGATTATTTCCTACTGATCATTTGAATGTTAGTTTTACTTTAGAAAACAAAAAAGTACCTTTTATATTTACGCCTAATATATAACAATTATCAATGTTAGTCAACAGAAAGCTATGTCTGTGGATAACAAAAATACTCAGTACACTAACATAAGGATACACTCCTAAAAATAGGAGTTCTAATCTGGAGTCTGTAAAAAATTGAAAGAAAATGCTAACAACTGCATTTCAATATAATTAATCCTACTGTTTTCTGCATTTAAAAATATCATACTAAGAGTAGTACAATAAGCTTCACCAGATTACAAAAGGGATCTGTGACACACAAAAACTTAAGAATCAGTTTTAAAATATATCCATGTTCAGGTTTTATGTAAACTAATTTATTTTGGGGGATAAAGGGGAATATATTCTTCATTGGGGCAATAGTTTAAAATTTACATATAGACTAATAAAAGTAATATCTGAACTACTGTTTTATTAACAGTGGCCATTTTTAAATGCTTTACTCAACTTTTATTATATATATGCTAATGTAAAAAGCATGATTTTTTCAAGTAGTGATGTCTAAAGTAAACTGGATTTTTTTGTAGGGATAAGGACTGGAGCTGAGGTTCCCAGTGAAAAAACTTCCCTTTATAAATGCAGGCTGGCATCTTCTTTATCCTTAATTGTCCAGAGTAATTAAGTGACATGCTCAAGATCAGGCATAACATAACAAAGTCAGTGAGAGAACTGCTTTTCCCAGACCCAAACCCTTAAGCTCTCCATCCACAATAATGCAGTTGTTTCCAGAGACACAATTATGAGAGAAACTTAGATTTGGAATAACAATAAAACATCAATGAAAAATGGAGCAAAACACTAGTTAACTTGTTAAGCTGAATGCCTATAAATACTCCAAGAAGCAGTAATAATATTACAACATAATGATATATCACATCTTATCATATCTACAATTTTACATTTATCTCATTTGATCCTGACAATACAATGAGGCAGTTGTTAAGTTGTTTTCCAGTCATATCCCGCTCTCTATAAGCTCATTTGGGGTTTTCTTGGCAGAGATACCAGAGTATCCTCCTCCAGGTCATTTTTACAGATGAGGAAGTAAAGCAAACAGGGTTAAGTGACTTGCCTAGGGTCACCCAGTTAGTGTCAGGGGCCAGATTTCAACTCAGGAAGATGAATCTTTTTGACTCCAGCATTCTATCTGTTCCCCTTACAATGAGGCAGAGTACGCAGATATTACTCCTTTTTGCATATGGAAGTATATTCAAATAGGTAAATTAATTTGCCATTAGTCAGAAAAGTAGGACTTGAAGATGGTTCTATTTGAACCATTCTAACCTCAACTTCTTCCAAAGTGTTACCATAGAGTTTTGCAGTTTGTTTTCTTAAATCACTATGGGAAGAAATACTGGTATTTTCATTTGCCAGGTGCTTTATGGCCAGAGGGGTTAAGTATCATAGTATCACCATCAATTTTTACTGGACACCTAACTCATGATTGTAAATATCACACAAAGTACAAAGTGTGCTTTTATTTGCATACGTTTTTTAATTGGAGTTGGGGTGAAAGAAGTAGAGATTTAGATGTTGCTTTAATTTGATGCTCAAAGAGTGTATTTTCAGACTATTTGAAGTGTCATCAAAACTTGGATTAGTTACCAAATGCTTAGGCAATACAAATGAAACTTGCTATTTTCATTTGTGAATTTAAAAACGAAATGACTATTGAAGACTAAAACTCCTATGTCAACACATGAACAATGCTCAAATAGTGAAATGGAACCTCCTCAGGCTATATACTTCATTTGATTTCACAATCTGCACCCACCCCTAATGGTCTATGGATGTCAAATACTTTCTCCAACAAAAATTTCAGTTGCAAATTCAATGTCCCATTATTATTTATAAATTATAAATAAGTATTTTAGATACATCCATTCATTATCTGACTCTGCCATATACTCTGAAGACTATTCAAAGAGTAGTGACATTCAGCACCACGGACAGCATCACTTTAAAATGCATGCTTGCCAGCTTCTTGGGTGATTTTCTGGCACTAAGGGAAAAAAATTCTGCTTTCACAATATTAATACTACACAAAGTTTCCCCAATTTCATTTTATAGGCTGTCTTATGTTCCATTTCCCAAGATACAATTATTATTATACCTCTAATATAAATGAAGGCATCATTTGAATTAATTTTCTATATGTTGAAGAGGAAGATAGGCTTAAAAACACATGTGAAATGTTTCTTTTTCATGTCTAATTTAATTCCTACAATAATTATTTTAAACTGAGTAACAATGCTTCCAAAACAAATGGTGAGATTACATTTATATAAAATATGTTGTATTTATAAGAGTACTGCCAAAATAACCTTCCTTCTAAGGTCCTCTAGTGCATTTCTGAAAACTTTATTGACGAAGAAAACAATGGCAGTGAATCAGAGGACCAGCGCTGAAATTCCAGCTGTCTCTGGCTACTTGTGTCATCCGATTACCAGCATCACTTACCTAATCTGTGCCTCAGTTTCCTTATTGACAAAATGAGGGGGTTGAATTCAGATTACATTACCTCTCGGGTACCTTCCAGCTCTAAATATATGATCCCATGACTGAGACAAAAGAAAGGAGACAGTAAGGAATTTCTTTAAAAATTTGTTTGATGGGATATTGTTTTAAATTTTAAAATGATATTGGTTCTCCTTTGCCTTATTTAAGTACTAGGACCATATATCTCATTTATATTATTTTTTAGGAGGTAGAGTTCTCGAGAATTTGTGTAGTAATTGCATTTAATTGTTCTTTAAAAATTTCTTTCATGGTGAGTTCTATTTTATTTTTTAAAAACCTTAAGAAAGATCTTTTTAAAGATCTCTATTTGGTCATCTGGGTGTTTACTGAGGGTATTTCTCTCTTTTGTGTTCTCAGTTTTGTTAATAGAACCTACTATGCATAGCTATAGTTTAATTCCTTTTATTTCTGGTTTTGCTGTGATTTTACCTTGTTCATTTGCTATTTTGTTGACAGGATTTTCTGCCCTTTCTTTTAATCAGTTTATCAATTCTGTTAGTCTTCAAAGAAATAGCTTTTAGTTTGATTATTTCTATAGTATTTTTGGTTTCTAATTTACTTCTAATTTTCAATACCTTTTTTGTAGGTTCCTTGGGTTTGCTTTAAATTTTTAAAAAATTACTGTTCAGTTCATTAGTTCTCTCCTTTTCTAGTTGTAAATGTTAATTTTTCCACCTGAGTACAGATTTAGCTGTCCCGGAAATTTTGGTAGTGGTTTCATTATTAGTCCTTCACAGAATTGTTTCTATAATTTGTTCTTTAACTTCACTGTTCAGTCTGAATTTGGGCCTGGGACTTGCAAAGCTGATAGGAAATCCCCCAGAATTATACAGGGTCAGAGAAAACTTTCAGGAAAAATCTAGGCCCAACATATCATTTTATCAGGAAAACTGAGGCTTACAGAAATTGAAAGACTTATTTTTAGTGAGTCAATGCCAAAGCTAGCGTTAGAAGTCAGATGTCATTTCCAGTTCAGGATGCCTTCTATTACACGGTTTAGAACCATAGTTCCAATTAAAGAAATCAGTGGATCTCTTCACAATTAACATGTGTCATCTGCATTCACATAAATATCTTACAATAAAAGCTACCTTTCTGGTTCCTCGTTGCTATGTGGTATTAACGTTGGACTCACAAAGACTGTGCCAGTGGGTATAAACTTTCTCAGGCTGGAAGGCTTATAGTAAAGGCCCAATAACAGAACTAGACTGGGAGAGACTCATCAAGAAAACTATAGCTACCAGCATGGGTAGTTGATAAAACCACAGATCTCTTTTATACAGAATCTTTTATACAGCAGTGAACTTGGAAATCAGGAAAATCTGGGGTCAAATGTTGCCTCAAATGTTGACAATTATTAGCCTGTGATCATTATAAAGTCATTAAACCTAGCTTTAGGCAAGTTATGGATAGGTATGTACCCAGACTGAAATCTGTGTTCATCAGAATTCTTATACTGGGCATGGTCACTAAATCAATTCTGACCTACGAGTGTGATGAGATTGCGTGGGGAGAAGCCAGTTTCTGATTACTTGGAAAGGAATAATAGCATTTAGCTATTAATATAGCTTTAAGTATTTAGTTAGTGTTGAGAGAAACCCGTTTAGGTAAAATCAAGAATGCAAGTTTCAATCTGTCTGAGTCTCTCTGAAGGAATGCTAAGAGGGCAATAGGACTGGGACTTTCAGAAACTTAATTTTCTGAAACACATCTACCTACATCCACTGCCTGTATTCCTTAACGCATTAGGATACGGCTTCTGTCTCTACCACTTGCAAACTAGCCTTTCCAAAACTGTTAATAACTACCTTAAAAAAAGAGAAATCCAATGGGTTCCCTGGCCTCTCCTCACCCTCGGGATAGCACCTGACATTCTGGACCACATCCTGGTTTTGGTATCTTCTCAGCTTCCTGTGACACCTTCTGAGCACACCTCTTTTTGCTACCTCATTATCTTCCTCCCATCTAATAACAACATTTATAAAGCACTACACAAATATCTCAAATTATTTAATTTTATCCCAACAATCCCAGCAGGTTAGCTTTGACTTTATCATCCTATGTCACTACCGCCTCTAAGACTTCTAACCAGATGCTACTTTCTCACAGTGTAACTTCATTCAGTAAGTTTGGCATGCTATAGGAGGGCTCTTCCCTATCTTTTAGTCCTCCTTAGCATATCACACTGTTCAACTCACAGAACCACATAATTCATGGAGACTACTAACCTTTTTCAAAAAAATTGGGCCTCCTATTCTTTTTGACAATAGCCTTTTGCAGACTACACCCTTAAAAGTTTTATTTGCAAACAAGTATCTAATGTTTTGAAAGAAGAAAACATATATTGAAAAGTAATACCAATTGCAGGCTTTATACATAACAGATTTGAGAGGAAAAGCATATCTTAAATTTAGATTTAAGTAGAGGTCTTAAAGATCTGTAATTTTATTGGTATAGGGTTCTCTTTTTGTGCGTGTCTGTGCGCCAGTTCATACTGTATCTTCAGAAGACAGTGAAAAAAGCAATGACCAGATTCAACGGATGTTTAAATCCAATCTCTGATGCTTACTACCTGTGTGACCTTGGGCAATTCATTTAACCTCCACTAACTTCAGTTTCCTCATCTGTAAAAAATGAAAGAACTGGAATAGATGTGCTGGGGTCCCTCCTAGCTCTAGCTATAATTCTTATCCACAGAATCTTTAATATCATTAACCTTTCCCTTCCAGGTCAGTCTCTAATTGCTAGATGTGGAAATGTCTACCATCATCTTAAAGCTAGCACATATAAAACTGAACCCATTACCTTCTCTCTCACATCTGGATGACAGGTTTCTGTCAATTAAGTTTCTGTCACACTTAAGGCTCTAAACAAAACCTGTGATTCTTTTATTCACTGTCACCCTTCACCTACAAATCTGTTAAATTCTCTATAGCCTCACAAGCAATCATTAAAAAATAATAGAATTTAAAGTTAGCTAGAACCTTGGCCACCATAAAATCTTACATTTTAATTTTAACTGTGAAGAATGCCCAGCAGAATGGAGTGACCTGTCACATAGAAAGTTAGTGCCAGATCACACACTAGAACCTATGCCTGACTCCTTGTCTAGTGTTTTTACTTACAGCACATTCCTATAATAACCATAGTACTGGCCCTTATCATGAGATGTCTGGGTTACTATTATCATAATCTCCTGCACAACCTACCTGCCTGAAGATTCCTGTTCCAAACCACCCTATTGTCTGATTCCTGAAAACAAGGGATCAGACAGAAACGCTATCTTTAGGAAGATTTTAACCCTGGTCAAATAATTTGATGGTTCCTCTCATAATTTCTTAACCATAAAATCTTAGCCTAGTATTTAAAGACTCCATAATGTAGCCCCAACAGAACTTTCCAAATATATTTCCAAATATTCTTAAAAAGGAAGTATGGTAAGGTAGACAGAGACCTGGCCTTGAAGTCAGAAAGATCTGGGTTCAAGTACTGTCTGTCACATAATGGCTGGTGCATTCTCAGTGCCTCTAAGTAACTCTCCATTATATATAAATTACAGACTCATGTTTCCTTGTTATCTCACAGTGCTCATTCATTCCTCACAGTCCAAAGCTAATCCTCTCTTGAGAATTCTCTTCCCCAAGTCTATTTTTCGTAAGTACCCATTTAATTCAGACTCTAAATTCTGTTAAAAGATCTTTCAGAATTATCCAAGTCCCTCATTGTCCAAGTAAAATATTCTATGAACAATCCCTCTCCATGGTTCTCTCCTATATATTCCTATTGTATTTACTACTTGTGTCATGTGGTACTTAAAGTATGTAAATGGAAGAGAGTCTCAAGCCACCTAAATTATGTAATTCCTCTGGGCAGAGACTGGGTATATTCTCTATCCCACCACAGAGCTTAGAACAGTTTTGGCACATTTTAGACACTTAATATGCAGGTGGCTGGCAGGGATGGGGATGGTGGTGGTGGTGCGGGGAACCAGGTCATTAAAGAGTTTGTGATTAAGCAAGGCAAAACAAAAACAATCTGAATGTTGCGCTATTTTAACTGTCTGTAGGATTGGTTCTTTGCTCTTACTACTTGATGCATGGGATAGGGAATGAGAAGATCTAAATGCACATCTCAACCCTCAAAGAAGTAAAAACTATGCATTTATAAAATTATAATTCTAAGAAACTTAGGCCTCTCTGGTTCTACGTAGGATTGCCTAATATATGAGCTTAACAGAAAACGTATCAGTCACTTATACCACAGGGTTGTTCTAATATGCCAACTCTAAAATACAGCTTCATAACGAAAACTGCTAAAATTGTGAAAATACCAAAAAATATTCAATCTGAAATAGATGACATAGGAATAAAATATAAAAACTTATGGTAACAAGATCAATAATTATGGTATATCCTTACTAGTTTATCAGAGGATCATCACTGTCATAGCCCCCAAAGTCCCAATTTATAATATCAGTGAATTAATGTGGAAAGCATGGACTGTGTTCCCAGGAAACTATAAAGAGTTGGAAGAGGACAAAATTAGTTTCCTGGCTGCAAACAAGGTCTACAATTTATACAGATATTACTAAAAATTTTAAAATAACATTAAATGCTGAGAAGGTCCAATTCTTCAGGAAATATACAAATGATTCAAGATAAATAACAGGAAGAAACCAGTTACATAATGTCTACCATAAATAACATAGCTTTATGTATCTGACTAAAATAATACATGCCATGTAAAAGTGGATTATAATGATTCAAAAATGGAATGATTATCACAAAAATTAATGTTTGATGCTAGGTATAATGATAACATTAAATTCATTATCCAGTGAATGCAATTAATACACACTGCTGTTATATGCTTGTAGTTGCTTGAGGGCACTGAAAAGGTTAAGAAACTTAAACATCCATTGTATGTGTGGTGGAGGAGTAATGGATAGAGAAGCTGCTGGTAGCCCCATGGATAGAGTATCAGGCCTGAAGTCATTTCAAATCTAGCTTTGTGACCCTGGTCAAGTTGTTTAACTTCTGTTTGCCTCAGTTTCTCCAATGTAAAATGGATAAGATGACCACCTAGCTCACAGGATTGTAGTGAGGATCAAATAACATTTGTAAAAAGTGCTCACAGGCACATAAGTGCTATATAAATGATTATTCCCTTCATCTGCCTCCTTTAATGCATAATTATAATGTTACTATAATTACATACCAGCAATTTGCCCTTAACCTTCGTATCTCAATTGATAAGGACTTAACACTTACATCTACAAGTACAAAAATTATGACTTTTCCAGGGGGAAAAATAATCTTGCTACAATAGTATCATTACAATATGAAAACAAATTTGCTGGTCTTTATTACCTAATACCAAAAAGAATGACAGCATAACAAAAAAAACCTTTAAAGAAAAAAATGAATATGTAAATGGCATGTGAAAATTTACTGAACAATAACAATCAAGTCATTTCAATTATTCTGGCAGATTTATTACAAAAAAAATTAATATGTTGGCAATTGTATTTGTATCTTCTTTAATGTTATTTATGTATACTCGTCACACACCCAAATTTATGCTACACAGATAATACAACAGGTCATTAATGAAATTGCTCCAGAGTCATCTGAATAATGTGATGATGATAATATATTAAAATAATGCTACTAGCTTTACTACCCTCTTTTATTCAGTTGTTCTTGAGATAAAGTTGGCTGGTCCAAGTGGGGCTAGTCTGTGGGTATACTAACTCAACCAGGTATTCTACTAGAAGTTAACATTAAATTAAATTGCTGGGTTGTGACCCCAATCTATAACAAATATTGGGCAAGTAACTGGTTAAGAAAACATGTCCACAATGGTTCAGCCACAAAACTAATGATTAACATAATTCACAGCAATTTGATAAACCAGAGAGCCCAACTCACAAAAAATTCTATAAACACAAAAATAAAATAAAAAGTAAAAATAAAATAAAAACTCCTCCGAGATTCTAGAAATCTCATGTATACAACGTTCTTTCAAAAAGAATAATAAATTTGACATTTAACATAAATACATGCTAATTAATAATTTAAATGGTTTCCATTTGTCAATTTTAATCTTTACTTAGTTCAAATTTTCTTGACCAAGTTATGGCTGATTAGCTCAAATTTACCTAAAAACAGGTCTCCTGATTTTGCTGATATTCAACTTTTAGATATCACAAGCATAACAATCATAATACCTTTAGAATTAATAAACCAAAAGTTCATATGTAAACCCTATCATAAAATACTTATAAAATCCTACCCATAATATTAAGTCACAGACAGATCCTATGTCTGTGGAAAATGGAACAAGCCAATTAGAGCTCCAAAACAAATCCAAAAGACCTAAACATAAGCAGAAAATGCTTTCAATTATCGAGGAGGAGTTCTTTGGGAAGATAAATCATTTGCAATTTGAGTATATAAAGACATACTCATAAGGAAAGCACAAAGTACCTTTTTAAAGAAGAGCTTTTACTCTGGAGTAGATATAACACATACACAAAAGACCTATACTTGGCCAGTTTAAGATCTGTATTTCCTCCACTATTATTGAAGATGCTCAGCCTTTCTCTTCCCACTAGCTTCCATTTGTGATGTCATAAGTACAGAACTACTAACTCATGCAAGAAGATCTGTCTATTGCTATGGAAATGATAGTATTATCACTAATTCAGCACTTGAAATTTACTAGTGGATGAAGCAGGCAAAGAAAAAAATTATAATTTTATTTCATATAATTTCATAACTTTTAAGTTTGCAGAGTAAAGATTTGGGAAAAAATTTAAGCCTCAAAACAAAAACATCCTGAACGTAAAAATCAGAGGAATACTGTCACCAACTATGTAGTGCTTCAGTCCAAAATAGAGTGCTTTGTAATTCAGGGTCTCTGTTCAAAACTATCTCAAACTTCTAAGCATTAACTTTCACTTTAATGATAAAAATATGTTTCAAACACTTATTTCAACTTTAACTAGCTGTTAGCTTTTAAAACTTTCCCTAAAGAAAATTTGATGCCATTGTCACTAGACCTCAATTATCTTTTATGAACTCAGCTCAACTGCTCAGCTTTCACTTGGATTTAAAATGTTGCCTTCTCCCACTTTGTCAATCTCTCAGCTACTTAAAAATAAACTCTCCTCTTTGTGGTTTCCAGATCTTAGGGTTCATGCCTCCATTCTGTCCTGGCAATGAATTATAACTTGCTCACACCTGACCTTCCCAAAAGTTCAAAAAATAGATCAGCCTGGTCTATTTATGCAACTCAGCTAGATGCCTAACATTAACTACCACATCGCTAATTTCTATGAAAGGCCTGAAGCATGCTAGGTCAATTTCATTAAACTGGTAATCCCTTTCAAAAAGTCACTCTTTCCTTTTTCTCCCCCATTAAAAAAATGGCTTTTTAAAAAGCATTGTTTTTTAAAAGTCAGAGAATTATAGTTTATTTAAAGTACACATGAAAAGTACTAATTGGCAAATGCAATAATAAATATAGGAAGATCAGCATTAAGAAGGCTGCCAAACAAATATAAGCTAGTACCCAAAAGACACAGAGAATAAGAAAGTTAGGAACAGATTTATGATGGGCATGGGCACACTATTACTACATGAAAGAATAAACATGTAAATTCAGGCAGTACATGAAATCTGCCACTTTCAAAGCTGTAGGTTTTGTCACTGCTTTTGTCGAATGAGAAAGATTTTATAAAAGTGTATAAGTTAACAGCCTCACTGGCAAACAAGCAGGATAAGGCAGTAATTTCCAAACTATTTGGAGGTGGTGGTAGTGTGTGTGTGTGTTTCCCACAAACACCTGGCACAACTAAAGCATATAAAATAATTCACAATAATAGAAAGCCTATTGGTACAAGGATAATGAGCTAAAATGATTTTTTTTTAAGAACTAAAGTCAAAACCATCAATTCAGGAAAACTGAAGAAAGGGTAATTTTTTTTTTATTTTTTAAAGAAATCAAGAGAAGAGGATTTTGGGAAAATGGCAGAGTGGGTCAGAAAATTCCAAACTCAAGATTTTCCTCTACAAAAGAGATGAAATAGTGCTTTGGGGAGAATATAGAGTGCTAAAAATAAAAAAGGATAGAGGTAGAACAGGGGTCCTCTTAGGACAATTGGAGAAGATCTGAAGAAAAATCCAAGGATGAGTTTTGGTCCCTGTGAAGAGTAAACACTTCCAAGCTAGGTCCTAGATTCACTTAAACAAGTGGCAAACCTCGAAGTTAACTAAGTTGGGAGGTTGCCTTGCCTCCAGCCAGGAACTTTTACCCCAGGGACAACGTGGGGAGCAGGGGAAGATTGAGGGAACCTCTGCTGACAAGGAACCAGACCCAGCTGTGCCTTGGAGATGCTGGGGTGGGGTGGGGTGCAAAAGAACCAGTGCCCACAGCCAGTGAGTACAGAAGCAGTTGGGTGGAGACACCACTGACTGTAGGCACTCACAGGAGACTAGAGGTCTTGGTTTAAGTTCCAGGCCAAAGGGAGAACTGAAGGAAGATCTGAGATCAGAGGCACCCCCTTCCATACCGCAGAACTAGAGTTGCTTACAAAAACTAAGCTACTACAAATAAAAAAATAATGCAAAGGCAAAGGAGAAAGATTCCAACCACAGAGAGTTACTATGGGAACAGAGAAGATCGGGGTTCATCTTTAGAGGAAGATACTGAAGCAGAGAAATTCTCTTCTACCCCTAAGAGTAATGCCAAATGGTCACCTGCCCAAAAAGAATTCACAGAACTTCAAGAAAATCAAATGAGAGCTTGAGGAAAAACTAAAAAATGATCCAAGGAAAACAAGATTATAAAAATAAAGTCAATTAGAAAAGGAGATCCAGAATCTTAGGGAAGAAAATGAAAATCAAAATCAGGCAAAGGGAAGCCAGAGATCAAGAATAATAAAACAAAGAATGAAAAAATAGAAGAGAATGTGAAATATTTATAAGAAAAACAACTGATCAAGAAAACATAATAACTAGACTACCTGAAAGCTATGATTTAAAAAAGAATCTCGATACAAGAAATAATTAAAGAAAATTGTCCTGAAGCATTAGAACAAGAGGGGAAAGCAGAAATAGAAAAAATCCACCCATCACCACCTGAAAGAGATCCTATGAGGAAAAATCACAGGAATATTATAGTCAAATTCCGAAACCCCCAGCTCAAGGATAAAATATTATGAGCAATAAGAATTTAAATATGGTGGTGCCAAAATTAGAATCAAACAAGACCTAGCAGCAGTGACACTAAAAGACTAGGTCTTGGAATACTATGTATTGAAGAGCAAAAGAAGTGGAGTTCCTGCCAAAAATCACACCCACCAAAGCTAGGCATAATCCTGAATGAAAAAAAAAATGGACATAATAGAAGATTTGACATAAAAGAGCCAAGAGAAATATAAGGTACATACCAAAGACTAACTACAAAGGACTCAATAAGGGCAGACCGTTTACTTTTTACGTATGTAAAATGCAAAATGTCCTAAGACTGTTTTAGTAATTGGGTAGTTCGTAACAAAGGTTTCCTACAAAAGTTGGGATTTTAGTTACAACTTAAAGGAAGCCAGTAGATGGAGATGAGGCTCAGCATTACAAGACAGGGGGCAGCTGAAAATGCCTGGAGTAGAGGGTATCTTGCTCAAGATCGAATGAATATATAAGACTGAAATGGAATATATATTATATACACACATATTGAATATATAATGTCTTGAATGATAGTGATAGGGATACTGTGTGGCAAGGTGTAAGACAAGATTATTTAACAGCAGGCTAATGTAATAGTACAGATGTGAGGTGATAAGACAAGGCGTTATGTTTGAGATGTTGCAAAGGTAAAAACTGACAAGCTTTGGCAAGAGATTAGACATGAAGGGTGAGAATGAGGAGTTGAGGTACTGTGAGTCTGAGGGGCTGGGAAGATAGGGACATTGGAACATTTGGACATTTAAAGAAAAAGATATCAAACAGGAACTGAGATCAAGTCCCACCTGGGGTACAGTAAAAGCCTAATTAGTTTCCCTGCCTCATATCCCTTCATTCTGCAATCCATCTATCTACACAACTGTCAAAGTAATTTTACCCAAACCCGAGTCTGACCATATTACTTCCCTACTCAAAGTCCAGTGGCTCCCCACTTTATTTTTGACATTTAAAGCCTTTTAAAATATGGCTCTAACCTACATTTCCTGACTTATTAAGTATACATTTGAACCTTCATACACTCTACAATCTAACGAATTTTGTGTATGTTCTTGCAAAACTCACACAAAATATTCCATCTCTCCCACGCTCCCTTAAATTCCCTGGTTTTCTGCAAAGCTCAACTCAAGTACCCTTTTCCATGAGGTCTTTCCTGATCCTCCTTATCAAGAGGGTAGTGAAAAATTTGGCAACAGCAAAATGTTTCTGAATGCGCAATGACCAAAAATTAATTCAAAATCAAACACATAATGAATTTGAGGTGTTTCTGGCACTGCTTGTCCATATTGCATTAGGCAACTTCACTCAGCCTTAGTTTGAACACAAGACATGTGCACTTTGCATGCCCTCAAGCACACAACTCCAAAAAAATGCTGTGAAAGGGGTCATAGAGTGGAAAGAGTTTAAGAAGTCCTTATCCATACCTACATGTATATCATCTACTTTATTCATCTACACTTCCCCCCTTCCTCCTCTCCTCCCCACAATACATTGTGTTCATTTGAAATACATGTATATTAAAACACACAATATCTCTCCTGGTGGGATGTAAGCTCTTTATTCTTACTCTTGAAGTTTCATTTTTGTCTCTGTGTCCACAAGGCCCAGCACAATGCCTGATGCATAGTAGCACACAGACAGATATTACTGTGCAATTCTGAGCAAATCACTTATTCTCTTTCAGTGTCCTTAGGCAGCTCTCAAAGACCATACCACAAAACAGTTACCCATCAATCAATCAATAAGCATTTATTAAGGACATATTGTGCTAAGTGCTGGGGAGAGAAGAGATGAAAGACAGCCCTTTGCCTTCAATTTGCAACTGGTAATATGAAACTCATATCTTCTATACCAATGAATTCACAAGTCCTGACCAAAGCACACATACAGAAAAAAGAACACAAACTGGTCACCAAGCAGAATTGGGTTGAACCTTTTTTCTAATATTTTTACTTTCAGTTGGGATTTATCTATAAGGTACTTAACATTATGTTGGGACAACTGTGTACTTTGTGTGTGCCCTGGGTTAGATGACAGGACTCAGATATCTTAGGGACAGGTACCTCTGAAGGGATTCAAGGCCGCCATAACAGATGGACAAAAAACTTCGTTCACTCAGGTGCTTTAGGTCAGAGATTGTGGAATATGGTAAAATGGAAAAGAAGTACGGTCCTGTGGGATCAATTCAGATTAAGAGCTTGATTCCTTAGTAAGCTACCTTTGACAAATAAATCAATGGATCAGGCTAAAGCCCTTTACAAAGGAGTAAAGATAATATGTACATATATGCAAGATAGATGGAAAAGGGTAAAAGAATGAGAAATTATGATTAATTTTCCATAGGTGCGCCAGCGTCTTGAAATATGTTCGAAGACACGTAGTGTTGAGGAGAGAGGACATTTTAGATGTGGGGTCAGCTTGTATAAATTAAAATATGGGCTACCTAAAGGCTGAAAAGATAGGTTATAGACAGATTTTGTGTGTGTGTGTGTTTGTGGTTGGGGAGGGGGGAAATCTTAAATACCAACTTAAGGAGTCTGTATTTTACCCTACAGGTCACAGGGAACAACTAAAGCTTTCTGAGTAGGGCAGTGAAATGGTCGGAAAATTGTTAGGAATTAATTAGGGATAAATTATTTGGCAGCTATGGGAGAGGCAACTCAGTAAATTGAAAGTAAGAATAAAGGTATAAGGTAAGATAAGAACCCTGAACTGGAGTGGAGGTAAACTGAATGAAACCTGACAAATGACTGGACATGGGGAGTGAGGGAGAGAGAAAAACTAAGGATGATTCAGAGGTTGTCAACTTGGTGGTATACTCAAGAAAAATTGTTGGGACTATTTTTGGAGGAATGTTAATGTCCATTCTGGATGTCCATGCAGGTGAAAATTTATAGTAAGCATTTGGTAATACTGAAATAGACTTAGGAGAGTCACTTATGAATAAAATTTGAACCTACAGAAGTAGGGGAGGTCACCAAGGCAAAGAGATAGAGGGAAAATGCTGCAACCTACTTGTGTTTTATGTTTAAAAAAATCACTACTATGTGAAAATAATATAATATCAGAAATATTTTTTGTTTGTATTTTTTCAATGTCTAAAACACAAACGCAGCAGCATAGGTAGAATAACTTAAAATCTGGCTTTTCATCATGACAACTAAAATTAATCATTTCATAGTATGACACATTCATGTTCAAGTGGGTAGCTAAACTTTCTTACAGCTCAGTATAAGTGTTAATAATTTACTTCCAAATGAGAATCCTGAATTTTGCTCTCTAAGAGTGAAGTAGCCAAGATATTTCAACCTACATGAGAAATCGGAAGGCTGATATTAGTTAAGAAAACATTCTAATGAAGGGCAGCTAGGTAGTACAGTAGATAGAGCACTGAGTCTAAGGTCGGGAAGACATGAGTTTAAAATCCAACCTCAAACACCAGCTGTGTGACCCTGAGCAAGTCAACTTTACCTTGTTTGCCTCAAGCTCATCTGTAAAATGAGAAGAAAATGGCAAACCACTCCAATATCTTTGCTAAGAAAACCTCAAATGGGGTCAAAGAAGAGTTATGACTGAACAACAAAATTCTAATGATAAATATCTTAAAACTGAGCACTCGCCCTTTTTCTCGAAAGGGCTCAATAGACTGTTACAAAGACCACAGAGGGCCATGATGCAGGTGGCTAGGCATTTAAGCAAAGCTCGGATTTTGGCCTGCTGAAACATGAGTGACTTCTCTTCAGCCATATCCAAGAAACCACCCAATACTTAAAAGATCAAATTACCCTCAGCCTTCCCTGACCATAGTGAGACCAACTTTGTTAAAAGATATTTTGCTCTCAGAGTATTAAACTGTGATATCATCGTATCACCTTGTCTTAACCTGTCGTTCTGGCTTTGAGGTTGATTTGGAATGGGCGCAGCACCAATAGGATCAATTCTCTTTACCAAAAAGGTACTGTAACAATTGATTAATGGAAATGTCTACGGCCCTTAATGCCCATTGAAAACAAAACTTCTGGCATGCTAAAATAACCAGCAGAGCTACTCAAATGGTGAATATTTTAAAAACTGCACACTAGTTGCCAATTTATTTGTAGGAAAAATTGGATTTTATACTACCCCACACCATATAAGTAGCATTTAATTTGCTTCTGCTTCAATAAGTCAGGCAGGATGCTTTTTTCCACTCTAAGCAGAACACCTGGAGTCAAGTTAGGCTTGCCTTTAAGAAATATGTTCATTCTCCTCAGTGGTCATGTAAGAGTTCTATACAATAATTTTTTTCTAATCAGTCATATTACACAAAAGCAAACATACACAATATCATTTTAGTAAGTTTTCAAAAAAAACTTTTAAATGTCTGTGACTTTCAGAAGCAGAGAAATCAATGGTCTTTAAGTATTTGAGGGTTTGTCCTACATAAATGTACTTATCTGTACCATAAGTTCCTAAACAGCAAACTCTTTTTTAGATCAACAGTTATTTATTGAGTGTTTACTGCACGATCAGTATAGTGTCAGAAATGGAACATGACTGAAGAGTGAAAATACAAACATGAGTAGGAAGCTGTGAATTGTTACAACCATTCTGGAAAGCAAAACAAAGTATACATCATAATGGAATATTGCAATACCATAAGAAATGTTGAAAAAGAGAATTCAGAAACTACTATATAACCAGAGTAATGAAAAGGGAAAGGAAAAAAAAGGTAGCTGAAATCTGTTAATTATAGCCAAGCTAAGCCTCTGAGAAGTTGAGAAAATGCATCTCCCTCCTTAATTCCGAAGGAAAGGAACTATGGGCATGGAATATTGCATATACCGTCAAGATATAAAAGAGGTGAATAGTCATTTTTCCTCTTTTAAAATCTTGTCATACAAGATGGCTGGTGGGGTACAGCTGAAAATCAGGCATAAAGAGACATCAATAATGATTTTTAAAAAAGAATTAGATGCAACAAACATTATTAAGTACCTACACATGTCCAATCTTGTCCCTCATAATTGAAAGAGTCTCAATATTCTCAATTGTGTAGTAGTGGCCATAAAGTAGAAGGGAAAGACCAGAGGCAAGAAAGTTGGATCGGGCAAAGAAAGCTACATGTGAGTCTTGAAAAATGGGTATGATTTCCATTGGCAGAATTACCAGGATTAACATGCTTTAAAACAAAATCAGGAAAAGGACCAGGATTATTAGCAAGTGTTGAACCTCTTCAAGGGTGACTTCTTCATACTACGAGGAAATGTACTTGACTCCAAGACCTCTAGAACAGGATGGTTTGTGAGCATTCTGAAAGGGAACCTAACATGGGCCCAAATAAGAGCAAATCAGAACAGCCTGAAGTAATTTCAATTTTTGATCAGTTTACTAGAATGGGAAATTCAAGTGATGGAAATAGTCTATTTGGGTTTCAAAAACCTATTAACTCAAAATTTGAGAGATCTAAATGGCTCTGGACCATCCCACTTGTTTTAAACATAAATTAAATCTCAGCAAGGTTGTAACTAGCCAAAGGCCACACTTCTAGATAATGACTGACATAATATGACAGGCTGGACACTGTGGTGGATGCAATGGGAACACAAGATGAAAATTAAGGCCCTACAGACAGACATGGACACAACTAATATGAGGCAGTGTATAAGGGCCATAGTGTAGTTAACAAAAACTTTGACTCTCTTCCAGGGTTATACTTGACAGACTGAATGAAATGAGGTTTCAGAGATAGCTGAATGAAAAACATTAAGAGATCATTGCCAATCCAGATAAAATAATGTTACGGGGCTGTCTTCACTGCTCTTTCTGTTCAATACTTTAAATAACTGAGTTGGATAAAGGAAGGAATAAGGATAAAGGAATATGAAGAAAAATCTTCCTGAGAACTGGAGCTGTCCAAAACTGGAATAGGCGACCTCAGGAAGTAGTGATTTTGTAGTCACTGGAGATGTCAAGAATAGACTTGCAGAGGGAATTTTTGTTTCAATTACAGGTAAATGACTGGTCAACCTCCTAATATTCATTTGATTCTACCTCCCAAATAGTTCAGGCTATTCTAGTCACTGCTGACACTGCTGCTCCCTCCCAACTTTCAGCTCTATTCATCAAAAGGGATCTGCTGGCCCCATATAGTCACATTAGCAAAAATGACACTAAACTACAGGGTGTTCCTAAAGTCTGGACACATACGCCAATTGACGGCAATATGGAATTGTTGCATTGAGTTCACCTGAATCTTGGAAGGGCATCAACCTTTGCATCACAAATGATGGAAATCATATTGAAGATGTTATTTGTTAATATTCCAATTAAATAAAAATTTCATTCATTTCATTTCTTGAAAATATGCATTTTTGTATGTGTCCAGACTTTAGGAACACCCTGTATATTGTCAGTGGGTCTGCGGTGCTATAAGTACAACTCCTAGAACCTTATTCTTGTCATATTGCACCATCAGGCTAAGACACATGAAGAATTTTTTTTTTGGGGGGGGTACTTACATTTTTAAACATTAACCAATGAATCCAAAACCAAAGCTCTACTACCCTAAAGTGTCTGTAATGTGAGACAGATGAAAAACTATGCATCTCCTCCCCAAGGATGGCCTATCAATGGGCTAGAAATCAGGTAATAAATTTCTAGCCATGATACCCATGAAAAAGTTAAAAATACAGTATATGGTCCTGTCCCTTTCTAGCGATGGTGTTTTAAAAAAGAGGGAAAGCAGCTAAGAATTACACAATTCAAAGATCACCCATAAAGAATAATAACAACTAGCTGGCAAAGAATTGGAAATTGAGGGGATGCCCATCGACTGGGGAATGGCTGAACAAGCTGCGGTATAAGAATGTAATAGAATACTATTATGCTATAATGATGCTATGATGAGCAGGCAGATTTTAGAAAAACCTTGAAAGGCTTACAAGAACTGATACAGAACCAGGAGAACACTGTACACAGTTATCAGCAACATTATGCCATGATCAACTGTGAATGATTTGGCTCTTCTCAACAATACAATTATCCAAGATAATTCCAAAAGGTTCATGATGAAAAATGTTATCCACATCCAGAAAAGGAACTGATGGGAGTCTGCATGCAGGTTGAAGCATACTATTTTCACTTTATTTTTTTATGGTACTTTCCTTTTGGTCATACATCTATAACCTATATTAAATTGCTTACTTAGGAAGAAAATTTGGAACTCACAATTTTATTAAAAACGTAAAAATTGTCCGTTTGAAAAAAACCTAGCATTTACATAGCACCTTAAGGTTTGCAAAACATTGTACATATATTCCCTCCTTTGATCCACACAATAGCTCTGCTACAGATGAAGAAACTGAGGTAAAATAACTTGCCCAGAACCAGTCACACAGCTAGTAGGTGTAGGATTTGAGCAAAGGTCTAACTACACCATCAAACTTCTTCTAGGTATTAATGGAACTGTTGGTTAATCTCAACATATAGGAAATGTTTGATTTAGAAAAAAAGAGTGGGACTATTTATGTATTTAATTTCACCAGAGATGCCCTTTATTAGAAGGCATCTTCAGCAAACAATCTGAGAAGCCATTTGACCAGACCTGATCTAGTGCCTACAATGGTTGATCTCTCCAAACATGCAGGTATTTTTCATGATGCCAACATCAAGACTAACTTCCAAACAATATGGAACAAAACAGCGTATATAAAACAGCACAGTCAGCTACACAATCTGGTTGAGACAGCTCCCAATTATGTAGCACTAAAGGCCTGCAAATCATATAACTCACTATCTCGTTTGATCCCCATAGTAAACCTGTGTGGTATTTGGTCTACATTTTATACAGGCAGAAACAGAGGAATTCAGAGAGGTTAAGTGACTTTGCTTGGGGTCACACAGCTAGTGTTTGAGGCAAAATTTGAACCCAGGTCTTTGTTGACTCCTAGTCTAGTAATTTCATTCATTATGGACACTGCTTCTTACAGTATAACTTCAAATACACATATATATGTAAACTATACAAAAAGGGATACAGATGAAATATTTTTTAAACTTAACTCATCAATGCAATCCATGAAAACTGAAATAGTCTTAAACAATGGTTGTTTAAATGCCTGCACCTTAGGAGACAAGAGTCCAAAATGGAAAGGCAGTGCCATTTTTACTTAATAGGGTTGGTGGCCTGGTAAAGGGATTTGGACTTGGTACAAAATAAGTAGGAACATCAATGATGGTGGTTGTTTTTTATAATAACTTGATTCTTCTGCAGTGTCTCCTCTCTGAGTTGTACCTGATCTTACTGCTTTTTGCCTGTTTCTGTGCAATTAACTTTATTCTGAAAGGACAGGATGGACAGGATGAGTGGATAACCAAGCTTCCACAACAATGGTGGGAGGGGCAATGATTCATGTATTAAGAGTGAAGGATAATAGACATGCAGTGTAAATGCTGAATTGGTACAAAGACCTGAAAAGATGGGATTTTAGCATGTCTGGCCTTTTCTCTCCTCACATAATTTAACTTTTTGTGCTATCCCCAGGCCTGATTTATACCTCCACCTCACAAATTACCTCTCTTCTTTCAATTAGGAGCTCAAGCATAAATTTCTACATTTTCTTTCTTGATCTCTTCCCCTACTCCCAATTCTGGTCGTGACCTACCCCCAAGTACCTTGTATTTGTATTCTATGTTTATACTATTTATGCTTGTATACGTACTTGGTGTCTCCAATAAAGTGTAAATTCCTTGTGGATAGGGACTGTTTGATACTTTATATTTATTTCCAATGCTGAGCACAAGGCCTAGGAATATGACAAATAATAGGAAGACCTTTGCTTAATAAAGCAAAGTTTGTTGATTAACTGATTATTGCATAGATCCCCTTAGGCTGTAAGAGGCAAGAATCATTCAGAATGAGAAGAAAGTCACAATCCCTCCCTTGGAGGGAGTACTAACATTAATATGATCATGGAATGACCAAAGTACACTCAAAGTATACCTTTTGCCCAATGCACATGGAATTTATACCCTACTAAATGTCCCGAACCACAGCTTTGAAGAACACTCTAATTATTCTTCCTATTCTAAGAAACTACGAGGTATAAAATTGTTTAGAATTTTTAAAAGGGGCATTTCTGTAGATATGTAAAAAAACCTATAGGCTACATATGAACCTGTATCAGTCTTTATTTCATACCACTTGCTTTTAAAATGTGTATCAACATGACAAATGTGGAAATAAGTTTAATATGATTGCACAGTATAGCCTACATCAGATTGCTTGGCCTCTTGGAAGGAGGGAGGGGAAAAATTTGGAACTCAAAATCTTTCCAAAAATGACAGCTGAAAATTGTCTTTACATGTAAGTGGAAAAAATACTATTAAATATATATGTATGCATAATACATACTTCACACATTATTGTCAAAACTCTCCTGCCTTTGGAACTTTTTTTTTTTACTGTGCATTTTAAATAAATACACACACACACACACACACACACGTATATTACTGCTAGCCCTCTTCTTCCCCCTCCTAACTAACCTTCCCTCCTTTCCCCATCAAAAATCCTAGTCAAGGAGAATGAATCCACACATTGGACATGTTAAAAAATATGTCTTTCGGCACAGTAAGTCCATCACCTCTATTAGGAAGAAACAGGTTTTAATATAGGTCCTTCTAAAATTTGTTTCTTTACAATGCTATTTTCTTTGCAAAAATTTTCTCTTCACTCTGCTCACTAGCTCTGTATGAGTCCTACTACCTACGATTCATAGAAATAAGCTCATTCAACATTACTTACAGCTCAATAATATTCCATTACATTTAGATATCACAATTCATTTAACCATTTCACAGCCTCTAAGATTCAAGTTCTTTTCTTTGTTCCAGGATGAACACATTTAGAAATGAAAATGAAATGTTTAAAAAGTTTTTTTTAAACAAGTATATTATTACTTTTAAAACAAACCACCCTGCAAAGCTGCCTCCTGCTTACCAGCAAGGCATTGGTACACAATAGGTATGAAATAATTGATACATTTGGGTTTTTTACTGTACTTAATTTGTTATAAGGAGGTTAATTCTATGGTGGTGGTGGTGGTGGTACAAATCATGGAAAGAGATTTTTTTTATTTTTCAAAAAAAAAATGCAACCCATCAACCTAAAAATTGTTCAAAATAAGTATCAGAAAAATACAAACTAAAGTAAATCTGAGCTACTACTTCATATCTATCAAATGTGCAAAGGTGAGAAGATTTAATGTCTGAGGGACTGTGGAAAGCCAAACACTGTAACTCACTACGAGTAAAAATGTGAATTATTTTCCAGAATGGTTGAGCCAACCCGGAAATGTACAAAATAAGTCACTAACTTGTTTCTTCACTGTAGAGTTCCCACAACTAGGTTTATACCAAATAGATCAATGGCAGCAAGTGGTCTTTATGTACACAAAAAAAATGGAATTAAAAAAGCTGAAAACAGTGGCTAAACAAACTTGTAGTATGGGCAGATCTGCCTGCAGTGATGTACAGGGTGTTAAAGTCTGGACACATAGGCAAAAATGCATATTTTCAAGAGATGAAAAGAACGAAATTTTCACATTTTATTTAATTGGAATATTAACAAATAACATCTTCACTATGGTTTCCATCATTTGTGATGCAAAGGTTGATGTCCTTCCAAGATTTAGGTGAACTCGATGCAATATCTCCACATTGCCATCAATTTTAGCACATTCACCCTTTATGTGTTCAATCAAGTGTGTTGCATCTGTGATTTTCATTGAGTACACCTCCTTTAGCATACCCCAGAAAAAGAAGTCAAGGGGGCTAAGGTCTGTTAATATTCCAATTAAATAAAATGTTGTTGAAATTTTCATTCATTTCATTTCTTGAAAATATGCATTTTTTCCTGTGTCCGGACTTTAGGGATACCCTCTAGAGTGAAAAAAACCCAAACAAAAAAGTAGGGACAAAAGAATAGACAGACACCACAACTTTTTAAATAAAAAGAACACTAAAGGAAAGAAGAGGTCCTTCCCCAATCTCATGTTAAATAAAATAGAATGCTTCTTCTAAGGTGTATGAACTAATGAGGTAAGCTTCCTTTTATAAGAAGCCCTGAATCTTAACAAGGTGCAGATGATCACTCTATCTCAGAATTTTGATAGAAAAAAAGAAGAGTGAAAGAGAAGCATAGTCCGACATGCCCCTTAGATTTCAGGAAGAGATTTCAAAGTGGAAAAAATGGTAAATCCCGAATCCCCTGAATTTCATACAAGAGAACAAACACAAGAGGATTGGGAGGCTCAAGAATGAAATTCTGAAGACACTAAGTGAAACCATTCTGATGAAAAAAAAGGAAAAATCAGCTAAAAAGATGAATATTGATCACTAATTAACCAACCTACCATTTTAAAGACATGTTTAGAAAGTGGAAGAGTTATAAGAACTGATGTAGAATGAAGTAAGCAGTATTTTGAAAACCATACACACATTATGGCCTGAGTCATGTGTAATTATAATGACCAAGCTTGGCCCCAAAGATGACAAAATACACCAACTTCCTGTCTTTGCAGGGGGTGAGGGAGAATGTGCACACAATTAGGGTTGTGATGCATTGCATGCACTGTCAGATTTGTTCGATGCATTTATTAGCTTTGGAGAACTATTTTTTATTTCCTCATTTTAAAAGCTTTGTTTCAAATAGATTGCTTGCTGGGGAGTGAAGAGGTATTTAGAAATGAATGAAAACAACAAAACAACCTGATAATGAACACCCAAACTTGGCCCAGGTGATGAGCTGAAATAAATGTACTTCATTTTCCATTTTTCGAAGACGTGGGAGAACTATGTCAGGGGTAGGGGACCTGAAGCATCAAGGCTACATGTGGCCCTCTAGGTCTTCAAGTGTACCCCTCAGACTGTATCCAAACTTCACAGAACAAATCCCCTCAATAGTCAAAAGGCTGCACCCAAGGACCTAGAAGGCCACAAGTTCCCTACCCCTGTAATAAGATACTATATATCCTGCTAGATACAATAGATATGTTGTTTGGTTTTGTTGAACTTTTTCAGGTGTGGCTTTGGAAGGAGGAAATGAGGAAATTAAGGTGACATAAAAAGATACAGTAAAAAGAAATAGAAATTTGTTGTGTCAAACTATCCTCATTTTGTTTTCTGACGGTTTCATAACTGAAAAGGAGAATATTGTTGATATAGATTTGATGAAAGCTTTTCATTTTAAGTCTTGTGAAAAAGATTAAGAGATGTGGGTTAGGTGCTAGTATAGTTAAGTTGATGCGAACTTAGTTGAATGGCTGGAATAGTTATTGGTGACTACTTCAAATTGAGAGGATTCGCATAGTGGAATACCTGAGGGTTCTGTGGTGATCAACTAGTGTGATCTGGGATTAAAAATAAAAACACAAAATCCTTATCATAAAAATCTAATAAATGTAGTTTATTAATAGTAGCCAGTCCTATCCCTCAGCTCCTACTATCTAAAGGTCTCAGTTATTTGGTTCTGCTCCTAATAGGGATGACAGCACAAGTTCAAGAAAAGATCAGTTCTGAGCTAGAACTCTAGGCCAGGTCCAAGTCACCAGAGGGTTAAAGAAGGCAGTCTTTTATGTACACAAGTACAAAGATATTGGCCTCTTTCCAAGAAGCATGATTCTTAGATGAAGAAAATTTCCCACTTCTTATAACACTTACATGAAATTAAGCAGAAAGGTATGTGTGTATCAGATTATGAGAACTATTGCTGCCCCAAGAGCTTTCTCTCTCAAGCCATGGGACCTATTTAATTTGCAGATGACATCACACTAGATGACAAAGGTTGGATTAGGGTCAGGACTGACAAAAATGAACAGTTTAGTAAAAAATAAGGCTGACTGAGATTAAATTTAACAGGAATAACTGTAAAAGTTTACATTTGGGTTTCAAAAAAATCAATGTCACAGGACAAGATGGAAAAGGCTTTGCTAAACTGAGCAGTTCCTTGGGAAAGACATGGAGTTCTTATGTAAGAGAGGCTTATCTTTTATCATTCTTCTATCTTATTACTCCTAAATTTTTTCTTTGGCCTCACTCATCCCCTCCTAATTTCTCTACTACCCATTCTACCACTACATCCTCCCATCAAACCTCCCCTCCTCCCCTATTATCCTTAAACCCTCACTAGATCTTACCATTCTCTATTATCTTATAGCTCTCCCTCTTCAGTTGAAATTGCTGTATATCTGGTACCCCATCCCACTTTCTTACTTCCTCTGCAATCTCTTTTCTGATGTCATCACTCAATCCAAGCTACTCTTTCCAAAGTTACTACTGATCTCTACCAAAACTAATGGCCTTTCTCAGTCCTCATTCTTCTTTGATGCATTTATATCACGGACAACTCTCTGGGTTTTTGTGACTCTACTTCCTCTTTGTTCTTCTCACTTGTGCCTGTCTGCTCTTTCTCAATTTCCTTTGGTGGCTCTCCGTGCTATGCTATAAAAGTGCAAAGTTCTGGCCTGGGCTCTCTTCTCTGTTCTCCCCATAGCTTCTCACTCAATCTCACCAGTCCCTATGGGTTCAATGAATATTTCTCTGAAGATAATTTCCACGGCTATATAACCAGGCCTCAACTCTCTCCTGAGTGCTACTCCCATCATTAACATACTACCGAGTCAACTTAATGACATCTCAGACTCAGCCATGTTCAAAAGACAACTTATTACCTTTCTTCAAAATGACTCATCTCCCAAACTTCCTACTACTGTTGAAGATCCTACCATCCTTCTAGTTACCCAGGTTTGCAACCCTGGCGTAATCTTCAACTTTTCAAGCAAACCACATATACAATGAGATGTCACATGTTGCCTATCTCATCTCCACTCACATGCAGACTATCCTAGTTTAGGCATTCATCTCTTTCCTGAACTATTGCAATTAGTTTCCTAATTGGTCTAACTTTTTCCACTTCATCCTCCACAAAAATACAAAATCAGTATTCCCAAAGCACAATTCTGACCATGTAACTGCTCAGTTCAAAGAGCTCCAAATCTAAAATCCTCTGACATTGAAGGCCCTTGATAACCTGGATCCTACTGTTGCAGGTAAGTCACATTACTCTCCTTGGCAATACAGCCAGGTGGGCCTTCACACAATATTCTTTCACCTCCATGTCTTGGGACTTGTCTAGAATCACTCCTTCTTTGCCTTCTTTTCTACAAAGCTAAGCCATCTTCTACACGAGGCCTTTTCTAATTCCCCAACCTGCTTGTTTTCCTTCTCACAAAAAAAAAAATCCTTCTTTTGCATATGTCTATTGTCTTTTTTCATAAGAGTATGGTTCCATTTCTTTGTTCGAAGTAACTAGCACACAGTAGGTGCTTCAAAGTTTGTGGACTGGCAGAAGAATGAGAAGATACTATTTCTTGGATGCAAAATGTAATACTATTCAAGACGCCCAAAGTTTTGGATGCACTGAGAGTTTGAGTTTGAAGTGAGTGGGAGTGAATAAGAGTATCTATTACTACTGTTTCCTCAAAACAGGCTACAATGTAATAAGTTATACACAGCAAAATAACCATCCTAAATCCAGTTTTCATTTTCAAAGCAATTTTCACCACACATTCTCTTCTAGTTATATATCATGTAACTACAAGTCACATTCTCAGTTTGTAAAGGCTAAAAGGTTAAAAAAAATTGACATTTAGTTTTCTGATAATGAACTCAAGGAAAGCAGAATATGACATTATAAACAAAATAAAGCTATAATTATCCAAATTTGCCTGACTATATTAAGTTTTCATTAGTAAAAACAAACAAAAAAACAAAAACTTTCAAGCATCTCCTGTTTTCTGTCTCAAACAAAACTCTACTTGATTCGACCTTTTCAGTTAAAACTAAATTAATGGATAACAAGGACGGGTGCTGTATTTTTTCCAAGTTCCACTAATACAGTGACTTGTACACACTAGGTGTGGGAGCTAAATAAAGATTTGTCAGAAATATTAGAGTAGAATCCTGTTTGGAAATGAATTGAACTAGATGAACTCTGAGACTCTGTAAAATGTCTGTCAAATTAAATTATTTTTTGTTGTGGAATGTATCTGAGTTCAAACTACTACAACACTGATATACTACAGTATACAGTATACACTAGGTGAAGCATATAAAGTGCATAATAACTGATTTTTTTACCAGGTCCTAGATGATCTAGATTTTAAAATTATCTTGCAAATAAATACCTGATTAGAGATGCTTGTCTTATTAGCTATATCCTTACTTTACTTCACCCTATGAAAATAGCGTTCTTTTAAACTATGATTTCCAAAATATGAAATAAAATAATTTTGAAAAAACGTAAACTTTCTAGAAGTATTTTTAAAGACTGCTAAAAGAAAATGCATCTTTTGCCTTCAAAATTATATAAACAAGATTGAGAATTTTCTCTAGAAAAATGAATCTCTCGATTTGTGTGTTAGAACATATGAAATTATGTGACAGAGTGAAATTAAAATTATCTGATTCCCACACACAAACTGGAAAGGACTATAAAACTCATCAAAAATAACTTTACCAATGTCAGATTAGTGCTAAAGTTTTAATAAATGCTTGCCAACTAATGCAAAGTTTTAAGGAATGGGGGGGTGGGGAAGTGGGTAAAAAGAGACATATTAGATGGTCTCACTCAAGTGTTTGGAAAGCACAGTTAGAGAAAGGGAAAGTTTGGGAAATGCTAGGGAATCAACCTGGCACAGCTCACCCGAGGCACTGAAAACAATTTAGTAGAAGTCAGCTTAGTTTATCTAGAATTTTTTTTCTAGTCATGAGGTCCATACTCTAGAAAAGTGACAATGGAGATCCCTCACAAATGAGGATTTGCAGCTCATGAAATGACAATGTTAAAAGGGCAAGGGACTTTTAAGTGCAGTAGCTAGGAAACTACAAAAATGGCAAGTTACCCTTCACAGGGCTGGGTTTGAAAGCAAAGAAGCCCAGAGTGGATGAAATGGACTGTGAGAATGAAAACAAATCATCAATATCAAAAAGCATTTAAAATACCTACTATGTTACAAGCACTGTGCCAGGCACTGGGAATACAGAAGACAAAATGATTGTGGGATTAGAATTTTCAACCAGGGCATAGAATAGGCTTAGTGTGAGTGAGAAAATGTTAGGTGGTGAAGGCTAGGAGGGGTGCAGTCAGAGCCGAATCTCCAAGTTTGGGATTTTGAAAGTAGTACAAATTCAAGAGATGGTGAGCTCTTACGTGACCGTGCAAGTACCAAGAAGGTACCTGAAACAGCCATTGACCAATATCCCCAAAGACATTTTGAATAAAATGTTAAAATGTGAGCTGATGGGGATTCAAATGCAAGTATTCCAGGTGGATTCTTATGTTTTATATTTTTTGGAATAATACTTTTTTTTCCACCAATTTTATGTAAAAACAATTTTTAACAGTTTTTTAAAATTTTGAGTTCCTAAATCCTCTTCCTCCCTTCCCCCTCCCTGAGAGGGTAAACAATTTGACCCAGGTGATACATGTGCAATCATGCATACCATTTTACAACATGACATTGTGAAAACATAGACCAAACCCCCCCCCCAAAACAAAAACCTTGAAAAAAAAGTGAAAAATAGTATGCTTTGATCTGCACTGAGATTCTATTAGCTTTTTCTCTGGAAGGAGAGAGCATTTTTCATAAGTCTTTTGGAATTGTCTTGGATCACTGTACTGCTAAGAATAGCTAAGTCATTCATAGTGGATCACTGTACAATATTGCTGTTACTGTGTACGTAACCCATCCATTTAAAAGAGAACACGGATTTAGGAAATAAACTACTACATGCCCAAAGCTTTAGCAGACTTTTTTAGACCTCTCGGTAGAGGCGAGGGTGAGCGATTTAGCTATAGAGATCTCAGTTTAAGTGGAAGACTAAAATAACAGTAATAGTAACAATAAGAATAATAATAAATTAAACTGACATAGTTGAAGGACATCACTCATGCCTTCCTGCTAGGATTCTATAAGTATATGCTCACAAACACTACCTGAAGTGATTTTGTGAACATTTTGGTAATTCCTACCTTTGCATTCTAGTAAGTATATGTTTTATTATGATTATTCTTGTTTTTACTTCATAAAATGTTTTAAGAGTTTTAAAAAAGTGACAAAGTCTAAGCTTGGCCTTCTTTGCAGAGGTAAAGGGCTATGGGTGCAGAATGTTCTGTGAGGCTTGGACAATGTGCTGGTTATTTCATACTCAATTGCCTTGTTTTTCTTTTCTTTTAAATCATTTTTTTTAATTAAAGGGATAAGGGATAATTTGTTCATATCAATAAAATTCTAAAGCCTAAAAGTCTGTTTGTTTTTCTTGATATTAATTTCTTAAATTCTATGAATTTTAACTGTTCAACTTCTGCTACGCAGAATAGAAACAGACCTATGCAATTTACCTATGTAATTTCACTGGTATGATGAACTTTCTCTACTAATACAGGTCAGTACCTTCTCTGCAATTTTTAATCTTTAAGAGTTGCCTAACACTGAGGTCATACAATCAGTATATATAAACGCAGCTTTCTAAGCACTATATATACAACAGACTGCTTTTCTCCTAGTGTAAGCTGAGAATGAATATAAATTTGCCAGCCATTTTTACCATTTTGTAATGATGTTCTTAGTTGTCTATGTTTTAAAATCTAGATTCCTCTTCAGGTAACAACACTTTGATTCCTGTTTTTGAATTTGCAACTGCATATTCAAAATAGCTTCAATTTTAATGAAGTTTGTTTTTTGCATTAAGTGTGTTTCATATAAGAAAAAAATTTTTTGGAATGGAAGTGTCAGTTTTAGAATGGCCATCAAAATGAATACTTTAGGTAACAGGCCAAAGGCCAAGATGGGTAAAAAGGCCTTTAAATGAAAAAAGCTTAAAATAGCATAAATTGCTACATTAATAATTCAAACTTAGGAAAGTTTACTTATGACCAATTCATAACTCATAGCTACTCTCTTTGAACTTGCAACACTATAACTATTACTGTGCTAAATCTTGCCAACACTAACATTTCTAGGTGGAAAATACCAAGTCTAATTCAGAAAAATCGTTAAAATGTAGAGGTACTTTTTCCTTTTCTTTTACAAATTACCCACATCATAATTCTAATATCACCAATCAGACAGAGATTTTGAAGTAGCAATAATTCAGTACAACCAGAAAACAAAAAGCCTGTTATCTGAATGTGGGCATACACCTCCAGATTATTTCCTGAATCTTTTTCCAAACTGCATTTTACAAAAGTGCACTTTTTGATTAAAGATATCTTCGACCATGTGAACTCCTAACAGCTCCACACAGTGCCTTGTAAAATGAAATAAGTCTAAACTTCTGACTACACAAGTTGTCTAAAAATGTCAGGTTTTGTACCTTCTTTATTCAAGACCTGGATTTAGGCAACTATAGGATTATGGCACAAATTGTCACAGAAGGCAAGTCTGTGTTTCTACTCATCTCTTTATCTACTTCTAAAGAGGTGGCAACACAGTTCTTTGAGTACATAGATAGGAGAGAAAAAAGAAAACCCAAACACTCCAAAACAACTAGTTCAAGAAGTTTCAAGTTAAAAAAAAAAAACAAAAACCAAACCTAGTTATTAAAAAATGTTTAAGTTTTAATAACTTTAATTTTCCCCAAATCCAGGATATAATACATATATGAACCAAGTGTTCCTAAGCTCTTATTCAAAGACATTTTATAAAGAACATCATTCACCAACTGACAAATTGCAGAATAATTGAAAGTTAGCCCTAAAAAGGATCAAGATATCTTAAGTCCTAGAATTTTGATGATTTTCTCAAGGTCACAATAAACTAAGGCTTGAAGGATAAATAGGACTACAATCTAGGCATTACAAAAAAAAAAGATCCCTCAATGCTCCTTTCACAAAAATTATCAATCTAAGTGGTGCAGTGGGTAAAGTGTTGGGCCTGGAGTCAAGAAGACTCATCTTCCTGAGTCCAACTATGGCCTCAGACACTAGCTGTGTGGCTCTGTGTAAGTCACTTAACCGTATTTGCCTCAGTTTCCTCATCTGTAAAATGAGCTAGAGAAAAAAATGACAAACTACTCCGGTATCGTTGCTCTTTGCCAAGAAAATCCCAAATGGGGTCCTAAAAAGTTGAACATGAAAAATGACTAAATGACATATAAAGTCCACAGGATTTAGAGTATGAAGGGCTTAGGGATTGCCTCCTAGTTCAACTCACTTGTTTTACACACTTAAAAAGGAATATTCACTATAGTTATAGAAAAGGGTCTTTGACTGTAGACATAATTAGATGGCAACACATGCATCCAAATATGATTGTTAGTATGCACAAGTTGAAGCTAAAGTTGTCTAAAAAGAAATTAAGTCTGTACACTAGTAGTTCATGAAACTGCAGAAAGGACAAGAAGGTTGTAAGGCTTTCAATAAAGGTCAGCCTTGGAGAGTAAAGGATAACCAAGAGACAATCCAAGTATTGCACAGAAGGCTTCAAATTTTTTAAAAGGAATATTTCAACATGACTGGCAGATTCTTCATGAAGTTTTCGGAAAGATGAATCAACATCACAGAGGACGAGAGGCCATGAAACCACACCAGTGAGATAACTGATCTACTGCACTATTAAATACAACTAAGAATCTTGTTTGTAAATTAACTAGTCTTTCCTTACTTGAATGAAATCTTTTACATGTGCAAGAAATGTCTTCGAAAACAGGATGATTTTATTATTACATTGCTAGTGATGATACGTACATTTATAGGTTTTAAAATCTTTTATTTTTATATTATCTAGATTTCCCCAATATTTTCCTCCCTTTCCCTCTCCCAAAGAGCAATCTTTGATATCAAAGAATATAGCGTTCCATACCCAGATCCCTATTTCTGCGGGGGGGGGACGAAGAGGGGGACCAAGAGGCCAGATTTGGTCATGACAGTTTGACAAAATTGTTTGTTGTACTCTCCATTTAGATAGTTTTAGGCACTGTATATACCATTTTCCTGGTCCAATTTACTTTAACTCTGCATCAGTGCACAAGTCTTCTCATGCCAACAAATTTACATTATTTAACTTATTTAACAGTGTCTTCCATTCAGTAATCCTTTTATTCCTTCCCAATTGGTTGTCTCACTCCCACTTCTCTTTTAGCTGAGGACCTAACTTACTTTATCAAGAAAATGAATTTTTGCCACTCTTCTCTTTGCCCATTCTCCTCTCAAAAACCCTTGGAAAATCCTCTGTTCCATTCTCTGATAAATAGATGGCTGCCCCTTTAATTTGCACTGTCTCCTTATCTAGGGCCTACAAATATGTCCAAGTGTTGTGTACCCATCCATTTAAAAAAAAACCTAAGAACTTACCACTAACCTCAAGCTATCTTATAACCTTCGTCCCTTTCTGAGACAAAAATAGCTGCCACCACTTTCTCCTCTTACTCATTTCCTCACCTTTGTAATCTGCCTGAAACTGCTCTCAAATTTTATGGTATATATATTTTTTTAATCTTCATGTTTGTATACCTTTCTCTCTCCTCTTAGGGTGGTTGATGAAATTACTCTCTCCTGGCTTTCTTGCTATCTGACTATTCTTAATATCCTCTGCTGGCTTGTCATCAATGTCATTCCCTCTATTGTCATGTCCCCAAAGTTCAATCTTAGGCCCTTCTGCTGTCTCTCTACACTCTTTAGGTAACTATCAGCTCTCATGGGTTTAACTATCTCTAGGGAGATGAGTCACAGATCTATATATTCAGTCCTAGCCTACCTTCTCAGTCTCAAACCACCACGTCAAACTGGATGTTCTGGAGACATCTCATAATTCTACTCTTCTTCCCTGTTTCTGTTGAAGGTACTATCAATCTTCAACATTTATGTCCTCAACATTATTCTTTACTCCTTACTCTTTCAATGTCTTTGTACATCATCCTTGGAGAACACTCCCCTTCCTCTCTTCTGTCTCATAAAAGCCCTCCCCTTCCCAAAATGAAGCTCAAGCTTCCCTCTACACAAATGTAACCTTTCTTGATCTCCAACTGCTAGAAACCCTAACAAGTGGTTTGCCATGTGTATTATATTATTTCATACAGCTTGTATATATACACAGTATTGAAACATTATAACGTAGTGGTATAGAGTCAGTCCTAGCCATACTTGAAATGTCCTGGATACATGACCCTTGGCAAATCGCTAAACCTCAGTGCTCTAGGCTAGGCAACTATGAATGTTAAGCTGCAGGGTGCTAATCTGAATTGACAGTTTCCTCAGACCCAAGAATTCCCTATTATCCATGAAATCACAAGTCTAGGTCCAGTCCCTGTGTCCTACACTCATGTATGCACTTGTTCTTGACTGAATGATAACCTCCTGAACAGGAATTGTTATTACTTCTTGTATCTGTATAACCAGTGCCTAGCACAGAGCCTGAGACATTGTAGGTACATAATAAGTTCTTGCTGATTGATTCATCATACTCAAAAGTTTTTTACAGAATGGTAATATCCCTTATTCAGGACCCATAACTTGTTTAGCCATTCTCCAAACAATGGGTACCTTTATTTCCAGTTCTTTGCTGCAAGAAAAAATATTTTGGTATATACAGGGCCATGCTTTTTTTAATCACTGGAGAATATGCTTTGCAGTAAAATCTCAATTTACACATTTTTTTAATTATAAATTTGTAAATAACCTAATTTATGATCCCATGTGTAATTTTATTTTTATGTTTGAATATTTGTATTTGCTGTCATTAAGTTTGTAATAATTTACAAAAAGCAAATCACAAATTTCAGAGATGGAATCTGCCTTTAGAAATTGAGTCAACTTCCCTCTTTTAACAGGGCAAAGTTGCCCCAAGATCAGTAGGGTAGCAGGCTTGAACCTCCATAAAATAAACTGAAACTATTGTGACATCAATTTCTGGTTCTAAAGGAAACATAAACTATGGATCACCAAATCTTTCAATGTATAAATTATAAATTGGATATTGAATAAATTGTTGCTCAAATTCCTAAAATATTCTGATAAATGGCTTTTGCTGCTAATGCTGAAGACAAAAAGAGTTAACTAATTATGTCAAAAAAAATTCTACCCGTTACTAAATTTCTCTGGCATTATGTATCTAAGTTGAACAATATTTTGTGAATTTGCATACAACATATTAGATGGCAAGTTATTGTCATTAATACTTCCTCAGGCTTTGCCAGGACAATTTAGTATTAGCTTTTTTTCTCTTGACATAAGTACACACGTCATCTCTCCCTTAAGGGTAATCAAATAATTTCTATTAAAATTAGGATCAGTTTGTAATACTGTAATCTTCTTACAATACCTACATAGCTCACTGAGACACAATTCAAACATCTGGCCTATATATAGTAAGGTCTTTTCCAATGTTAAAGATCTATGACTTATTTAAAAGCTAAATAAGGAAGCCTGAAATTTTGAAAAAGTTAAATAATAAATTAAACGTATACAGAGTGTCCCAAAAAACCGTTTGGAAACAGATTGCTGAGAATACCTGAATGTGGGCATACACCTCCAGATTATTTCCTGAATCTTTTTCCAAACTGCATTTTACAAAAGTGCACTTTTTGATTAAAGATATATTCCATGGACAAAGAATGTTAGTCTTGGAATAGGGAAGTGATCAAAGAGGTACGTTAGGAAAATCTTTGGAATCTGTGTGAAGGCCAGATTGAAAACTAGTATAAAGGAGACTAATGAGGAGGCTAGTACAGAAGCAGTAAGGAAAAGGATTGAATTAGCATGATAGCATTGAAAGAAGGGGAAAGATAGATGCAAGAAATATTGAAGACATAGGATCTGTAGAATTTTGCAATTTGACTAACTGGGGGAAGGGGGATTGGGAAAGTCACATATGACTCAACGGTTACAAACCTAGGTGATAAGGTGGCAACTTCAGTAAGTATAGGGAAGTTGGCAGGGAGGAGCAAATGAGTTGTTTTAAACGTGCTCCAATTTAGGTGCTAGGAGGCAACCAAAAATATGAAAGGTGCTTAGGAGAGGTTGGGACTGCAGATATAGTTTTGATCATCCAATGAATAAAGCATCAAGCTTTCGAAGTAGGTGAGATCAGAGAGAATGGGGAAAACCAAAAACCATTCCCCAGTGGTCAAAAAGTATGAAAAGTTTTTTTAAGAATTAATGCAAATTATAAACAAGCATATAAAAATACTTCAAATCATTTAAGAGAAATGTCAAGTAAAACACTCAAACTGGCAAAGATGTTAAAAAACAGTAGGTTACATTGTTGGTAAAGTTGAAAATTGGTACCTTCTGGAAAATAAGAAGTTATGAAGTTTCCAAATGTAACAAAATATTCCTAGCAGCACTTTCTGGTAGCAGAGAAACACACAAAAAATCCTATACACAACATGTGGTACATGAATAATGGAATACTATTGTGTTGTAAGGTAAAGAAACATAAAATGAAGAGCAAAGAGAAAAGTCAAGTGATGCAGACTGAAGACAAAGCAGAACCAAAAGAATGAGACAGACGGAATAAAACACTAAATAGCAACTGAACTCATTGCAATTAGTATTCTTGGCTTTGAAGACGAAACACACATCCCTCCCTCCATGTAAAGACTGAAGGTTAAAATTTTGTGTACAAACATGATTACTTTTTCTTTCTTCTGAGGGAGAACATGTTGAAAAATGACAGCTCTTTTTTTTAAACAGAGTAGGGCTTCAGAAGAAATCTTAGGGAAATCCACACTTAAGAGGAAGCTCAGAGGAAGAAGGAAAACCATTCTAGAATACCAAATTCTGTCTATCATGGTTCTTTGAGACAAATACATTACATGAAATTTTATTATTATAAATTCATGCACATCACTTTCACGGCCCTTATATCTGCTAGTGACCAACATTAAGATTTCAAACAAATTTTTTTACTAATGCCTTAAGGATACTATTACCTATACATACCGAGGGAGATGTTTTACTTAAGTGATCTTATATTACTGAATAGTTGTTATTTTATGGGGAAGGAAATTAATTTAAAGCTAGCCAGTATGTTTTTAAAAATGCAACATTTGATTTCCTATTTTCTTTTATTAATTTTTTTTAGTTTGCAACACTCAGTTCCACAATTTTTTGAGTTCCAAGTTTTCTCCCCCTGCCTCTCCTCCCTCCACCCCAAGAGGGCATGTAATCTGATATAGGTTCTACATACACCTTCACATTAAACTTCTTTTCCCAATATTGATTTCCTGCTTTCCTATGGCACTAACATCACATACTATAGTCTATACTAGTGGCCCCCAATCTGCTTTGGTTATATGTACAAAGAATGTGATGAACCATACACTTTGGGAGAGGTGAGGAGGCAACTGGGGATAAGTGACTTGTCCAGAGTCAAGCAGTTAGTACCTGAGGGTAGATCTGAACCCAGGAAGATGAATCTTCCTGACTCCAGGCCCAGCACTCTAGCAACTGTGCCCCCATCTGCCCTGGCTTTGTGTCCCAGCTAAAATCCCACCTTCTACAAGAAGTTTTTTCCCAATCTCTTTTAATTCTAGTGCCTTCCCTCTGTGGATTAATTCTCATTTATCCTGTATATATCTATAGGAAGCTTGTTTTCTTACATAGTTGTATGTTTTATCTTCCATTAGTTGGGTCCTCCTAATTCCAGGGCTGGTGCTCTATCCACTGTGCCACCTAATAGCCCCCTGAACTATACACTTTTAAAAATAATTCTGAACTTAATATTAAATAAAATTAACATTTCCAGACACAAAGAACAGAAAAAGGTTGGTTATATACAAAACTTCAAATCTCTATTACATATATCATTCTTTTCCTCTTAAGTAAGTAGTAGATTTTCTGTGCCTTTTTAATTCTTCATTGACCTTGGGCAGTGGCGGAGAGTGGGTGGGTGAGTAGAGCATCTTCAGGGTGTGATGGGGGGGTGGGGTGGGGGATGAGGGTGTGGAGAGAACCTTAATACTACCTTCTCTGCCCTCCCCTTTAAAAAAACAAAACGAATACATCTAGTCCACAATGAATCTATATAGTGGACCTTTTTTTTTTTAAATGTATGTCTCTTTCTGCACCTTGAGTCCATCACCTCATGTCAGGAGATGGGTAACATGCTTTATCATTGGTCCACTAGAGACAAGGTACTGGAGTTTAAGTCTTTACAAGTTGTTTTTCTTAACTGTTGTACTTTTATAAATTGTTCTCCTGGTTCTGCTTACTCTACTCAGGAGCTGGCCATAGAAGTCCTGCTGTGTTTGTCTTTTCCGCATCATTTTTGTTGTTCAAGTCGTTTTTCAGTTGTAGCAGACTCTTCAGGACCCCACTTGGGGTTTTCTTGCCAAAGATACTGGCATGGTTTGCCATTTCCTTCTCCAGCTCATTTTACAAATGAGGAACTTGAGGCAAAGAGGGTTAAGTGACTTAGCTAGGATTACAAAGCTAGTAATTGTCTCTGAGTCCTGACTCCAGGCCCATCTTGTATCATTCTTACAGTGCACTAATAATCCATACTACATTCATATATCACAATTTGCTCTACCCTTCCAATTGATGGTCATCTCCTTGGTTTTCAGCTTGTGCTTGAAAAAAAAAATAACCACTGCGCTAAATATTCATTTTTCTCTTTATTTCATTCCTTAGGAACCTAGTAGGGGTATCACAGCGGTATCACTAGTGTATCACTATGTCAAAGGGTAAACAGGTAGGTTACTGAATTTGGAGTCATAGTTCCAAATTATTTCTTCAGAATCACATTTTCAAGGTCCAAAACTCAAATGAAAGTTTGGCACTTGGCAACAATGAAGTTTAAAAAAAAAAAGGCAGAAAAAAGCAGTAGTGAAATACACATTAGGATAGGTTCTATCCTAATGCTTTCTAAAGATTAAAAAAATAAAGACAAAAGATGCTACAGACTCATTCATAAAGGTTCTAGTGAGGTATTCATCTTTAAACTTTGGTCTTCAGTGTATATTAGTCCTTGCAAAGAGTGCATCTCAGTATAGTAATTAAAAACACCTGCTTCTAGAAAACATCTTCTTTTGTCCGCCCACCTTGGCAGTCAAGTGAAGCTTAAAACAACTGTTGTCTGTTACCTATATTCAAAATGGAAGGAAATGTTAAATTTTAGTTAGAGGTTAGTGGGGAAAAAAGATGAAAATCCCCCTCCCCCCAAGTTCATGAACAGCCAGAAAGCTATCCACAAACCCAGTTAAGAACACACACACAAACACATACACACACCCACTAATGAACCAAATCTATCAGCTAGATAGAACCTACCAATTCCTCCAAATCCTCATTTTTTTCCCTGTTCCTTCTGGGATTTGCTATTCTATTAAGAGTAATGATTTAAAAGTAAGGAAACTCATAATCAGAAACGGAAGCCATAGGCACTTTCAAAGAGATCCATATAGCTAATATGGAAATGTTTTCCAAGACCTCACATGTATAATGGGTAATATTGTTTACCATTCTCAATGAGGGTGGGGCCTGGAGGGAGGGAGAGAATTTGGAACTGAAAATTTTTTAAATGAATGCCAAAATAAAAAAAAATTTAAAATCAAAGATCTAAAAAGAGATGAAGGTTGGCGTTAAATGAAATACTTAACCAGGAAATAAGTAGCCTAGACAGAGGTGCTACCACTACTTCAATTAAACTGGGGTCTAGTAAATAAAAATAGCTGACATTTTAAGGTTTATAAATTATTCCATATATATCATAGCTCATTTGATCCTTAAAACAACCCTGTAAAGTAGGTATTATTATCATCCACATTTTACAAATTAGTTAACTGTGCCTCAGAAAGGTTAAGTGACTTGCCCAGGGTCATATAGGTAGGGTCTTCCTGACTTTCAAGCCCACAGTTTTATCCTGAAACATTCTGCCTCTTATTATAAATTCAAATTCACTAGCCCAACTAAGCACAGGTACCTTTTCCATAAGCCAAAATCTAATCAAAGACTGGCCAACCTGTTTTCTGTTATTAGAAGACAAACTTTAATTCACTCTATCACTCAAAATCTTTTACTTTGCAATATAAACCTCTACTTATAAATTTGTAAAAACAAAAAGAATTATCAAAGCCATTTAATTCCTGGAACTATTGGATAAGGGATTATGAGTTTGATGTAGTCTTACTGTAAAAGCCATTACACAATGAAATAATTGAGTATATGAAGAATTACAGGTTTTTTGCTAATGTCTATCCAAACTTTATTTTATTTTTATTATTTTCAATACTAGATTAAAGCTATAGATTTGTGAAAAACAAGATTTTAACTTGAGACACCTAGCTTTGTAAACCCTAGAATATGCAACAACGTAACATCAGATATGCTAAAATTATTTTAAAATCATTTTTAATAGCAGTATTGTTAAAAATCAATTACTTCCAACACAATTACAATCACTAAAACTTCAGTCAAAATGTGGTGTGGTGGAAAGAATCATTAGATTTGGAGTCAGAAAACTTGGGTTTCCGAGCCTGACTGATATTCACTACACCTGTGTGACCCTGGGCAGGCCTTTAACCACTTTGGCTTTCAGTTTCCTCAACCACAAAATGGAAAGGAAAAGATTGAATAATTTCTAGATCTACCAATTCTCCAAATATAAAACTAAACTACTTAAGAAGTAGGCTTCTTTCAGCCTCAGAGTAAAAAAAGTTCAAGCAGTCTTTTAATAACGCAAGACAAATGTAAACCGTTCACATACACAAATCAAAGAAGATGAGGAGGATTTAAAAATTCCTCCCACCTCCGTATTGCTAGATTGCTATCCAAATTAGTAAGGTTTGAGAAGCAACACACAATCTTATATTTAACACTGCAACTGTACAATGACAAGAATTACCTTGTTTCAAATTTGTCATCCTAAGACAAGCTGTGTACTAGACGTCACTTCAGATATACAAGTTACATGTTGCCTATTCCATAATATTGAAACAATAACAAAAACAGAGAGGTGACCTACAGCTTTAAAAAATATATAGCAATTTCATTAACTAGGAAATTAGGAGTGATTAGAGCTTTGGGAAATCTTGACTTTATTAGACTTCATTTAGAAAAAGACATTTCTAAGTAACTTGGACTAAACAGCCTTAAAACTGAAGAGGGGAAAAAAACACTGAATTTGACATTATCTAAGACAAAAAAACAGTGCCTGATACACATATGCTTAATAAATGCTTTCTCTATTAAAACGTCAACCTACATAGTATCTTATTTTCATATTACATTGTAAAAGTAAAGTACATTGTCTATTACCTAACAATTCACTAAAATAATAGCTAGGAGGAACTGCAGAAATTATCCAATCCAACCCCTTTAGTTACGGGATAAGAAAGACCCATAAAGGTTAAATGCTTTGTCTAAAGTCACACACCTCATGGAAACCTATTGCTGAGCATATAATTGAAGTAAAAAAAAGATTATGGTGGATGTTATAAAAACACAGAGATTGAGTAAGATTTTTGTTGGTATTTCCACAAAAGGTAGCGTATGAGTGCCATAAAGTGGTACAAAGAACTATCACAGACAAGATCACAGAGTTGGAAGAGACCTTAGAGACCTAGTCCATATCCCCACCCATTTAATGGAGAGGCTTAACCTACTCAAGATTCCATAAATAGTTAAGCAGCAGTGTTAGGATTAAAACTCCATTTTTTTGATTCCAAATCCAGTACTTTTCCCCCTATACAGTGCTGCTTGAGTATGATATAGACTGAGCAAAGTACTGAACTTGAGTCACGTGACCTTACTCTACCACTGTATGACCTTGGACCAAGTCATTTCACCTTTATGAGTTTAGTCCCTTCACCAATAGGGGACTTTCTCATATATAAAATGAGGGGGTTGAACTATTTCTTTAAAGTACCTATCAATTCTAGAGCTATGATTTTATATTAGTTAAAGGGAAGGGAAGACCATTTTCTTCAGGGGGTAGGGGATGGGATAGGCAAGGTTAAAGAAGGTTTAGAAGAACTTAAACTAGAGAAAGATATGTAAACATACCTGAAAAAATTACATCTATTGACTGACACAGATCCCACCATGAGCCAAGGTGTGGAAATGGAAGAGTATAATGTATGTACAGGGAGGGAATGGAATGTATGATGAGGTAGTAATCCAGTTTGATAGGAACACAAGTACAATTGAGGAAAAGCAGAAGATAATGCTGGGAAGAACTGCTAAAGCCCTTGAATGCCAGGTTAAAAAGTTTAGATTTGATTCTATAGACCCTTCTATAGTCTCAGATTTCAGAGCAGGGGGAGCAAAAGGTGAGCTATGAGACTTATCTTGTGATTATGTCAAGGACAGATTAGAACAGTAGTTCTTGTGTTATGGATCCCTTTGGTGGTGTGGTGAAGACTAAGACTAAGGACAAGATACCCTCTTGGAATCACATTTCTAGACACGCAGAATTACAAAGGAAATCAATTATATTGAAATAATTATCATGAATAAATATTTTTAAAGTTATCGATCTCAGGAATTCCTGGGCTAGAAAGAAAAGGACTAGAACCTGAGATATCAGGAATGGAAAAGAAAACTGTATAAGACACAGGGATTAACCGAAGAGTAGGTTATGGAGGAATCAAAAATGACTCCAAGGTTTTTAGAATAAACTGGTAAATTTACTTGACATCTCAGAAACTTACCAAATATATGGGAGCCCTGATATTCACATCAGAGTCAATGAATCCTTGTTACAGTGAAAGATATGATACATATTCTGGGATAACAGATTCACAATTGATGAATTATACACTGATGGCTTGTAACACAATCCACAATATAACCGAATCCATGGCAAAGTACTTTAAAACTAGATTTTACTATAGAGCTAATGTGTTAGGTTTAGCTTGTCTGCATCAATGGCCAAATAGACTGTATTTTTAACTATCTTCTTGTATAGAAATGACAAACAAAACTTTATTTCCTTCCATAGTTCCAAGTGTCAGCAATGAAGGAATTTGATAACAGTGATCATCAGCAACTGAGATCCAGCACAAGCGCTCATGGGAATAATTACTAATTCCTTACATACTTATTACAGCCAGATTTGTTGTCAATCTGGTTTAATTGTAGACGTTGGACCTATCAATTCATGTTAATCTGAAGTTTAATATATTTTTACTAGACCAAAATTGATGGAACACACAGTTGAAAGAGAAAAGCTTTTATTTTCATCTTCTATAAAAGATAATTTTGCAGCTATGAAAATTTAAAAGACTGAGGCAGTGTAGAAGCTGTTAAATGTTTTCTGGACTCTGCAATTTCCCTACCAGTTCGTTCATAATTCAAAAAGTAGTAAGCATTAATCTATGCATGATACTAGGTTAAACACTGTCCAAAAGTTAAATGAATGCTTTCAACTATTTCAAGCATTTACACTGCAAGAGATGACATTGACATGAACAAACAGGAAGGAATGATTTAAGTTTGTTAAAACAAAAGACATCTTTTAGGACAACGAATAAAAATAAATTATTGGATTGCGTTTTGTATCCAGGATGAAGTAGGGAGAATAATCTGTCCTACCATTAGCTTAGTACCTTAAAAAAAGGCTGTGAAGTTTTAAAATATCGAAGGTGGGGAAGACAGGGAAGAGGAATAAAATGTTCAGACAAGGAGGTAGAATTATTTTAATTAAATTTGTGAAGAATTTACCAAATGGTTACCAAATTACCCTAGAGAAAAATGAAGTTTCTCAAACAAATTGACAGATTCATTTCTAATCTACATGCCAACGGTACTAAGTAATGATACTGCTCCTTCGAAACTGTGCATTTAAGCTGAATGAAGCCTTCACAGTACTTTTACACCATGGATAGTAGTACAGGGAACTAATTAATTTAACTGAATTTCCAAATATACTAGAAGACCCAATGAACTTCCATCATGCTCCATTCCCCTTATTCTTCTTTGTCCTCTCAAATTGGCTTTATAGTGGATAGAAAATTTAAAAACCCATATCAGGTTGATAGCTAAGAACAGTGATTAAGTTTAATAAAATAAAAACAAAATCCAATTCTATGAAAAATAGTACAATTAAAAGGGATGGTTATACTTTCCTACTGATAGGGAAACCCAACCAACCTACTTGCTTTCCTTTGACCCTTCTCTCCCTAGAAGCAAGACTCCTCTTACAAGGACACCAAACATGAGTTTTAATAATATATCACTAGTGCAGATTGTAGCATCTTATCAGACAGTCTTTAGGAAGGCCACAAGCACAGTACAATGGAAAGAGTGCCGGCTTTAGAGTCGGAAGACCTGAGTCCCAATCCCAGCTTAGTTACCTACAACCTAAACAAGTTATGTTAAGTAATTCTATTAAAGATTTTAATGAGATAGTCTCTAAGGGTCTCTATTATCTCTAAATCTATTATCCTATGACCCTCCCTTCCCCCCCATACACACAATGACTTGGAAAAACTCCAAAGGAAAACTATCCATAATTCAAATTTAAGCCTATAAGTTTTGATTCTCTTAACATTCTCTTCTCATGACATATAATCATTTCCTAACTACCTACAACTCAACATAAAGATGGATAATGTATTAAGTGCATACAATGTGGCACGTACTGTCTAAACAAACAGGCTTTTAAATTTTTTTTTCTCTTAAAAAATACCTTTCTGGGGATGTTTTATGATAATTGTAGAAGGTATCAGTCTGCAAGAAAATAATTCAAAAATTTCCCATAAATTTCAGCAAAAAGTTCTATAAAGCATATTTTCTGGAACTAGAACTTAGACTTACTTTTAAAGCATATCATTCCTTGAATATGTACAGCCTACACCAGACTGCATGCCCTTTTGGGGAAGGGGTTGGGAAGGGAGGGGGAGAAAATTTGGAACTCAAAAAGCTTGTGGAACTGAATATTGCACACTAAAAATAAATAAATGAATTTTTTTTAAAAGCATGTCATATCTTTTGGATGTAAAAAAACATTTTATTTTTCTTTCAGCATTTTGGTCAATTTTATGATTTGTGAACTCAAACATTCCTTTTTGGAGGAAAGATTTATTTTAAAAAGTCCAATTAATAGAAGCTTGCACTTACATATCATTTTACAGTTTACAAGGCAAATTCTTAAAACACACACACACACCCCACAAAAAAAACTAAAACCCTGTGAGTAGGTGGTCCAGGTAGGATGCTGCAATTTACAGAAGCCTATCTCAGGGAGGCTGACTTCCCCCGAAACAACCTTCTAGAAGCGCCCCCCTCCAGGTGTTTGGATTCCAAGTCTGATTACTTGCTTTTTCATACTATCCCAGGAGAACCTGCCTCTTACTTATTTAGATAAGTAAACACTAGTGAAATTGACTAGTGAAAGTAGTGAAAGAAAAAAGTCTTTGCTATTCTTTGAGAACCATGTAACTTTGTTTACTGGAATTTAATTCTAGAGATATATTTACTAACAAGACACTAAGTCTAATGACCATGTCTTTGAATTCTGCAGCTATTAATGATGTAATTCTACATCATGTGATAGTATTTTGGTTTTCTTATAAGCATAGTTAAAAAGTATCACTTGAAAAGTAAACTGAAAAGTACCCACTTTTTAGAACAAGCTCATTGACACAAAATGGCATGAAATCATTTACTGGTGTTAAAAAAAAAGTACTGGATGAAATAGACTACTGACTATGTTAGATATGGTTTAATCAACATGCTGTCCACCCTAAGATACTGTTTTGGGCACAATGAGATTGATCACCTGGTCCTCCTGCACAGCCCCTGCTGCATACATTACTGCCATCAATACAGCACAGGCCAAATAACTAAGTAGATTAGTTCTTTAAAACCTGAAAAGGGTAGTCTCACTTAACATCCAATTCTCATCAACAAAGGTTGCTGCAAACCATTAAAGTCCCAGAAACAGAACTCAGAATACTTAAGTTTACTTCTTCCTTTTTATCGAACGAGTAACCATACAGCTTGTTCAGATTTTGCTTTTAGCCTGGTGTCACTAAAATTCAAATATCTTCATTTTATCTTTAAATAGTGACCTTCATAGTATGATTTTGAAAAAAAAAAAAGCACCGTTTTCAAAGTATTTTTCATTTTAAAAACTTTGCCATGTCAAAACCAAGCATGTCAAAAGGAAATTTGTATTTCTGTTGACTTAAACCCACAACCAAACTTCACACCAAAAGAAAATAGTATGATTCACATGTACAGAAAAAACAAAGTCACTTTTAAAAACAGGTTTGGCACAATGTTCCAAAGACAGCTTCTGAGACATGCCCAGCTACCACGTGTGACCAGATTAATATGGTTTCAAACACTTAAGGGTAGATTCAATTTGTGCCTCATATATTAACGAAAACGCTTTAAAGCTTTAAAAATCAAAGTAGGTAGGTTAAAAAAAAAGCAGCACCTTAAGTCAAAGCTGAAAGGTCTAGAAACTCAGTTCTGTATGTACTTTTTGGGGGAAACGTCCTTTCTGCATACATTTCACTGTAGATCTTCAATGTTATGGTTCAAATGTAACTCAAAAAGTGAGTTGAGTTTTCTGAACCATTCAATCCAGAATAACACACACATACATGGTGAGAAATTTGTATATATATTTCATATATATACATATTTCTCTCTCTGGAGCACGTTCCTAACCCTAACAACAAAAATGCTGCTGAAATCAAAACACAACAAATATTCTTTGGCAAAACCATTGAAGTTTTGCCCTAGGGATACTTTTCTCTTTACAACTTCTTGCTCCAGTGGCCTAATGGATAAGGCATGGGGAGATAAATGTTTTGCGTAAAGGAAAAGTAAGCTGTTACGGAACCCCTGGACAGCTTCCCTTTAAAAAGAGGCATCAAAGGAGACTAGGAATAGTTACAAGGAGATAAAACAATGCACCCACAACTGCCAAAAAAGCTTCCTAGTCCAAACTCCACGCTGAAGCCACCCCCAATTCAGAGTTGGTCAAAGTGCCCTGGGGAAGCTGTCCTCTCACACAGCAGCAATGACCCCCCAGCCGTAGAAGTTTGACCGTAAACAGGAGAGCCCCTGCGCCCTCGGGCCGGGCACGGTCCCCAGTCCGAGGTGCCCCACGTCCCCTCCTCTCTCCACCACAACACGGCCCTGCCCTGCCCAGCCCTCCCCTCCCCCCCGCCCTGCTCCGCTGCATGACTGTGCAGCCTCTCCCAGGACTGGGGCCCCCGGGGTAGCCCCCGGCCCGGCCCCCACTATCGGGTCCAAGGAAGGCGGCCCGAGGGGGCTGCCAAGAAGCGCCGGCAGGGCAGGGCGGCGGGGGAGGGTGTGCGGGCGGGCAGGCGCCGTCCGGTTCCGTGCCCCGATTAAAGATGGCGAGCATCTCGCGTGGCTCCCTAGGCTCCCCCATACAATGAAAGGGACCTGGAGGCAGCGGCGTCCCCCCCACCCGCACCCCCCACGCGGGCCCGGGAGGCAGAGTGGGCGGGCCGGCGGGCCTACCCAAAACATTGGGCGGCGGCGGCGCGGCGGCAGCTGGGCTGGCCTGGGTCCCCCACACTCCCCCGAGGAAAACAAACACCCTTCTGGGCCGCCTCTCCCACTCGCACACGCTCAGACACACTCACACTCACACGCACGGGCCCCCCCGGCTCGGCCGCCCCCGGACGCGGCTCACCTTCCATCTCCATGTCTTCCGGCTCGCTCAGCTGCTGCTCCCCCGCTTTCTGCTGCTGCTGCTGGTGGTTCATGTCGGCCGCGGCCTGGGCCTCGCCTGCTGCCAGGAACCGGGACTGCGGGCCCGGGAAGCGGGGAGCAGCAAGGAGCCTGGGCGGCGGCGGCGGCGTCGAGGCGGCCTCCTCCTCCTCGTCGTCTTCGTCGGCTCCTGCCGGGGCTGGCGGCGGCGGGCCGGGGGCGGCGGCGGCGGCTGCAGGGAGGGCAGAGGCCGGGGTTGGCGGCGGCGGCTGTGGCGGGGGCAGGGAGACGCGCACGTATTTGCTCGCTATTCGCCCAATCTCGGCGCCGAGGCGGGGGAGCGGCGGCCGAGGCAAGGGAGAGGCCGGCGGGCCGGGCCGAGACGGGCTTCCCTCCCGCGCCTGCCTCCGTCCCTCCCGCCGGGGCCCGCCCCCGCTCTGTGGCCGGCCCCGGGCTTATATAAGCCGGGCGGGGGGCGCGGGCCCACCAGCCCCCACACGGCGGCCGCCCGACTCTGGGCGGCGGCGGCTCGGGGCTAGCTGGCCCCGGCGGGCGGCAGGCTGGTCAAGCTGGGCTGCCTGGCTGGCTGGCTGGCGAGCGGCGCGGCCTCGGCCTCGGCCACAGCGGGGCGGCCTGGGCGCGGGGCGGCCTCGGGCCGGACTCGGGCCCCGGGGTCGGTGCGGCTGCGGATCCGGCGGCGGCTGCGCCGCGCTCTCCGCCTTGCGGCCTCCGCCTCCTGTGCGGACAGAGCAGCAGACGCACCTCCGGCGGCTCGGCTCCCTCTCAAAATGGCGGCGGCGTGAAATGTCACATCCGCATGGGGGGCCCGAGAGCGAGCGAGTGAGCGAGCGAGGCAGGAGAGGGAGAGAGAGGGCGAGCGAGCGAGAGGAGAGAGAGACGAGAGAGGGAGGAGAGAGAGAGGGAGAGAGAAGGGTGGGAGGGAGGGAGGCAACGAGCTAGCGAGGGAGGGAGGAAAGGAGGGAGGGAGAAAGCAAGCCAAGAGCAGGGAGGCAACCAACCGGGGAGAACGGGAGCAGCAGCGCCGCCGCCGTCGCCCCGGGAACAGCAGCGCGGGCCGGGGGCGGCCGAGGCGGAGTCCGCCCTGGGGATGCTCAACTTCCCGCCTCCTCCCAGACTCCCTTCGGGACACCCCTAGCCACCCACCGCCCGGACGGCCCAGCACATGGTCCTCTCCCTCTCATTCATTCCCCCTTTTACACCCCACGTGCCAACTTCCTACTGACCCCCCCCCCCTTCCCCCTCGCAATCCTAAACCCCACCCGACCCTTCTCTCTCCCCCACGCACTCAACACGCACACTGTCTCTACCCGGTTACCTCCAAAGGATCTCTTCTTTTGGGTCGGACTCGCAATGTTGGGGAAGAGTGAGTGGAAGAAGCCCTGGGTCTGTTGGAGGCCCGGGACCTGAGTTTGAATGTGGTCTCTGCGGGCCAAGGTCGTGGCCGACCTTGAATCGAGTCACTCTGGGTCTCAGTTTCCCCCTCTATAATATGAAGGAGGTTGGACTCTAGATGTTCTCCAAGCTAAACTCGTTCCAAGGTTAAATCTGTGATCCAACGGCCTTGTCCTGCCTGTCCCCAGCCCCAGAAATAAAACATCAGGTCTAGGCATTCTCAACTTACACCTACCTACTCCCAGTCCATAGAACAGCCCCCTCCCTGCAAGACCCTGATTTCTCCAGCCCCTTTGAAATCTCCAATGCTTAATATTCCTTTAATCAGCTCAAATTTGCATGACAGTAACTCTCTGACCAGTCCACCCAACATTCACAAATCCACCCCGGCTCCTGGAGCTCGAAGACAAAAATATCTTGCCCAGGTTTATTGTCTGGAATTTATTCTTCAACTCCCCAGGCAATTTCTCAGGAAAAATAATCTTTTTAGGAGAGGTTAGTTTCTAGATTATGACTCTTTAGGGCAGTTACAATGTCTTCTAGGTTCTTGACACTCTTGAGTAATGTAACTTGGAAAAACAGGGAAGAAAAATTTTAAATGATAAACCAAAGGAAACAATAACACAATGTTGAATTGGTTAATGCCTGAGAGGAAACCTTACGGTCTTATGTAGACACTTGCAAATGGTGTTATTTAAATGTGTTTTCTAGATCTCCTACATCATACTGTGGATGTTTCATTTCAAGGATATTCTGTTTGGTAACCGCTCATCTGAACATGTGTCAAATTGGGAGAGAAAGAATGCTGAGGGTCATCCTAGTATTCAGTCCCACTTGAGCAGTTTTTAAGCGCCAGATGTGTCAGATGGAGTGCTAAGCATAATTTTTTTTCAAAGCACCCCACCTCCACATCCCCTTACCCCTAAGAGAAGACAATCTAATAATTTCCATTCTTCCTAGTTTTTCTTTATCTGCCCTACCCTATGCTAAAATCTGGATAGGGGTTTCAGCCTATGTTGTTAATCAGGTATGTTTTAAGTTAAAGGAGAGTTTGCAAATACAAAACAACCTTGCAAATTCCTTAAAGGCTGGGACCATTTCTTTTTTGGCTTTGCACATAATACACAGTGGAAATTTTAAAGGGTTGAATGAATTGGTTCTACACACCAGATCAAATCAAGTACTTGACCATGAGTTCTTGTTGCAGTTATCTTTGATACCTGTAGATTCAGACAGGGAGATTAAAGAGGTGCATTCCTACCGCGGAAAAGGGGGGGAAAAGTTTAGGAAAGCATTAAATAGAAGCTAGGAACTATAGGAACAAGTTAGTATTGTATTAGTTATATGTGTTGACTTTTTTTTACCTCTATTGCCTAATTTGAAAAAGGGAATGGGAGTCTCAGTTCCTGTTTGAGAGTAGGAGTAAGAAATAGGGCGAGCAGCTTCTGACTCTACCTGGAATTCCCTCTTTCTCCAGAGTTTCTAATTTCTTAATCCTATTATAATACTTTACGCTGGATGTCTGTGGTGTATGTTTTAGCCCAAAGGAAGTAGATAGAAGCAGGACTTAAAGTCTGGAAGGCCCAGGTTTGAATCCTACCTCACAGGCTAATTATCTGTGTGACCCTGGGCAAGTCATTCAATCCCTTTAGGTCTCAGTTTCCTCTTATGTAAAATAAAGATAATAATTGCACCTACCTCTCAGTGTTGTTGTGAAGATCAATTGAAGTAATATGTCAAATCATTTGCAAAGCTTAAAGTGAAATACCACATAAATAAATATGGGCTATTTTTATTTTTGGAGAAAAACTTGGGGTGTATGCCAATGCGATGTCAGTGTATGTCTAAAGGATGGAGCTTGCCCCATTTTCATTGCATTAGTATTATGTCCACCTTAAATTAAAAAAAAGCTACTTCTCAATGGGGGTGGGGGTGGGGGTGGAAGAGCAGCTCTGCAGAAGATGTGAATCAGCTGTGTGATGTTTGTCTGCTCAGAGGGCTGTGTTCGGGTTTTAATACAGTTGATGCAGTTAAAGGTTTTTTGAGTTCTCCAAATGAAAGGAGTGGGGTTAAGTGTAAAGTATTACTACGACAACAACTTAAAGCCAGCTAATGAAACAGACCTGGAGGAATGTAAACCCGGGTAGCCTCCATTGAAGAGCACTCAGAGGGAGGAGGCTCTGCTCATTGAATACATCCCATAAAGTCAATGGGAGTGGCCCCCTATCATTACTAGTTTAGCAAGACACATTTCATTTCACAGTCCTGGTGCCAATGCCATGACTTGACAGAAACTGTGTTATTAATTCTTCAGAGGATAGAGTATATGTATTGAAAGCCTTTTTTAGTTTAAAATAATAATGTAATGAAAAGTCAAAGAGGCAACTGAACTCGTTCCTTTCCTTTTAATGGATCTCAGGGCCAGCGGTAATTGGAAAGCATGGGAAAGTCATATGGAGCTGTCTAAACAAGTGAGTCAGTCAGCAAGCATTTATTAAGGTCTTCCTATGGGCCAGACACTGTTCAAAGCTCTGGGGATACAAAGAAAGGCAAAAACACAGTCCTTGCCCTCAAGGAGTTCACATTCTAATTGGAAGGAGGGAAATAAGCATTTTCCTATTCTAATGAAAGGAGACAGCATGCCCCAAAATTGTACTTGACTAACATTCATTTCAGATAATTTATACAACAAAATGAATTGCAAAATTATAATGCAATTTCACTTTAATAATTGTTATATTTGCCTGGTTGTGCTCATAGGTTGTTGGCATTTTAATGTTCTTCTATGCAAAAGTATACCTTACTTTGGTGGGATGGCTAGATTAACTTGAAATTAAAAATTAAAATCAAAGTAATTCAAAATAATAACCTGAATAGTGGGCATCTTTGAAATAAATATGTTTCCAAGAAGTCTTCTGATCTTCTCCCTGGCTAGTTTTGGAGAGGTAAATCTATTTGAAACCATTACTTGTTGCTGTCTGCTAGACAGGAGGCTGATCTTTGTTAAAAGGATTAAAGCACACTGTTGTTTTCTGTGTTCAAGGTTGTTGGGTAATATGAATGGTTATTACACTGAATTCTTTATATTTTAACCATCTCTTTTCATAAGTTTAAGTGACATTGGTTATAATACCTTCCTCTCAATTTATACAGTATGCTAATAGGAAGCATTTATGTAATAGTTCTTTGAGGTTTGCAAAGTGTTTTATACATATGATCTCATTTACCCTCACAACAACTCTGGGAGGTAGGTATAATTGTAATGTCCATTTTGTAGATGAGGAAATTAAGGCAGACAGAAATTAGGTGACTTGGCCAGGGTCACACAGCTAGTAAGGTGTCTGAGGCATGTTCTGAATTCAGATCTTCTTGACTCCAGGTCCCTGCACTTTATACACTGCCCCACCTTATTGCCTAGAAACTACTTTAAGTTCCTTTTATTTATACAGGTTGCCACAAAGCTCTTAGTACAGGTTTAATATCTCTAATAGCTTAAAACTGCACTAAAGCTTTTGGGACATTGTATATTATATACCTCCTACAGTGTGATCCCATTTAATTTTCCTAATTAAACAGAATATTTAAAAAACAAAAGGGGATCTTTGCATTTAGATTGTTGGGCTGCTTTTAATTTCTAAAAAATGAAATTATTCTTAAAATCAGAGTTCACTGGCCTGTATTCAAAATAGTTTATGAAATCAAGAGCTGAAAAGGATTGTAGAGGTCACCTAATCATAAGATCATGAATTTAGAGCTGGGAGGTCATCCAATCCAACCAGAGCACCTGACATAGAGGGGGATTGAGTAACCTGATCGACTGGATGGGGTTGCAAGATAATGAACCTTTTGGAGCTTAATTGTATCTTCTAGGGAAGATGGAAACAACCTTCATTAAGGACTATCATCCATTCAATTGACAAGCCTTTATGAAGATACCAGCCCCTCTTAAGTCTAGTGCCTTCCCTTGGTTAAATATTTCCTATTTATCCAGTATATAGCTTGTTTGTATGTCCCCTTTCCCATCAGTTTGGAAGTTCTTTGAGGTCAGGGACTGTCTTTTGCCTTTTCTGTATCCCCCGCCCTTAGCACAACCTATCACATAAAAGGCATTTAATAACTATTTATTGGTTAATTGATTTATGTTAGTATATTCTAGGCATTGTGTTAGGCCAGGGATACCGAGACAAAAACAAGTCTTTGCCCTCAAAGGGCTTATATTCTATTGGGAGAAGTAACAAGCATATAAGTAAGTACAAAATATATCCAAAGTTGGGGCAGCTATGTGGTGCAGTGAGTAGAGTACCAGCCCTAGAGTCAGGAGGACCTGAGTTCAAATGTGACCTCAGACACTTGACACACTTACTAGCTGTGTGACCTTGGGCAAGTCACTTAACCCCGATTGCCTTGCCTTCCCCCCTGCAAAAAAAAAAAAAGAAAAAAAAAGAAAAAAAATTTATCCAAAGTTAATGTAGTGCAAAGCAAATTGGAAGTAGTTACACTGGCCACTGAGGGTCTCAAGAAAGACCTCATGTGGTACATAAGCTGAGCTTTGAAGGGATGTAGGGATTCTAAGATGTGGAAATGAGAAGGGAGAGCATTCCAGGCATGGGGGATAATCTCACATGGGGTCCCTTCCTCCCCCCAGCATGTACAGATATTCTCTGTTTTGTCCCCTATGTATGACTCATTGCTAGGTTGAATTTTCTTCCCCACTCCCCCCACCTTGCAACCTCCTATTGGTTGCTGAACTGGAACATCTGAGGACAGTGGTACCATATAGATAAAAGAAAACAATGATAACATGATAGAAGGAAAAATGACTTATGCCTGGTGGGTATGTTGCAGGCAGCTTTTGAGATGATAAGATGTGACACCAGTGGGTAGTGGAGGGAGGGAGGACCTTCCCTATGCTGGCATAATGGCTGGCCAGAGCCCTCTATGATCCTGATCCCAACATGGATCAGACTCAACTAGCTGCACTTTTACCACAGGCCCCTGGCTGCCTTTAATTTCCTTTTATATTACTTTTCTCTAGTGCTGACCCCATGAACATGGATAGGTCCTAGAAGACATACGAGTGCCAGCAACATAGGCAGTGTCTCCTGGAGTAGATGTGTAGGGAGTGGAAGTGAAATGTGAACTGATCAGTTACCAGCCTTGCAAAAAAACTATATGCCAATGAGGCTTGAACATTAGCCTCTCAACTGATTATATTCATAGTGGTGTTATTAGATTGTATTCTAGTCATTCTATGATTCTTTTTTGTTCAGCATTCCTGTCTCTGATTATACACTACATGTTGCATGCCTGTTTCAGATATGGACACTAGATACGTTTTTACTTTCCCCCTTTCCGGGGGTTGCCCCTAGACTTGGAGTCCATAACTATTCATATAATAAACAATTGTATGACTAGCAGCTTTTCCAGAGGAAGCCAGGGTGAGGCTGAAGAGCCAATGAATATGAGAATTGAGAAACTAGTTTCCTTTATTGAGAAGACAGGCAACCCCAGAGCAATGAATCCAGGGCAAACCGAGATGACAGGCAAAGGACAGGGATTGGTGCAACTTGCCAGGCTCTGTGGCTCCAACCCAGTGGAACCTGGTTAGCCACTGTTTCAAGAATGAAAACAGACCAATTGGGTTGATGCATAAGAGTTCATGAAGCCTAGTGAAGTAGGCTAGAACTAGACTGTGATCAGCTTTAATTACCAAGCAGAGTAGTTGGTATTTTATGCTAGAGGCAAAAGGGAAACAACCCATGGAACATCTTAGGTGACATGGTCAGAATTCATCCATTAGCAATTTATTGGTTGGCTTGGATTGTTGTAGGTCTGGTTCTGAGTCATCCCTTCCTGCTAAGCCTATAAAATGGAGGCTTCACTGAAGAGTCAATCTCTTTCCTTTTTTCCCTTTTCAGAGAGGTCCTAAGAGAGCATAGAATAAAAAGCTGGCCTGGGTCCTAGGAGGGAGAAAGCCCATGCATGTAAACAGCCTACCCCTCTATTACCTCTGGAACCACTGATGACTACCTTGGGGCTGAGGCATATGGTAGTTTTATATACAAGTTATTCATGAAACTCAAGAGGAAGATCCATGGAATCCAAGTTCCTGTCCTCTGTTTTATAGGTACAATGGCATAAAAACTCAGATGGTTCATATCATCAGAGATTGACCATTGGTCCAGCACCAGGAATAGGATGGAAAAGGAAGCACTATGCCAAGAAAAGCTGAAGATGGAGGGTTATTGGTGGAAAGCATGTCACCTGCAATTGGGTCTATGAGAAAGCAGAATTTTTAAAATTCCATTTTCACATGGGAGAGGAATTAGCTGTTATGAATGAACCGTCTCAGTCTAATGAGCAAAATTTCTAGCATTGCTTTGGGGATCTCCATGGTTCTGAGTGGTAGAAATTTCTGAACCTCAGATTCCTAGAGGCATTCCTAGAGACTTGAGGACCAAGCCTCTCTGATGGAGGCAGTAGCAAGGTAGGTATTTCCTGGTCAATATCAAACTCTTCAATGGTTGTGAGATGCAGTCTTATAGAGAAAGAAGTAGGAATGCCTGAAAAGATAGCTATGGCTTCTGGGAAATAAGAGAATCCTGGAATCTAACCTTCTAGAAAGAGAATGAGAGGCTCCTGTCCTTCCTGGAGAGAAGAGGGTCTTGCTCATGGCTCCTGAAGCTATAGGAATATCAAAAGACATAAAGGAAGAAATTTTTTGTACTTGACCTTTGATTTCACTAATATAAGAGGCTCCTAGTGAAGAATGTCTTCTATCAACGTAGATGAGCTACTTCTCTGCAACCTAGAGTCTTAAAGAATTGTCTGGGGGCATTGTGAGGTCAAATGATTTTCTCGGAGTCATACTGTCCCAATATGTCAGAGGAGAGACAACCTAAGTCTTCCTGGCTCTATTTAATATAGCCAGGTCCAGATTAGTGCAATTAATATGGTAAAGTGGGATTATTCAAATTCTTACAGCATGTTTCTGTTGGGCTGGGACCAATGATCACATTTTATGCAATTTTAATTTTGAATAGTGCACATTTGAGTACATGTGACTACTTCAAGGGATTCATTATTTGTACAAATCAGGTCCTAATGGTATACCACACTGTCTCTTTTCCCACCTATTACCAGGAATTATTTGGATGATGCAGTTCCAATGGTAATGGGTTGATGCTTTAGCACTTTCAAGTTTATTTTCTGGAGTTTGGGAAGAAGTCTAAGCCCTTATAGTGATACCATAAGGCTGGAGGTCTGTAAGCATACTTGGAGTAAAAGTGGGACTCATTAGAATTTTGGGGGGAGGGGCTAGTTTCCTTTTCCAGCAACCCAAGTTTGCTTACCTTTTAAGGGAAGTAGCACTATTAATTAGATAGGGACCCAGAAGATGGAATTCTCTAAAAAGAGAGAGAATTGTATCAATTATTAATGGACTATTGAATCTTTTATGTAGTATTTGCTTGGAATGAAATAGAACCTGTCCACTATCTATCTATACAAACACATACACATATGTGTATATATATGTGTGTGTGTGTGTGTGTATACACACGCAGATATATATGTATATGTGTATATGTATATGTACATGCTGATATTTCCCAGAGTAAACTCTGGGTAGGGTAAAATCAGTCAAGGAGATGTGATTTGGCGGGGCTGCCTCCAAGATGGAACTCAGTACATATGAGCACAAAGCCTGTATTACTAGGCCAAGGGAATGAAAAAGCTTTCAGAGAGGTTAACTTACTTATTCAAGCTCACACAGGTGACCATTTCCAAACATTATGGCCTACATTTCTGCCATCAACCGCAGCCTACTCATGCATCTTCTACTGAATCTTGGATTCCATCTCTGGAACCACCTTGAATTCTGATAGGTGAGCTTTTACCTTATTGTATCAGGAACGAGGCCTCCATATTGTTTCCCGGCCACCACTTCCAGTACATGCCACTGAGAGTCTCTCTACCCACTTTCTAGCTTGCTTTTATGTGTTGTCTTCTCCCCATTAGAATGTAATCTCCTTAACTATCTACTTCATATCTGCCTCTCCAGCACTTAGCACAGTGCCTGGATCATATTAAGTACTTAATTAGCCCTTCCTTCCTTCCTTCCTTTCTTCCATCCTTTCTTCCTTCCTTCCTCCCTCCCTCCCTATTTCTTTCTTTTTTTCCTTCCTTCCTTCCTTCTTTCTTTCTTTCTTTCTCTCTCTCTCTTTCCTTTCTCTTCCTTCCTTTATCTCTCTTTCCTTCTTGTTTTCTATTACCTATTGGTCTTTCCATCATCTATTTGTTTTTCTATCATCTATCTACCATCTATCTGTCTATCTTATCTTTCTGTCTCTGTAGCACAGACAGAGTAATATCCTGTTCACCATACATACTGCCTCTAGAGTCCTACTGGGAGTGGACTGGCAAAAGAGGAAAGCACTGAAAAAATTTTCACTGATCCACCCTTTTCTGAGTGTTTTGTACTTACCTATGTTGGAGGAAACTCTATTAGAGCTCATTCCTGAAATAGAATGCAGAAGGTAAATGAATGCTTTTTAAATTAAGTAATGTTCTACACGAAGCCTTTCCTGATCCATTCCTCCCTCATCCTCCATCCCAAGTCAGAACGAAGGAAGAAAAATAAGTATTTCTTAAGTACCTACTATATACCAGACTGTGTGTGTGTGTTGGTAAGCAAAATGGCCCTTAGCACTCAGTTCAACCAATTCCCTTGAAGAGTTTGGCTTTTGTTTCCTTTGATTAATTCAGTGTATTTCATTGAGTCTTACTAAGTGCTAAGCCCCAGGCTCTAACCACTATTAGGTGTTAAACCTATGTGGGTGTGAACCTCCCAGGGTCCTAAGGGGAAGTGCTAACTCAAGAGCCAATCATAGAAGCCTAAGTTCTGGTCATTCAGATGACGTTTGATGACTTCTGAAATGCTTTAAGTAGAGAAGACAGAGCCATTTGTGCAGGGCTCTCACTCTTGGGGCATGGAAACTCCAGGCAGCTGTAGCTAAGAGCCCTCCAGCTCATAAACCCGGATGCTGGGACTTTGTTAAACTCTGGTAACTATGTATTGGAATTTGAATCAGACAAGGTCTGTCTGTTGATGTTTGTAATTTGTTTGTATTTGTTCCGAAGTTCAGGGTGCTGGATTTTTCCCCTGAACTAAGTGAGTGACATTTGTATGCTGGATTAAAGTAAGCTTGTCAACCCCTTAATGTTGCTTTCCTTACTAAAGCAGATCAAAAGAACTTGGGCTTTTGCAGCATGCTGGTAGCATTCTTGTTGTTGGGCTTGTGTTAGTCTTTCACCCCCACAACAGCTGCTAGCCTGATTGTTGAAACATTGTGCTAAGCATTTCACAAATATTATCTGATTTAATCCTTACAACAACCTGGAGAGGCAAGTGCTATTATTATCAACCCCATTTTATAGATTGAAGAAACTGAGGCAGACAGGTTAAGAGACTTACCCAGGGTCATGTAGCTAGTATCTGAGACTGGATTTGAACACAGGTCTTCCTGATGCCAGGCCCAGAGCTCTATCCATTGCATCATTCAGTTGTATCTAGAAGTCAAAATGATAATAATAGGATTTGTATAGTACTTACCATATGCAGTCACTGTGGTAAGCATTTTACAAATATTCTCTCACTTGACCTGGGAGGTAGATGCTATTATTATCTGCATTTTATAGTTGAGGCAGACAGAAGTTAAGTGAGTTGTCTAAGGTCACACAGCTAAAGCATGTCTGAAATGAACCTCCTTCCTCTAATCAACCATAGCATTTTATTCATATATTTTAGGGCATTGATCGCATTCTGTATGATTTTTATATGTATAATAGTTGCTAATATTTATATAATATTTTACAATTTATAAAGCCCTTTCCTTACAACAACACTATGAGGTAAGTATTACAAGTAGAGGGAACCCCAACAGTATTAGAGCAGTTTCAAACGTTAATAATTGAATAATAATTAAAGCTTGAAACTGCTCTGATACTTTTGGGACACTTGTATTATCTTTCCCCTTTCATAGATGAGGAAACTTGGGGAAGGAACTTGGGGAAAGCAAGTGATTTGCCCATGGTCACACAGCTAATAAGTGGCAGTGCCAAGACCTAAACCAGAGGTGGGGAACCTCTGGCCTTGAGGACATAGATGGCCCTCTAGGTCCTCAAGTGTGGCCCTTTGAATCCAAACTTCTCAGAACAAATCCCAATAAAAGGATTTAGGCCTTTTATTATTTATATTTTTTACATTTTATAATACATATAAATAATATAAAATGACATTTTATATTATTTATATTTATTGAGGCCACAGGTCCTCCACCCCTGACCTAAACCCTGGTGTTGTGAATCCAAGTACAAAGCTCTTTCCTCTTTATAAAGCTGAGGTCTGATCCTGTCTTCCCTACTAGGTCATAAGCTCCAGTGAGGCTGGGATTATATTTTATTGATTTATGACTTCTTTAGCATCACCTTAGGATGGTACCTTGTATAGATGTTCAACAAATATTTTTGGAATGAGTGACTAAGACATTTTAAAGCAAATTTTAGTGTTGCTGAAAGGTTTTTGTGAACATTGGAATGGAAAATTGGAATCTATTAGTGAAGGGAAAGGTAAATTAAAATGGGGAGAATGGAACTCAAAGAATAGCTGGGATTTTCAGGCCTCTCTAATAGGCAAATTGCTTAACAGCATTGCTAATAGTAATAACGTGGATTTACAGAGTAAAACAACTTTATTTTGAGGACTAGAGGTAGCTTTAAGTTTTTCTAATTTTCTTAAGCTTCTCTAGGGAAGTCTAAATCTAAAGAAAATACGATATGTTATCAACAAATATTTATTAAGCATCTACTATTTCCTAAGGGATGTGACAGACACAGAGGATACAAATACAGAAGTGAGACAATACTTTTCACCTTCCATGAAAGAGCTTACTTCCTACTAGGATATTCTAGAATACTGAAGCCATTAATAATTTTGATCCAAGGTTCAGTTCAAGGGCCCTCTCCTTCAAAAAGCCTTTTCTTATTGCTCCAGCTATTAATGTCACACCCACTTCCCATCATTGAGCATGTATTTTAAATATAATCTGTGTTTACTTGTCTTTGAATATGTTAGATTCCTTTAGTTGAATAAACTCCTTGAGGACAGGAGCTACCTTGTATATTTGTGTACCCAGGGCCTAGCGCAATGTCTTCCTTTACATTTCCCACCAGATTATACTCTTCTGGACTTTTCCACCATGTTCCATAAATCTTTTCATCCTATAAGATCTCTTTATCCCAGGAACTTACACCTTGGAAGAGCCCTCAGCCCCTAGGGACTGTTCTTCTGATAGGAGGGCTCTTCCCAGAACCTCCACTACAGAAGGGTTCCCAAGTCAGCCGTCTCTTCATTTCCTGGATGTCTCAGTCATATGCTCCTTGAGGGTAGGGACTGACTTCCTTCTTCTTCTTCTTCTTCTTCTCCTTCTTCTTCTCCTTCTTCTTCTCCTCCTTCTCCTTCTCCTCCTCCTCCTCCTTGTCCTCCTCCTCCTCCTAATCCTCCTCCTCCTCCTCCTCCTCCTCCTTCTTCTTCTTCTTCTTCTTCTTCTTCTTCTTCTTCTTCTTCTTCTTCTTCTTCTTCTTCTTCTTCTTCTTCTTCTTCTTCTTCTTCTTCTTCTTCTTCTTCTTCTTCTTCTTCTTCTTCTTCTTCTTCTTCTTCTTCTTCTTCTTCTGCAATTAGGGTTAAGTGACTTGCCCAGGGTCACACAGCTTATAATTATCTGAGGCCAGATTTGAACTCAGGTCCTCCTGACTCCAAGACCGGTGTTTCTTTTTGCTTTTATTTGTATCCCCAGTGCTTAGTACAGTGACTAGTACATAATAAAAACTAAAATGCTTGTTGACTGACTGACCTTGTACATGGTAGGTGCTTAATAAATGCTTATTGACTAACCGATTTGCTGATCAGTTACTTTCTGTTTAAGTGAGTTGTAAATGACTCAGTCCCTGGGTTTAAGGTGAGCAGGCTTTTCAGATAGAGTTATAGAGCTTAGCACTCTCAATCACAGAGCCATCATGAAAAGTTTTTTCACGTGGGCCAGTACAGATTCTGTTCAGGGAAAGTAGAACTAAACTTGACCTCAAATCCACTTTCAAAGGGGAGCAGGGGAACAGCACAGTGTTTAATGAATTGCTAACATAAGCTAAGTGGATACCCAACCCTCCCTCTACACATGGTAGGAGTAAGACCACAGATCCCTTCAAGAGAGGGGATCTATGTACGTATGGATATTTGGGGCATTGTGGGAGATGGTATAAGAGTGTCCATTCAGATCAGGCTGGCTCCACCGCAAACATCTGATGTCAACATCTGGAGATTTAGCAAGGAATCTTGCCCTTCACTATTAGTACTGCATTGTTACTATTGTAACAGGGAAAGATAGGGTCAAGGGATTGTAGGATCATACCAGAAGCTTGATGTTATGGACCCAGGGTTGGAAGGGACCTCAGAGGCCATGTGGGCCAATTCCCTCATTTTATAAATGAGGAAACTAAGTCTCAGAGAAGTTAGGGGATTTGATGATATTCATACAATCAAATATAGAGTTCTAGAAAATAGCAAGGAAAGATAAGAAAATTTTCTTAAATGAACGATGCAAAGAAATAGAAGAAAACAGCAGAATGGGAAAAACAAGAGATCTCTTCAATAAAATCAGAGATATCAAGGGAAAGTTTCATGCAAAAATAGGCATGACAAAAGACAAAAATGGTGGGAATTTAACAGAAGCTGAAGAGATTAAGAAGAGGCGGCAAGAGACAGTCAGTGAAAGGGAAGGGAAAAGAAGGGTGGAGTGTCCTATTTAAGAAACAAGAAGGCCAGTATTGCTGGATCAGAGGGTCCTTGTAGGGGCATAAAGTATAAAAGACTGGAAAGGTGAGAAGGGGCCAGATTAAAAGACAGAGGATTTTATATTGGAACCTGGAAGTAGCAGAGAACCACTGAAATTTATTGAGTTGTGGAAATAGTGACATGGTCCAGACTACACTTTAAGAAAAACCACTTTTTCAGCTAAAGGAGGATGGATTAGATTGGGGAAGAGACTCGATACCAAGAGACCAATTATAAGGATATTGCACCTGTTCCTGGATCCTGTGGGAACAGTTCTTAAGTTGGTTGTTTTAAGTCTTAAAGGTCCTTGAGTCTTGCGATTATTCAGTGGGGTAGAGAATCTGATTGGCATGGCAGGAATAGGCATGTAGTACCTAAATCAGTTCACTTGGCTGTTACGTGAAACATATCAAGAGACATGATGGATGGCTTTAGGTTGCCTTCAGTAAACACCTGGTACTGGTCAAAGCAATATACTTTGCCAGAGGGTGACATCATCTAGAGCCAAAGGATTATTGTTAGGCCAAGCTCAGGGCACAACCTGCTTGCTAGGCCTTAGCTCTGGGAAACATGGTGTCTCTAAATATCTTTACAGAACTTTATAGCCTGGCTCCCTTCTACCTTTCTAGGCTTCTAACACTTTACTCTCCCCAACCCCCACATTCTCTGAGATCCAATAACATTGGCCTCCTTTATATTCTTTGAACAAGAAACTCTTATTTCCTGACTCCCAGTATTTTCACTGGCTGTCCCTCCTGCCTGGAATGTTCTCCCTCCTCATCTCTGCCTCTTGGCTTCCCTGGCTTCCTCTAAGTCTGAGCCAAAGTCTAACCTTCTAAAGGAAAACTTTCCTGGTCGCAGTTAATTCTAATGTCTTCCCTCTGTTGATTATTTCCAATTTATCTTGTATATAGTTTATACATAGTTCTTGCACATTGTCTCCCCGATTAGCCTGTGAGCTTCTTGAGGTAAAAACAAAACAAAACTGTTTTTGCCTTTTTTTGTATCCATAGTGCTTAGCATAATTCCTGGCACATAGTATAGTCTTAATAAATGCTTGCTGACTTGACTTGATAGGAGACTGGAGTTTGGGGATAAGCACCCAAGGTTAGTGGGTGTGACCTGGAGGAAGATCCCAAAAAGGATACTGAGAAGGAGTGGTCTGACAGATAGGAGTAGAGCCAGGAGAGAGCAATGTCAGGCAAACCTATATGCATGAGAAGAGGGTAATTGACATTATTAAATGTTTCAGAGAGGTCAAAAGGATGAAGAGTGAGAAAAAGCAATCAGATGTGGCAATTGAGACATCATTGGGTATGCTCTGCATGACCTCACATGTATAATTTATATCATATTGCTTGCTTCTCAATGAGTGGAGGAGGGATGAGAGAGAGAAAGAGAATTTGGAACTCAAATTTTTAAAAATGAATGCTAAAACATTTTAAAAATGCAATTGAGAGAGCATCGGTGGCTATGGACAAACTTTGGATAGTTTCAGTTGAATGATCCAGACTCTACTGAATTGCTTGTCTCTCCAGAGCCTAGCACAAGGCTTGGTATATAGTAAGCACTTAATAAACTAATTAATTGGTTAATTAATTTGTGTGTGTATGGGCAAGGAACTCTCTGAGGAAGCTAGAGCCTGTGTGCAGCTGGGATGGGAAACTGAGAGTAGAAGAGAGCTAAACTTTTTTTTAAGAGGTAAAAAAGACTGTGAATCTATAGTGTCCTCTAAATTCTGCACCCTGGGGCAAAGTCCTGATTGCCAAGTTCTGGTTTTGCCTACTTGTAAAGTTGGGATAGGGATAGTATCTTTTATTTGTTTACTTGTTTTAGATCTGTATCATTTATATTTGTATTGTGTCAGCCTATTGAATATGTGTGTCCTAAAATTAAAGGGGCTAAAATTAGTGCATTTTATTTAAGGCTCTATGAAAGATCTCACTAGGCTTACCTGAAATTTGTTGTTACTAAATAGCTTCATGCTAGACAGAAACAGAGACAAACAGAATAGTTTAGAAAGCTATAGCTTGAATTTATTATACTTAAAAAGAAAAACAACATATATACAATAGAACTCTGCAGTTCATATGCAATCTTCTTTTTATGTTCTATTATTATAATATGGAAATGCCCATTTAAAAATATTTAATTTCAGAATAAAAAGCTATCAAATAATCAAAATCATTTAATACTTCAAGGGAGGAAAGGAAGGAGGGAGAAAAGGAAAGAGGGAAGGGAGAAGAAAGGAGAAGGGAAGAGAGGGAGAGAGGAAGACAGAAAGGAAGGGAGAGGAAAAGGGAGAAAAGCATGAAGGGAGGCAGGGAGGAAGGAAGGAAAGAAGGAAGGAAGAAGAGAAAAAAGGAAGGGAGGAAGGGGAGAGAAAGAAGGGAAGCAAAAAGGCAGGAAGAAAGGGAGGGAGAGAGGATGAAAGAAAAAAAGGAAGAGACAGAGAGGGAGGAAGAGAGGGAGGCAGAAAGGGATAGATAGATGGAAATAGTCTTGGATAAATGGAAAGATAAGTCTTAACTAGGCTGGTACTTGGATAACAGATATAACAGGCCCATCCTACAAGCCATTCCACGATATGAAACTATACAATAAACATTTGCTAAACATGCCAGGAACTGTACTAAGCACTAGGTACACAAATGAGAAATAGAAAAACAGTCCCTGTCCTCAAGGAGCTTACAATCATATTCCATGGAGTTAAAACCAAGCAGAACTGTAAATGGAAAGTAGAGAGGTAGCAATCTGGTTTAGCAGGACTTGCCAGAGATTATACTCCTCTGGCATAGACTTTGAGAAATCGTGCCTTGATGAGCCATGAGAATACATCTCTAATGGAGGTCATTAAGAAATAATCTGAAGAGGCCTACTGCATCAAGAATCTTCCTGATGAAGAATCTCAAGGAAAACAATCATGGAATCTGAGTTACAAGTGACTTTAGGGGTCATCTCCTCCAAAGACATCTTATCAAAAGATCATTCAATATCTGATTGAACAATATACAATATTAAGAAATTTTGTACCTCATGAGAGCCCATTCCATTTTAATATAGCTTTAATTATTAAGTTCTTTTCTACATTGTTTATTTTTTTGCAGAGGGGAAGACAGGGCAATTGGGGTTAAGTGACTTGCCCAAGGTCCCTGAGTTTAAATCAGAACTCAGGCACTTACTAGCTTTGAGACCCTGAACAAGTCACTTAACTGCTTAACCCTGATTGCCTCCAAAAGAGACAGACAGACAGATGGACACACACACACACACACACACACACACACACACAGACACACACACAAAGAGAGTATTGCTTGGGGCAATGAGAAGTGAATTGTCCAGGATCATGTAGCCAGTATGTTACAGGACTAATGTGTCAAGTGAATTTCAAGTGGATTTGAACTCAGATCCTCCTGACTCCAGGACCGGTGCTCTACTCACTGCACCACCTAGCTGCCCCTCTTTTCTACATTGAGCTACAACTTGACTTCCTATAAATTCCATCAATAGATAATATAGTTATCCCTTCTGTGTTGTAACTTTCCTCATCACCGTTTTGATATATTGTGGATCAGCATAAGAAATTAAATGGGAGTTTTTGGGGAGTTTTGCTGAAGCCACAGATGACACAAGACCAGCTCACAACAGAGAAAAAGGTTTAGAAGCCCAGAAATGCATAAAACATATGTATAGTGTGGTATACTACCCAATTGTACAATAGGGAACTGTAAACACCCCATAAGAGAAAAAGAAAAAATTCAAACTTCTCTGGTAGGAAGGGAGGGCCAAAAAATTTTATGCAGATTTTCCAGATGGAGGGAGTACCATGCTCCTAGCCCCAGAAATGTGGAAGAGATAACTGTAGTTCAATTTAATTCAGTTCAACAAGGATAAATTAAGTCATTGTTGTGGGAGGTGGAGCCTCCTAGTGAGCTCCTATCTACAAACTCCTCTAAATCTAGAAAATGCACCAGATCAAATTTTGGTAGGAAAATCTATAAAAAGTCAAAGTGTGCCCTTTATCTGGCCCAGCTTGGCATAGTCAGACAAATAGAGAGGTCTTGCAGACACTGAGGTCAATCTGGGAGCATCTTGTGGGGAACATTGCAATACCTAGGGAGAGGTTGTGCACCAAGTCAAGAGGAGACCTCAGACCTGTTCTGGTGTACTCCCAGGCTCGTATCAAGGCAGTGTGATGGAGAAAGAAGCCAACTGGCGGCTTTGTGGCCAACTATCCAGTTCCAGGTCACAGATCCAGGGTAGATAGAGAAGGGAACCTATAGGCAGCAATGGTATTCCTGGGTAAGGAGAACCTAAGCAGAGTACAGAGAAAGGCAGAGGTTCAGAAGCCAGCAACAGCAGTGAAGTGGCTCAGACCCCAAGTTCAGAGCAGGTTGACTTCTAGCATCTAGGCCAGCCTGTAGAGGAATAACCAAGACAGGAAACACAGACCGAAGGGAAACCTATAATTCTGCCATTTTGAACCAACAGAGCTAGCTGATAAGGGCAAAGATGAGCAAAACTCTGTGCTTGCACAGAACAAATCCTGGTCAAGAGCTTACAGAGTTCCAGGGGTGGGGTGAGAGGGTGGAGCAATCAGGCTTTGCATTGGATGATTCCATTTTGGAAGCAGTAAAAGCTTGCAGGTTTTCAGCCTGTTTCTAATATCCTAGAATGAAACAACACTCAATAATACCCCAAGAAAGTAAAGATAGGACCCGTCCAGACCTTTCCTCTAGACGTGTGGCATTGCTCAGCCCTAACATAAAATCCAAAGTTGGAAAGTAGGCTTGAAGAATGTGGAAACAGGGGCAGCTAGGTGGCACAGTGAATAGAGCAGTGGCCCTGGAGTCAGGAGGACCTGAGTTCAAATATGGCCTCAGACACGTGACACTTAGTAGCTGTGTGACCTTGGGCAAATCACTTAACCCCAATTACCTTGCCTTCCCTCCTCCAAAAAAACAAAACAAAAAGAATGGGAAAATAAACAAACCAAAAATAACCCCACCCATAATAAGCTATTATGGTAGCTGAGATGCTCAAGACACAAACATAGATGAAGAGAATGACTCCAAAATATCTACAAGAAATGCATCAGAGTAAAACATGGCTTAGGCACAAACTCTTCCCGGAAGAAATAATATAAGAGTTAAAAATGTTTTTACAACTGAAATGAGAGTTCTTGAGGAAAAAATTGGAAAAGAAATGAGAGCTATGGAAGAAGGAATTGGGAAGGGTATTAAAGATTTCATTGTATTAAATCTTAAAAGAAAAACTGCCCAGATCTCTTAGAACCAGAGGACAAAGTAGAAATAGAAAAGAATATACTGATCCCTTCCCAAAGGAAACCCTAAAACGGAAACTCCCAGGAACATTATGGCCCAAATCCAGAGCTTCCAGGTGAAGGAAAAAATACTACAAGCAGACAGAAAGATAGAATTCAAGTACAGAGGAGCCATAGTCAGGATCAACCATAATTTAGCAGCCACAACTATAAAGGAGCCAAAAACTTGACATACAATATTTCAAGGCAAAGGATATGGGCTTACAGCCAAAAAGAACTTTTGCAGCAAAATGAAGTTTAATTCTATGGGGGGGAGTGTGTGCGTTGGGGGTGGGGTGTGGGGAAGTTCCTTTAATGAAACAGAGAACTTCCAAGCATTCTTGATGAAAAGACCAGAGCTGTGGAGAAACTTTGATGTTGAAACACAAGAGTAAAGAGAAACATAAAAAGTTAAACATGAATAAACAATGATAAACAAGGACTAAACAAGAAAAAAACTGCCTACATTCAAATATGGAGAGATGATATATGTGTCCCCTCAGAACGCTGTCATCATCAGACTTCATAGAATGATTCTAACTAGACAAAGGCTAGGAGTGATTCTGTTATGTTTTGATGCTCTTGAGAAAGGAATGGAAAGAGAGAATATGACGATTACACTGGGTGGGGGCGGAGGGAAAGGAAGGTTGAGGAAATTATCCCACATAATCAGGATGCACAAGTAGGCATCTAAACAAACAAAAAGGAGGGGAGGGGGGAGGGGGGACAGCTGACACCTGAATTTCCCTCACGTCTAAACTGGTGGAAAGGAAGGAGAATAAACACATACACACAGAGTTGGGTACAGCAATACACTTCACTCAACAGAAATAGGAGGAAAAGAGGAGAAAGGAAGAGGGAGAATTTCAAGGAAGGTAGATCAAGGGAGGGATAAATCCTCCTTGTTGTTGTAGAGTCATTTCAGTCCTGTCTGACTCTCAGTGACCCTATTCGATTGTGGTGGTGTTGTTGTTGATGACAAAGATACTGGAGTGGTTTGCCATTTCCTTCTCCAGCTCATTTTCAAGATGAGGAAATTGAGGCAAACAGGTCCTCCTGACTCCAGACCCAGTGCTCTATCCGCTACACCACCTAGCCGTCCAATCCTAAGTATGTACAAAATATAGCATTTTTTTTGAGGTAGTAAAGTATGGGCATGTGAAGAGATGCCCATCAACTGGGGATAAACAAGGCATGGAATATAAAATATATATACATAGACATACACATATTTGTATGTCTGTGCATGTGCGTATATTCTTATATATGTATGTATACATATATATGTACATATATACATATTAGACAGTTATAGGCATATTCATCAATGGATAAACAAGTTATGGTATGTAAATAAGTTGAAATACTATTGTGCTAAACTTTTATCAGTATAATGACCAACTATGATACCAGAGGGCTACTGAGGAAACATGCTACCCGTCTCCTGATAGAGAGGTGAAAGATTCATAATATAGAATGAAATATATTTTTTCTTGGTTATGCCCAAAGTGGAAATTTAATTGACTGTGCATGTTCGTAGTGAGTTTTGTTTTTCTTGCATCCTCAGTGGATGGTGGTGTTGAGGTAGGAGGTTGAGAAGTTGGATCATGGTTGATGAAAGCAAAGAAAATATTTTTTAGAAAGCCTTTACTGTACGTAGAGCACTGTGTTAGGTGCTGGGTAAGATACAAAATTTAGATAAGACATTGTCCCTGCCTTAAGGAAGCTTATAGTCTAGTTTAGAGATATATGTATGCAAATATTTATAACATAAAATGATATATGATGAGGACATAAAAAGATGAAAAACAATATGCAAGGTCTGTCAGCAAAAAGGCCATAGCAATGGAACAGCTCCTTTATCTTCCATTGTGCTTTCCCACCTCTGCGTCTTGCTATACACCGTTTCCTATGCCTGCAATAGCCATCCTTCTTGACCTTTCCACTGTTAGCCATCCCCTCCCTTCTCCACTATTTTATCTAACCTTTAAATCTGCAGAAATGTTTTCTCTAGCTTTTACCTATCTGGGCTATTTCTCAGTCTTTGTTGGATATCCTCTCTGCAACACATCTTTGGGGTCAGAACTGTCCTCACTGGTGAATTCTTCAAAGACTCTATTACATCTAAGTTAGCCCCAGTTATGCTTCACTTTAAAGAAAGTCATCTTTTGGCTTTCAACATGGTGCCTCGGCCCCTGCCTCAACTTCCCTAGCTTTTCAGTTCTGTAACCCTAATCAAATCAATACTGCCTTTGCTACTGGAAAGAGTGTGCCAATTTACTTCCCTAAGGCTCCACTCGCCATTTTCTAGACTTCCTAAACCAAAATACGCCTCCTAGGCCACTACTCCCTCACTTAGAATTTAAGTTACTTGAGGGCAGGAATTCTCATTCTTGCATTTGTATCCCCAGCTTTTAGCTTGTTGCCTGGCATTTAGCTTTCCCTTTCACTGACTGTCCATCAGGTGTCTGGCATTCTAAGCAAGTGGTGTTCTCTCCTGGGTCCTCTACCTTCCTCTCTCTATGATCTCAGAGTGATCTCTTATGCTCTCATGGACTCAATTATTATCTCTACTCTTATGAATCACGAATATATCCAGTTCTACCATCTTTCCTGGGCTTGACTCCCTATTCCATTGTCAACTCACTGTCTCTAAGGAGATATGCCTTTGGTACTTCAAATTTCACAGTCCAAAATTAAACCCATCATTTATACCCCACTCACTCTGCCTTTAAAATTCTTCATTTATCCACTTATCTCGCAGTCACTCAGCTGTATAACTACAGTCATCTTTGACTTCTCTCTAATTCCTATCCATTCTATCTACATCATCCTTCCCTTTCTCTCTATTCATAAGAATTGGGAGATGGCATGTTATGTTATGGAACAGGTCCCATTCCAGCTTCCAGTAGCTGCCCGTGACCTATTTCATACATGCAGACAGACCTCCTCCTGCCCCAACATAAGAAGAACTAAATAAAAAGCTCTGAGTAAATATTAACTAGTTTACTCTAATGCTATATAGCATGCACCAGTCTAGAAACTAGCTCAGGAGAGTTGAGTTAAGCAGAAATTTAGGCCATGCTCTACTTTCCTAGGAGGTCTGTTATAAGCCAGTGACTGCCTGCGCTAGAGATGAGCTCTTGAACTCTGAGAAACTTTCTCAGAGTCTAAATAAGGTCCTAAGAGGAAGCCTTGTTTTTTTCTGTAACAGTTCTGAAAATTTTTGGTCTCAGGACCTCTTTACACTCTTAAAGACTAAGTGAGCACCTCCCCCTTTTAAGAACTATTGTTTATGTGTGTTATATCTATTCATATTTGCCATATTTGAAATTAAATTTAGTATTATTATGACAATAGTTTTGATCTCAAGGACCCCCTGAAAGGATCTTAGGGACCCCCAAAGTCCCCAGACCATACTTTGAGAATCACTGCTCTCTAAGAATGGGTTCCAAATTAGTCATAGAATGAATCAGACTCTCTTTTCTCTTTCCCTCCCTTTTCCCCAACTAACCAATTACAATTCTCAAGAATCTAGAAGAATAGAGCTAGGATCTTGTTTCTCTCACTAATCACTGTATTGGAAACAAAGAGAGGTAATACATGCTCAAAGAGGATAATCTTATTCAGAAAGGCAAAGGTGGAAAAGTTCCTTTGGAGCCATCTCTCCCTTCTTCTCCCACCTTCCCACAGCCTTCACTACGGGTAGATCTCATACAGATTTGAACATGTAAATTTTATGAAGGGTCACTCTCCTTTTTCCTTTTCTCTTGTAAATTATGATTTATCACAAAAATTACTTCTCTGGATAAGCATTTGTCACCAAATGAAGGAATTTAAATGGGTATGAGAACTCAATTTTTAAAAACTTTCATTTTAAGGAAAAATCCCATGAACTCAGAAATAGCACTAATTAAGATTCTGGGGATTCTGGGGAACAAGTAGGTCAGTCTGAGGTAAAATCAGTTTAGAAAGATGATTTGGAGCCAAATAGGGAGCCATAGAAGCTTCTTGAGCAGAGGAGTGATGTAGTAAAACTTTTGCTTATGTGATTTCAATTTGGTAATTGTTTGGAGGATGGATTTGTGAGGGGAGAGTAGAAGCAGGGAGAACAAAGTCCTTGAGGGGGGGGTCTGTGTCATATCTTCCTAATCTATTATTTAAAGATATTCATTTAAAAAAAAAACAAGATTAGAACTAAAGGATTACTGAAACTAGAATCTATAGCACTGGTTATTTTAAAGTATCTCCCATATTCATATTTTCCTTCTGGTTGACATTTCAGATTTGCATTTATACTGTGGTCAATTTGTGGAAAAGCATGGTTTGGTCTCTTTTTTTTTCTTTTTTCTTTTATTTATTTATTTATTTATTTTAATTTTTAGTTTACAACATTCGGTTCTACATAATTTTGAGTTCCAGATTTTCTTCCCTCCCTCCCCTCCCTCCCTCCCCGAGATAGTATGGAATCCCATATGCTTCCACGTATAACTTGGCATTGAATTAATTTATACACTAGTCAAGTTATGGAGAAGAATTATGACCAATGAAATGAATCATGAGAAAGAAGAAACAGGACCAAAAAAAAAAACCCAACCCAAAAACAAAAGAGAGAAAAAGAAAAAAAAAGGGGGGGGGGAAGGCTAGCATGAAGTGTGCCTCAATCTGCATTCATACTTTATAGTTCTTTCTCTGGATGTAGATAGCATTCTCCATCGTGAGTCCTTTGGAGTTGTCTTTGTACCTTGTGTTGCTGAGACGAGCAAAGTCTGTCAGGGTTGGGCCTCACAGAATCCATATATCTGTGGCTGTGTATAATGTTCTCCTGGCTGTGCTCCGCTCACTCAGCATTATGTCGTGTAGGTTTTTCCAGGTTGTTATGAAGTCCGTATCATCCCCATTTCTTATAGCACAATAGTATTCCATCACCTTCATATACCACAGCTTGTTCAGCCATTCCCCAATTGATGGGCATTCCTTTGATTTCCAATTCTTAGCTACCACAAAAAGAGCCACTATACATATTTTTGTACATATGGGTCCTTTTCCTGCTTATGTGATTTCTTTGGGATACAACCCTAGAAGTGGTATTGCTGGGTCAAGGGGTATGAATATTTTTATAGCCCTTTGGGCATAGTTCCAAATTGCTCTCCAAAATGGCTGGATCAGCTCACAACTCCAACAGCAATGTAACAATGTTCCAATTTTCCCACATCCTCTCCAGCATTTATCATTTTCCTGTTTTGTTATTTTAGCCAATCTGACAGGAGAGATGTGGTATCTAAGAGATGTTTTGATTTGCATTTCTCTAATCAATAGTGATTTAGAGCATTTTTTTCATATGCCTATAGATATCTTTAATTTTTTCCTCTGAGAACTGCCTGTTCATATCCTTTGACCATTTCTCAATTGGGGAATGACTTGTATTCCTATAAATTTAAAAGATCCATTTGTCAGTGATTATTTCAGGCTAGAGTATTTTGTGTTGCTGTGGACAATGTTTGGCACAGGCTAGGTGCTCAATAATTGCTTATTTTCATATTCCACCTTCCCTTTTCCTCTATGGAAGGAAAGAAGCTTTCATAGATCTCATTATTTTTGGAAAATTGGGAAAAGAACAACTCTTTGGAGATCTTTGGTATTTTATCTGGATTTCCCTCCAAGCACAGAAAACTCCAATTGTGAAGGAATCTAAGCAAATGGGATTTTGTTTACGTGTTCTGCAAGGTATTTTGATGAAAAAGAAACAAGTGACAAATAACATAAGCTGGTGTCACAGAATGAAAGCTAAAAGGAACTTTATGGGTCGAGTACAACTTCCTAGTTTTACAAATGAGGAAACTGAGGCTCAGAGATATTAAGTGACATCCAATGTTATACCAGTGGCAAAGCTGGAATTTAAATTAAGAGTCTCCAGCTCCAAATCCAGCACTTTTCCACTATTGCACACTATACCACTTTCAGAAAAAGCTGCAGGGATAATAACAATAATGTTTAGCCTTTATATAGTACCTACTATGTGCCAGGCAGTGTGCTAGGTGCTTTACAAATATTATCTTGGGGCAGCTAGGTGGCACAGTGAGTAGAGCACCGGCCCTGGAGTCAGGAGGACCTGAGTTCAAATCTGGTCTCAGACACTTGACACACTTAGTAGCTGTGTGATCTTGGGCAAGTCACTTAACTCTAATTGCCCTGCCTTCCCCCCTACAAAAAACCCACAAGTATCATCCCATTTGACTCTCACAACAACAAATTCTGGGGGGGTAGGTGCTATTATTATGTACATTTTACAGTTGAGGAAACTGAGACAGAGGTTAAGTGATTTCCTCAAGGTCATACAGCTAGTAAATGTCTGAGGCCAGCACTCAACAATGATTCAACCCTACATGTTCTCTATCATCTTGCATCTGTGGCTAATATGGCAACTCTATTAACCACAATAGTTACTTAACTAGGATGCTCCATTTCCCAATCATCCTGGATGAAAGGGAGCAAGGCATTATGAAATTATGAGCTTCTGTTTTGACATGTACATTTACCCTTATTTTTAGTGTAGTACCAATGCCCTACCTATATAGAGCTCCAAGGGTGACCATGGCCAATGAATGTACTGTGTCCATGCATATGATGGAGAAAGACAAGGGCAGGTGAATTTAGAAAGGTTCAGTTTGAGCGTGGGAATAGGGATTTGGAAAAATAGTACTTTGCCTTCCAGTCTTTTCCTGCATCCTGGAGGCCATTTTTGGATCAGACCCCCTCCCAGATTCTAGCTTCTGCCTTCTGTCCCTCAGGACATGCCTTTGCCTGCTGGGAAGAGGCCACCTGGACCTCATAGGACACAACATCCCCTTCCACTCCAAGGCTGAAACTCAAGGAAGAGCCTTGACTTATCTAATCACCTGCATCCCTCAAATGACTTCTCTCCAACCACTGAAACTCTGCCTAGATTCATTCCTCAATAGTTATCATGCCTCCTCATAATCTCTCCATCCTCATGATAGAGAATCCCTTCTTTGTATAAATCCCATCCTCCATCATACAGTACCTGCTCTCTTACTCCCATTTCACTCTCCCCTCTGCCTCTCAATGTTTAGCTCCAGATCTGCTTGCTGCTTCTACTTTGCTTTCTGGCATGCCTTCTGGAGAAGGAAGTGGCAAACCACTCCAGTATCTTTGCCAAGAAAACCCCAAATGTGTTCACAAAGAATCAGACAGGACTGAAACAACTGAACTGGCATGCCCTATAGTGACTACACTATCTTTACTTCCTTATCTTGACCTCTTGGTGAATCATTTCAATGCTATACTCTCCTCTACAATTGAGTCCCTTGCCCCCTTTGTCCTATTGCTGGTCATGCCTTGTCAAACCCCAACCTTTGATTACTCCCGCCATCCACATCTAAAATTCCTATTCACATGCTGCTGAAAAAAGCTGGAGAAAATCACAAAACCATGTGGAGTCCACTACAAATATATGTTATATAATCTCAACTGGGCCCTTACTATGGAAAGGAAAATGCTTTGACAATTCCTTTATTCATTATCCCACTAACCTTAGTGACTCTTCCAAACCTTTTCATCCTTCCTCAAGCCTCCCATGGCATCCCTCCCTCCCTTTCTCTTAGCTGAGACCTTATACTTTATTGAACAAAATTGAGACAAGAGCTTTTACTTCTCTCCTCATCTCATGCCATTCAGCTGTTTTCCTCTACTACCCCCTCCTTCACCTCTGTCTCACATGAAGAGGTGACCTTCTCCTAGCCAAGGCAAACCCCACTACATTCGCCCTTCATCCTCTTCTCCTGCAGATTTCATCTACTATTATTCCCTCTCTCACTAATCTTCAATCTTCAGTCTCTCACTGTCTACTAGCTGCTTCCCTGATGCCTACAAACTCTCCCACCCTTAAAAAAAAACCTCATTTTATCCTACTACCCTGATTGATATCATGCTGTATCTCTCCTACCCATGGGGGCTAAATTCGAGAAAGTTAATCTACAATCATTGCCTCCATTTCCTCTCTTCTCAATCACTTAACCCCCTACAATCCAGCTGACAACCTTATTCAACTAAAATTACTCCCTTGAGTTACCAATGATCTCTTAATTGCTAGCCTTTTCTCAACCCTCATTTTCTTGACCTCTCTTTGTTAGTCTTTGATGCTGCTGATCTCCCTCTTCTTGATGATCTCTTATCTCTAGGTTTTTGGGACACTGCTCTCTCTTAGTCCTTCTATATGTCTAACCACTCCTCAGTTTCATTTACTAGATCTTCATCAAGTTCATGCCTAGTAACCATCAGTAGCTCTGATCTGGGTTCTCTTCTCTTCTCTCTCTATATTATCTCACCTGGTGATTCCATCAGCTTCTCTGGGTTCAATTATCATCTCTATTAAAATCTTTGTTACATTTATATATCCAGCTCCAACCTCTCTACTGAGCTTCATTCTCACATCACAAATTTCCTCTTGTACTTCTTAAACTAGATGTCCCATAAGCATTTCAAACTCAAAATATCTAAAACAGAACTCTATTTTCCCCCTTAAACTCTACCCTCATCTGAACTTCCCTTATTATTGCCAAGGCTAAAAGGGCCAAGGTCTCCCAATGCATCCTGGGCCATCTTCAGTCATCCTGATGAATAACTGGTTACTGGATCCAGATGGCTCTGGAGGAGAAAGTAAGACTGGTGACCTTGCACAGCCCTCCCTCACTCAAATCAAAGTCAACTGCAAGTCATGTCATCATTTCCGTAATGTTATGGTCCTCTTTGAGAATGAAGGACAAAACACAACAACACACATTATTGCCAAGGACACAACTCCTTCCAGTTGTCCAAGTTGGCAACCTTGGTGACATTCTTGAGTCCTCACTTGGACTCTCCTCCTCTCCCTCCCTCCCAACTTTCAAACTGTTGCCAAGTCTTGCCATTGCTACCTTTATATAACAGTTCTCATATATTTTTACCTTCATAGTAGTGCTCATGTACTCACCTCTTCACTCATACAGTCACAGCACTGGTGTGGGCCCTCATCATCTTGCACCTGAATTATTGAAATAAACTTATAGTTGGTCCTTGTCTCAGATCTTTTCCCACTGTAATCCATTGTCCTCTCTGCTGTCAAAGTGATTTTTCTAAAGTTCAGTTCTGACCACATTACCCTTCTCTCCAACTTAATAAACTCCACTGGCTCCTTACCTCCAAGATTAAAAAGAAAGTCTTACATTTGGATTGTAAAGCCCTTTACAACCTGGCTCCTTCCTACCTTTCCAGTGTTCTTACACTTTATATCCCTCCAAAGAAAGACCCTCTGTCCAGTGATACTGGTCATTTTACTGTTCCTTAAACAGGATGCGCCATACTCTTATGCTGTTTCATTGGCTGTCCCCAGTGACTGGAATGCCCTCCCTTCCCACCTCCACCTCTTGGCTTCCTTTGCTTCTTTCAAGACTCAACTCAAATCTGATCTAGAACCCCCTCCTAGTTTCTTCACTTCTGAAAATAACTTCCATTTACACTATATCTACATATCTATATCTATCTATCTATCCATATATCTTGCATTTTTCCGTACATTGTCTCCCCACTAGAATGAGAGCTCCTTGAGGGCAGAGATCATGCTTTTGCCTTTCTTTGTATCCCTAGTGCCTAGCACAGTGCCTGGAACATAATAAGTATTTAATAAATGCTTGCTCACTAATTGAATTTCTGCTTGAAGAATGTGGTACCTTTCATCTCTCTGATGGGTCATTGTTGGATTGTGATAAACAGTGAACTGGCTTCTTGTAGTGGAGGAAATACTCTCAGATTTGCCTTGTTTTAAAGGGACAGAGACAAAATTAAATGTACACATTTGATAGGAAAGACAAAGCTCAGGAACCAGAGTTTTGCCCCACTGCAATTGATGCCTGTTCTCGATGCGAATTTGCTTGAGTAGCTCATGCCACCTTTGGGAGAGTCCATCAGAGTGCTTGGAGTTCCTCTGGGCATCACTATGAAGTTGGTCCACTGTGAGGTTTTATTTATTTCTTTTGTCAGTGAAAAGCCCTAGGTGAGCATCCTTGGGCCCTCTCAGTTAGGAGCTCCAGGGTCTGAACTCTGGTTTTTGCTGTTGTTTTTCAGCTGCCTTTCCCTGGAGGGTGATGTAAGTACGAGCTGGATCCCTGACTGGGAACTGATTTCAACCTGCTTTCTTGCTACTATTCTGATTGAAGTTGTACACCTTATCTTTTATAAGTAAATTGCAATGCAAACCAGAGAGTATTGAGTGGAAGGGGAGGAGTTTTCCTGATGAATAAGGAGGGGGAGGAAGTTCTGATTGAATGATACCAATCTCTAGACTCAGAACTACAACCCAACCACAAAGAGATGGAGCTAAGAGATAGGTGGCAGCCAGATGCCTTGAGAATCCTAGAAAGGCCAGATAGAACTCTCCCTGGTCCTGGGAAGTGGTTCTGCTGGATGGGGCTGAATGCTTGAGGGATAGCCAGTTACCAGTGTTGTGATTGTTGAATAGGATCAGGTGCTGATCACAATGCTTCCTGCCAGTCATATTTTACAAATTATTTACAGAGAAACTACATGTAGCTCCCACCCTAGGATTCAGAGTTGGAAGGGACTTAGAGACCATAAGATCATCTAGTTAAATCCCCTCATTTATATATAAGGAAACAAACTCAGAGACATTGAATGACTTACCCAAGGTCATACAGGATAAGAGGAAGTATTTAAGTCCAGGTCTTCTGAATCCAGTTCTGTATAGTAAATGAAACACTTTACTCAATAATAACTGAAGCAGGGTCTTCAGGGCATTTGTTTTTTGTCCAAAGGGCCCTAACAGCTGCCATGGGGAATACTTAGTCCACAAAAGATTGAAACCTGGATTTGAGTCGGGAATAAAGTTACACAAGAGGATAGGAGACAGAGCAAGATTTTTGATGAAGTCATTTGACTTGACCCTTCGTTCTTTTGCTTTTTCGTGGTTTTTCCTCTTCAGAGGGATTACCAGTCTGCCACTCTATTCCTTTCACATGGCCAAGAACAAAGAAGAGACAGAGTTCTTGGTGGATCAGGAGACCACTTCTGGTGGCTTGCTACTTGTGTTTGCTACTGCTATTGAAGACAGGCTGAACAGCAAAGGCAGAAATTGGATAGATCCTGGAGAACAGTGGTGGCTGAGGCAGAAACCTAGAGCAGAGATAGGACCAAGGCAGTGAGATGTTCAGAAAGACCATCCATCCACCAAAGGCAGAGGCAGAGAGGGACTGGATTGGCAATTGTTGTGAAACTTCAGGTACTGGTGAGACTGAACTAGGAGACACCCCCAAACCCTGATATCTGTCTGTTCTGTCCAATTGTTTGAAAAGCCAACCCTAGAAGATTCTGAACATTCAATCTTTCACACAATGTACTGGTTGGGGAATTTGGGGGAGATAACTGGGCTTGACATTTCCTTTATAGTTGTTTATTTTTATTTTTATTGTATTTCAATAAACCTTGTAGTCATAGAATTTTCCCCCTTGAATCTTATGAATGAGGTTGGTTGACAATGAGAGGAAATTTTCTCAGTCAAGTAATGTCCAATAGTTTTTCCAAGATAAGCCAGGAGACATAATAGGGAAACAAATAGGAGTATGGGGAATTGGTATTCTTTGTTATGATCAGACACTAAGGAGATTACCATGCATTTTGGTATCAAATGAATAACGTGAATACGATTGGCCACAAAAAGAAGAAAGAAAGAAAGAAATTGAGCCCTACTATTTTGGGGTCATGCTTTTTGGCACATGGTGCTTTTGTATTCTGCAAAAGACATTTAGATTAGACAATGATTCAAGACAATTCCAAAATATTCATGATAGAAAATTCTATTCACATTCAGAGAAAGAACTGATGGAATCTGGATGCAGACTGAAGCACACTATTTTCACTTTTTGTGTGTGTGTATTTTCCTTTTGTTCTGTTTCTTCTTTTACAATATGACTAATACGGAAATATGTTTTACATGATTACATGCATGTACACACATGTATATGTATGTGTATGTATATGTATACATGTAGATATGTATATGTATATATGTGCATATTAAATGTGTTTGTGTATACACATACATATACATCCTATATCAAATTGCTTACTGTCTTAGGGAGGAGGGAGGGGAGAAAAGGAGGGAGAAAATTTGGAACTCAAAATTTTATAAAAAATGAATGTCAAAAATTGTCTTTACATGCAATTGAAAAAATAAAATACTGGTTTTAAAAAGACATTTAGATTGGCAATAGAAAGTTCATTGGATTTACTTTTAGTGAAAATCTGCCCATAATTACAATAGCCTCAATTTTAGTACTAGATAAATATTATGGGATAGGAACTGGACCAGTGATTTCATTGGTATATGAAATTCCCTGTACCCACAGGTCGATACCTTCCTTGCATTTATAATCTTAGAAAGTTGAGCATGGAGAGATGAAGTGTCTTGCTTGGGTCACACAGCTGGTATGCGTCAAAGGCAGAAGCTGAAGGAAGTATTCTTGGCTTTCATATTGGCTTTCTATCCACTACTCTATGCTTCCTCTCACAGAGATAATAAGGTGGAAAATTTTGCAATTGTTAGATATTATAGTTTCTACTCTGAGGACCATTTAGCTCTTTTCTGTAAAAACAGTGAAATTTTCTCATCAGGAATTATTTCCCGATAGAAAGAAGACTTCATTGCCTGCAGATCTTCTAGGAGATGGACTGTAATAAAAGTTCATTTGAAATCTCTAAATGGACACTGCTTCTTAATGAAGATTATTTATTATGGTCTTATATAATACACTGATCACTCTATAGACATACAAAAATAGGGAAATGAGAAAACTTCAAATATTTAGAAATATACATATTTTAGAAAAAACTTATTTTCAAGTTATAGCATTACTAAGTACCTAATGGATGTCAAGTGCTCTGTAAACTGGAAAACATTAAAGAAATGTTGAACAGTTTACTATGTACATTTCAAAATCTCTGTTGCAAAGTATAACATCTAGTTAAGCAATAAGTAATAATGTTGTAGTGAAGAGTTGCAGACCAAATTTAGTAATTGTAGGGAATCATGTGGGCCTCTTCTCTTTCCTCAACCTTAGCAGGTGCTGCTCATCAAGCAGTGTGGGAAAGCTGACTGTCCCACAGAACAGAAAGGGAGAGGGGACTGCCCACTAAGCTTTGAGGAAAGCACAGTGCCCAAGGTTGCTGAACTCTTAGAATGTCTATTCTTTGTTATCCTGTTTTGCCTTCACTTTTACTTTTTAAAAAATTTTTATTATATAATTTATTTATTTTTAGTTTTTAACATTTTGAGTGTTGAATTTTAAGCATTGAATTTTCTCCCCCACCCTCCCCTCTCTCCTCTCCAACATGGCATGCAATCTGATATAGGCTCTATTTATACCTTCACATTAAACATATTTCCCCATTAGTCATGATGTAAAGAAGAATTAGAACCAATGGGAGGAACCATGAGAAAGAAGAAACAAAACAAAACAACAAAAGAAAAGGAAGCAAGTAGTATGCTTCCATCTGCATTCAGACTCCAAATTCTTTGCCACCACAAAAAGAGCTGCTATAGATATTTTTGTACATGTGGGTTGCTGTATATATCCCTCTGTTTCAAGTGTGTTTCTTGTAAACAACATATTGTAGGATTATGGTCTTTAATCTGCTCTGTTACCCACTTCTATTTTATGGGAGAGTTCATCCCATTCACATTCACAGTTATGATTACTATCTGTGTCTTTCTCTCCATCCTCTTCCCCCCTCCCCTCCATTTATGCTTTTCTCTCTCCTTTCTCCTTTTCCGTCCTCACTAGAATTTTGCTTTTGACCACCACCTCCCTCAGTCTGTCCTCCCTCCCTTTTCTTCGCCTTTACCCTTGCTACTTCTTCCCTCCCTTCTAACCATCCCCTCCCTTTTCTTTCCCTTTTCCTCGTCTACTTCCTATAGGGTAAGTTAGATTCCTATACCTAACTGATTAAGTTATTCCCTCTTTGAGTCAAACCTGTTGAGAGTAAGGTTCAAATAATGCCCATCTCCCTCCCTTCTTTCCCTCTACTGTAATAGGATTTTGTAGTTTTTCATGTGATACCTTTGTCTACCTCCTCCTTTCCTCTTCTCCCAGTATAATCCTTTTTCACTATTGAATTAGATATTTTATCATCACATCAAATTCAACTTATACCCATACCCTCTGTCTATGTATACCCCTTTTAAATGAGTAATAACAATACAGTTCTCAAGAGTTACAAGTTGCAGTGATGTGAACAGTTTGCCTTTATTAATAACATGTTGATTTTTTCTTTCCTGTTTACCTTTTTATGCCTCTCTTGCATCTTTTGCATATTTGAAGATCCAGTTTTCTGTTGAACTCTGGTCTTTTTATTAGGAAGGTTTGGAAGTCCCCTATTTTGTTGAATATCCATCTCCTCCCCTGAAAGATTATGCTCAATTTTGCTGGGTAGTTGATTCTTGGTTGTAATCCAAGCTCCTTGGCTTGGCTTCACTTTTAAATCTTGCCTTTTAAAACTGCTTTATTTTTATTTTTGTTTCTTATGTTACTTTCATTTCCAAATATATTCCTCCCTTCCCAGCCAACCATTCCTTGGAACAAAGAATAAAAAAGGGGAAAAAATCAGTTCAGCAAAGCAACCAACACATTTACCATGATTGACTTTCATACCCATAGTTGTCCACCTTCCTTCTTTCCTTCCTCTCTCTTTCTTCCTTTTTTCCTTCCCATCTACCTGCATTCCTTCCTTCCTATCTACCTATATTCTATCCTTCTTTTTTGTGTTCTTTCCTTCTTTTCTGGTCATGGCCAATGTAGTTATTTGTTTTGCCTGACCATGTTTATAATGGTTTTGTTTTTCTTGCCTTCTCAATGGATTGAGGAAGGGAAGGAGAAAATACAGAACTGAAAATAAAATTGAAGCCACATACACAAACAAAAAAGTTAGAGTTCCATCCAGCTGAAGGCCTTCTTCACCTTCTCCTGACATTGCAAAGGTTATAGTGGAGCAGGTCGACTATCCTCCTGTCATCTTGCATGGAGTCAGTCCATCTTACTTTCCTATTATACAATTCTTTGATGATATTATTTAGTCTTCAGTTTCAGGTTCCGCATTGCTTCTGAGTTGTAGCATATGTGTATAGACTGAAACACATACAAAATATATTCAAAGTAAATAATAAGGTTTTTTGCGAGTGGAGGACATTTGCAGCTGGGGGGGTCAGATCAGGAAAGGCCTGCTATAGGAGGTGACATATGTGCTGAACTTTAAAGAAAGGTAGGACTCAAAGAGGCACAGGTGAGGGGAGAGTACATAGCAAAGAGATTGGCAATAGAATGTTGTGTGTGAGGAGCAGTAAGAAGCAAGTTGGGCTGACTATAAAGTGTTTGAAGGGGTGGGATATATATATGTATGTATATATACATATGACTTACACACATACACACAGGCTGGAAAGGTAAATTGGATACAAGATGAGGAAAGTTTAGGTGCCAAAGGAGTTTGTAATATACCCTAGAGGTAATAGGGTATCACCTGAACTTATCAAGCAGGGAAATAACATGGTTAGATCTGAGCTTTGGGAATCTGGCCATTGGGTCAAGAATGGATTGGAAGGCAAGAAAGGGGAGGCCAGCTAGGAGTCTATTACAATAATCCAAGTGAGAAGTGATGAGGACATGAATTAGGATGTTGATCGTGTGAGTGAGAGAAAGAGGAACCAAAAACATGTGTCAACTGAATGGATATTTGAGGTGAGAGTGGGGAGCCAAAGGTGACTCCAGTGTTGTAGACTTAAGTTAAAGGGATGAAAAAGAGAAGTCTGAAAGAAGGGTGGCTCTGAGGGGAAAGATAATGAGTCATGTTTTATAGATGTTGAGTTTGAGATATCTAGTTGGAACTATCTAGCAGGTGATCCAGGCATGGAGCTCCAGGTGGGAGAGAACAGGGCTACATATATAGTTCTAGAGGTCTTTCACATAGAGATGATAATTGAATCCACGGAAGCTAATGAAGTCATTAGGAGAGAGAATACAAGGCTTAGGTCAGAGCCTTGGGAAGCTAGGTGGCACAGTGAATAGAGTGCTGGGTCTGGAATCAGGAAGATCTGATTTGAACTCAGGTCTTCATTGTTTTAATCCTAATATGTGGGGCACTTAGGTGATGCTGTGGATAGAGTACCAGACCTGGAGTCAGGAAGACTCATCTTCCTGAGTTCAATTCTGGCCTCAGATGCTTACTAGTTGTATGACTCTGGGCAAGTCCTTTAACCCTGTTTGCTTCAGTTTCCTCATCTGTAAAGTGATCTTGAGAAGGAAATGGCAAACCATTCCAGTATCTTTGCCAAGAAAACCCCAAATGGGGTCGTGAAGAGTAACGTCTGAACAATAGCAGGACAGAGCCACAGTTAGTAAGTGGGATGTGGATGTGGAGGAAGGAGTGGTCAGACTAGTGGGAGGAGAAGCAGAGAATTAGTGAATAAAAAAAGTATTTGTTGTGTGACAAACACTGTAAAGTACTTAAAATATAAATACAAAAGTCAAGATAGTACCTCCCTTCAAGGAGATTGCATTCTGGGGTAGACAAGTTACTAAGGGGAGTGGTGTCTGGGGAGGGGCACTTGGGTTAGGAAAGTTTTATGGATAGTGAGCCTGATTATTTGAGAGTGGCTAGACACACCTTATCCAGGAACAAAGGCAGAGTTGATTTGATTTTGGTTCCAAAATTGGGTGAGGCATTGGAGTGGCTGCTAGGTGATTTTTGAGGAAAAGATGCCTGGACAGTAGGGAGTGAAACGTGGTGACTGAAATGGTGGTCTGGGAGAGGCAGTCAAAATCAACCATATGCTCCAGCAAGGTGGATAGTATTTGACAAAGAGGAGGGAGTTTTCCTCTTTTCTGAAAGCCCATTATCTCCAGAGACCAAGGCTGTGGAGGGTAGAGGGTAGTTTGGTTAGGAAGTTGTTTTTGTTCTTTGGTTCATGCTATATCTTTTTTTTTTTTTGTGGAGGGGGCGATTGGAGTTAAGTGACTTGCCAAAGGTCACACAGCTAGTAAGTGTGTCAAGTGTCTGTGGTCCGATTTGAACTCAGGTCCTCCTGACTCCAGGACCAGTGCTCTATTCACTGTGCCATCTAGCTGCCCCCATGTGGGATGTTCAGTGAGGACGAGTACTTCTGGTGTGAGGGCTTGTCTAGTCCTTTTCAGGGCTGCTTATCTTTCTTTTATGGCCACCATCAGCCAATTCTTACCTGTTGCCCCAAAAAGTTGTAGCAAGCACAGCAGCCAATAAAACTGTCTTTGCAGATGGGCCAAACCAAGTTGAGGGTAACTGACAGGCCTCAAACCTGTCAGTGAGTTAGGGGTGTCTACCTGAAGCACGTAAAGACTTGTCTCAGCAGACACATCAAGAGGCTTACCTTTGTCAAACAAGTTGTAAGAAGAAAAGTTGAGGTTCAAACCCAGGTCTACTTACTTCACTCAGTGCCATTCATTGTGCTTGTGGGTCCTAGGTTGTATAGTCTCTAAGCACACTATGGAAACCAGGGCAGCTGAGTTGTGGGAGTGGGAAGCCACAGCTGGAGGCAATAACATCCAACAGAAAAAATCAGGGAGAGCCAGAAGTTCTAGCTGGTGTTTGTTAGGTTGGCCTCCTGTATTGTGATGAAGGAGCTTTTGTTTTAGAAGAAGATGTGAATGATAGTGAATCAAGCCGTACCTGAATATGGCAGACAAATACAGCTCTGGGGGTCTGTTGTTTCTATGTGTCTTTGTGTTCCCCTGAGTTATATGTCCCTGCAAAAAAGACAGAGAGAGCACTGAAGGTTTTGGCTAGTGGCGAATCTGGGTCACATACATAGTCAATGACAAATGCACCCTGGAGAACACCTCCTCAGCCCTTCCCTATTTGATCCAGGTGTCTGAGTCAGAAGTCATGGGGCCCTGTAATAATCCATGTGAGCTGTGATGAAAGTATAAATTAGGTTAGTGGCAGTGGGAAGGAAATGGAGGAGGAAGATTCAACAAAATGTTGAGGAGATAGAGTCAACAAGTCTGTGGGTCTATCAGCTAAATTAATAGCTTTCCACCTGTACTTTATAGTCTGAGCAATAGAAATTTGGTTTTTTCTTTTCGGAGTGTTAGGCTGATTCCTTCTGAGTGGTTTTAAGTCTCATTAAGGAGCAGCTAGGAGAGAGGGTGGATAAGGGTGCCGGACCAGGAGTCAGGAAGACTCATCTTCCTGAGATCAAATCCTGCCTCAGACATTTGTAAGTTGAGTGACCCTGGGCAAGTCACTTAACTCTGCCTTAGTTTTCTTTGCTGTAAAATTAACTGGAGAAAGAAATGGCAAACCATTCCAGTATCTTCTGCCAGGAAAACCCCAAACTGGGTCATGAAGTGTCAGACATGACTAAACAACAACTAGGTTTCATTAAGGACACCTTGTAGTCTTCTAAAGCTTGATGTAATGCATACTATTTTATCTGTTAAAAAAAAAAGAACATCTAGGGAACCTCATAATCTCTAGAGAATCCCTCTTCTACTTGGATGCTACACCAGATATCCTCTATGGCACTCTATCTTTGGTAAGCTTATGTATGCCCAGGAATTATAAACAGGGGATAACTGAGCAGTTTTGTATCTTTGGTTGCCCGTATCTTAGTACTTATATCTTTTTGGTTGTTTGGGAAATGATCAGGGCTAAGTGACTTGCCCAGGGTCACATAGCTAGTAAGTGTCTGAGGCTGGATTTGAACTCAGGTCCTCCTAACTTCAGGTCAGTTCTCTATCTACTGCACTGCAGGGCTTAGTACTTATATCTTGAACTGACCTTACAAATAGAACAATGAGCTAGGCTGAGAATTGAACAAGTGGAAGAAAAATGGGCTAGGTTGTATTTGGCAAGTTATACAGAGGTTTCAGTTATGTGAAACTGCTCTTCAACATTCAATCTCATCTGTTTACACTAACATTTTCTTAATATACTGTATGACTGAAAATTATGGAACACCATAATCTCTAAAGTGTCAAAACTGTGTATGACCCAGAAGGCAATAAAGGCACATTGTGAGCATAAGTAAGATGCAGTGTGTTTTTAAAAACATTTAACATGTATAAAATAGTGCTACCATATTGATTAGGTTCCTATCTTTTTGTGCATGTGTCCCTGGTGAAGTTCTTGGGCATTGTTCCCCTGACTCCATTTTCCCCATAAGTCCTGTGATTTTTATTGCACAATTTAGCATAGCACAGTGATGTTTTGGAATACGTATGTTGAGTTCTAGTAGTTAGTTCTTTTTTTGGGGGAGGGGTTTACAATCTCGCTTTGATTAAACATACACATATCATACACTTAGTTCAGGGGAAAAAGCCAGCACCCTGAACTTCAGAGAAAACACAAACAGAAATTACAAGCAGAAATTATATAAACAGCAAATAACACAAATCAGCAGACAGAGCTTCTGACTGTAGCAGTACATACATACATAGTTACCAGAGAGAGAAGCACCAACATCTGGGTTTTCAAAGCAGGGGGGGTGCGGTGCGCTTCTTAACAGCTACCCAGAGTCTCGTCGGGTCAGATCACAGGACACTCTTCCAGTAAGTGAGCCCCAAAGCAAAATGCTAACCTCCCAGTATATATACATACTTCTTCAGGGTCAGAGGGTGTCACAACCATGTGACTCAAACTTGTGTGACTTAGGCTTTCTTTCTTTTTTTTTTTAAGAACACAAGTATTTATTAAGCAAGTTTAGTAGTCAGTTCTAACAGAACTAACCATGCTATGAATATATTGCTCAAAGTCACTATGCATAAAGGGAAACTTATCAACCAGCCCCTTCCCCCCCACCAAAAAAAACCAACCCAACCTTTCTTCTCACTTCTCTATTTCCTTCTCCTAAGAATTCTAGAATGTAAGCATAAGTAGTGTAAATGATAGCACCCATGAAATGAATAATTAGAAAAGGAAGTAGAAACTTCATGCAGCAAGAGTGAAGACTCGGAGGGATGGTCTGAGTTCTGCAGACTGTTCTGGCTTACTTATCTAAGATCCTATGGTTCTACTACGCTGGCATCTATGGAATTAAAAAAAAAGACTATGAAGTCCTTCAGTTCTCTACAAAAGATTTTTTGGGGGGATTGGGAGTGGGGGTGTTAACACTTTTATTTTCCTGGACTTCAGTATTTATCCATGCAAAAATGGACAAAATAGAATGCAATTCAATTCTATTAATTATGTAAAAGAAAGACAGTTTTATAACCATTTTTAGATACCTCAAATCAGTGTGTTTTAGAGACCAAGGAGTAATTCAATGCCATTATTCAGCTTTCTGATAGTTACATAATATTATCAGAGCACAAGACTGTTAGCGAGCTAACATTAAATTACATTTGGACATATATTAAGGATGTTATTTCTCCCTCCCTAAAATAAAACCAAAGTAAACTACAGTCATTACTAATTCTTGCTTGAGTGTCTAAGGTGTCACAATATTGATTATACTTAGAGAGAAAAAGAAGCCTAAACTTCCTCTTAAACAGCATTTTCACATCATACATATATTTTTTAAAAAGTAATTTAATAAAAATAAAGAGAACATATCTGAAAATATGCATCAGAGGAAATGAAGACATCAAGTAATTTAATAAAAATAAAGAGAACATATCTGAAAATATGCATCAGAAGAAATGAAGACATCAAGTATTTTCTCAACATCTTATACAAAATAACTTATTTGGACTAGTCTAGGAAACATGTTATAGTTCCATGTATTAGAATGCTTTAGTCCTCTTCTTCCATGTGTTATGTGTCCTCGTTTCCCCCTACAAAGGATTTAGGAGAAGACGTAGACAAGAATTCTGCAGGATGAGAAGTCATGGATGTGTTCTAACTGTACCACATTCCTGGGAGTCATTGAACTAGCAAAGAGGCATTAGGACTGATTGGTTACCAGGGTAGTATGGAGAGAGAAAAGTCAAAGTTGATTCCAGAATTCTTAGAAAAGGGGAATTGAGAAATGAGAACGGCCACTATTTTTTTTTTTTTGGCAGAGGAGTGGGAAGGTTTGCATTTATAGTGAATTTGAGCAATATATTCATAGCATGAGGGGCTGCTAGGTGGATAGCATGGGTCCTGGAGTCAGGAAGACCTGAGTTCAAATATGGCCTGAGACCCACACTAGCTGCATACTAGTCATTTAAGCTCTGTTTGCTTTAATCCACTGGAGAAGGAAATAGTAAAAACACTCCAGTATCTTTGCCAGGAAAACCCCAAATGGGGTCACAAAGAATTGGACACAATTGACAAATGACTCAACAACAATTCATAGCACGGTCAGTTCTAGTAGAACTCAACATATCCAAAATATCACTGTGCTATGCTAGATTTCGCAACAAAAACCACTGGATTTAGGGGGAAATGGAGTCAGTGCCACACAAGAAATAGGAACCAATCAATATGGTGGCACAATTTTATACATGACAAGTGGTTAAGAAATACACAAATACCATAATAAATAGTGGCAGCATTAGCAGCTTTGGGCTGCTACTCTGCCTTCTTTCCAGTTGCCATGAAGCCAGGCTGACAAAATCGTGGGGGACTGGAGGCCACGTCGGAAGGGGGACAGGGAATGGGTGCTTCAAACCAACCTTCCCCCTCCCTCAGCTCCTGCTGCACCAAAAAGTACACAGTCAATATGGCAATTTATCTTGAAAAAGACCTGAAGTTTGACTGGAGAAGTGGGTGGAGGGGTTGCAGCTTGTGAGTTTTGTAAAATGATGCAGTATTCTGCATTCTTGCTCTCTCTTAAGGATAAAATTGTTCAAAAGCGAACAGGAAATCTGCATTGTGCTTAAATTATTCCCTAGTATATCATCAGTTTTATTGGAAAATTTACATTTCTAAAACAAGTGTTATAGCAGAACTTATTCTTTGTTTCACATGTATGACATCTCTCTAGCATGTCTGTTTTCCTTGTCTCCAATTCTGTTTGACTTTTAAAACTCTCTATAATGTGGTCCCTTCCTGTCTTTCCAGTCTTCTTATACCTTATAATACCTTATACCCTACCATATATTCTTCAGTCTGATGACACTGGCCTCTTTGTTATTCCTTCCTTGCACAATATATCCCATCTTTGTGCATTTTCACTGGCTCTCCCTATGCCTGGAATGTTCTATCTCCTCATCTCCTTCTCCTGGCTTCCTTCAAGTATTAGCTCAAGACTTACCTTCTGCAAGAAGCCTTTCCCAGTCCTAAATCTTAGTTGAGAATACCCCTAAGTTATCCTGTCTATGTCATCTGTATCAGTATCCATATCTATATCATCTCTATCTGTATCTGTGTCATCTCTATCTGCATCTATAATTATAACTACATCTCTCTATATTGTTTGTACATAGCTGTTTGCATGTTGTCTCCCCTGTTAGACTGGTTTTTATTTTTTGTCTCAATATACCCAGCCCTTAGCACCGTGCCTGATATATAATAAGCATTTAAGAAATGCTTACTATACCATTGGTTATAATTCTTCTTTACAACATGACTAATGTGAAAATATGTTTAATATGAATGTATATGTAGAGGCTATATCAGATTGCACACCGTCTTGGGGAGGAGAGAGAAGAGGGAGGGGGAGAAAATTTAAAACTCAAAAGCTTGTGGAACTGAATGTTGTAAACTAAAAATAAATAAATATTTTTTAAAAGAAAATTTAAAAAATGCTAGTTAACTGATTGACTCCACAACTATGGAATCATAGAAATCACTAAAACAGAACTAGAGGGACCCCAAAGGTCACTTGGACCTCTCATACAGGGATCCTCTCAATGAGTGGTGGTTACCCAACCTTGGCTCGAAAACCTTTGTAGAGGAGCAGCACGCTACTTTCTAAGCCAGGCCATTCTAACCTGAGACAACTATAAGCATTAGAAAGATTTTCCTTATTTCAAACTGGAATTGATCTCCCTGCATCTTCTACCCACTGCTCCTAAATTTACCCTCTAGGGGCAAGCAATATAAGCCTGATTCCTTTTTTATTTTTTCTGACAGGCCCTCAAATACTTAAAGACAGCTATTTCATATCCTGCTAGTCTTCTCACCAGGCAAAACCTCCTAGGGTTCCTTTAATTGATCCTCATATGACAGGGTCCCAAGGCTCCCCTCACCATCTTGGTTGTCAGTGGTACAGTGGACAGAGTGCCAAGCCTAGAATTAGAAAGTCTAGCAGTCCTGATGAAATGAAAAGAAAGAACAAAGAGTTTTTGGCAGGGGTTTTTTTGGTCCACACCTGTGACTCCATTGGTCCAAGGAATTCCAGGATGAGGAACGTCTCCACCAATGGATCTGGTGGCATGTCTGATAACATAGATGAGTACCCCTTCTTGGTGAGTTGTCCAGGGCATTGAGAGGTCATTTGTTTAGGATCACACATCTAGTATATATCAGGCTTATGATGTAAAACTAGGTTTTCCAGACTGCAAGGCCAACTCTCTCTTCACTATGCTTTGCTACCTCTCCATGTCATGTCGACCTTAAGAAAACACAAGGGCTGTATTATTAGGGAATGGAATTTTTTTGTCTTATAATTTTTTCTCTTCATTAAAAAAATTACATGTTTCTTTCTTCTATATCTCTCTTGACCTCAGACTTCATATTTTCCTTCTTCACCTTCAGGATTTTTTTCCCCTCTAAGAATCATCAGTGCTAGGAAAGTTTTATTAACATGGCAGACATGCTGATGAAGCAACAACCCACTACCAGGTGATTAGTAAATTGCTTGCTAGGCATCCATGAAGTCAACTAGCTAATACTTCATGGCAGTCCAGAGGCTTAAGGGGGGATGGGAAGTGGGAAGAGAGCCTGTGAGGGCAAACTAAGCCAGAGTAGAGATCTGAGAAAGGAGGTAACCACAGCTGTTTCTAAGAACTGAAGTAACTGGTTTCTGTGACTCATGGAGCAAGATTCCTTTAGGACTCCACCAATCTCTCCACCAAAGAGCCATAGGATTTAGAGTTGAAAGGTACCTTATGTATAATCAAGTCCAAAGGACATTTCCAAGTGCTGCTTGAATAAGACTAAAATCTGAGAAATGTCTAATGAAATAAAGAAAAAGATAATTAAAAAAAATTACATTTTTAAAACTAAGTCAATATGCAGCCCCTGTTTCTAATTGAGTTGACCCCACTGACTGAATTTAACCTCCTCATTTCACAGATGAGGAAACTGAGGCCTAATCTCCATCATTCATACTTAATCTCCCTTTATTTGTCATTGTCTCCCACTGTCTCAGCCCTAGCCCTCTCAGCTCTAATTCTCCCCAATCTCCAGCCTTTTCTGTCCTGTCCTTCCATTATACCCTCCAGAACCCCCATTCTGTCATGAACAAACTCCCCTTCATTTTCAGTTTCTGTGTCTCACGCTCTCCCTTGAATTCAGTGTAACCTGGCTCCCTCTGGAACAAGCTGCAACTCTGTCCTTCTCTTATGTCTGTTCACACAAGGGGCCAAGAGGAACTGTCACTGTCCTTGCTTGTTTCCACTTCCAGATTCTCTCTGTGTCACCATCATTCAGCAGTTTCTTCTTTAAGGTTTGCTCCATCTGTCCATGTGACCCTCTTTTCCCAGTAAATAACTTGAGGTCAAGGATTTTTTCTGTATACCTAGTGCTTGGCACCTTGTTGCTGTTCAGTCATTTCAGTCGTGTCTGACTCTTCATGCCCATTTTGGGTTTTCTTTGCAAAAATATTGGAGTGGTTTTGCTGTTTCCTTTTTGTCCTACTCTTTGTGACCCCATTTGAGGTTTTCTTGGCCATTTCCTTCGTCAGATCATTTTACAAATGAGGAAACTGAGGCAAACAGAGTTAAGTGACTTGCCCAGGATCACATAATTAGTGAGTATCTGAGGCTGGATTTAAACTCAAGTCTTCCTGACTCCAGGCCAAGCATTGAGCCATCTAGCTGCCTTTGCCTGACATATAGTAGTTTAATAAATGCTCACTGATTGATCCACTATAGCTTAATCTACTAGCAGAAAGATACATGCCCTTAGTTTAGGGGTAGGAAACCTGTGGCCTTGAGGTCACATGTGGCATTCTAGGTCCTTAAGTGTGGCCCTTTGACTGAATCCTAGGCCCTGAAGTGTAGCCCTTTGATGGAATCCAAGGATTGAGTCAAAGCGCCACACTTGAGGATCTGGAGGGCCACATGTGGCATCAAGGCCACAGACTCCCCAGCCCTGCCCTAAATCCATATTCAATCTCGATGGTACCTTCACTGTCGCATGGCAATTCTTTTATTGTTCCCCAATTGATTTTCTCTTATACTTGCCAGATTAATGTTCCAAAACTCTTCCTGTCTCTTAAAATCCCCTGTATCACCCCTGACCATTTCCCTCTCAGAAGAACATCTTGCTTCCTACTTTGCTGGGATATCAGGGGTATACTCCATCAACTTCCTTCTTCCTCCTTCTCTATATCTTACTCATCCCTTAATTTTTCCCTGCTCCATTCTCTGAGGTTTGCTAAGGCTAGCTCATCTACCCTTCTACATGTGTCTTGGAATCTTTCCTATCTTTTCTGGAAATTTACCTCTCAGGTCATTTTTTCGTCTCTCTTATCTTCAATTTCACTTTTTTTTTTTTAAGCAATAAGGGCCAAGTGACTTGCCCAGGGTCACACTGCTAGTGTCTAAGGTCAGATTTGAACTCAGGTCCTCCTGATTCCAGGGCCAGTGCTCTATCCACTGAGCCACCTGGCTGTCCCTCCAAATCACTTTATTGTATCACTAATTGTACATACTCTATATCACTTTGTTAATTGTACATACTAGGTACCCAATAGGGCCTGGAGTCAAGAAGATTCATTTTCCTGAGATCAAATATGGCCTCCGACACTTTCTAGTTGTGTGGCCCTGGGCAAGTCATTTAACCTTGTTTGCCTCAGTTTCCTTATCTGTAAAATGAGCTGGAGAAGGGAATGGCAAACCACTCCAGTATCTGCCCAGAAATCCCCAAATGAGGTCACAAAGAGTCAGATGTGATTGAAAAACAACAAAAAGATACTCAAAACATGTTTCTTGAATTGAAATCTTTAGAGGTAGCTAAGGGACTTGCCCAATGTCACATTGTAGTAGGCAGCAGGATCAAGATTCAATCCCAGGCCTTTGGACTCTAAATCCATTTTTCTATTATATTGTGTTTCTCTTTTGACTGAAGCAAAAAAAAGTTGAGAAGTGCAAATTCTTTTACCTCTAACCTCTTGGTGGAGGGAAACACTTAAAAAAAGAAGAGTATTAGCCAGATTTGGTCTCTCCACCTGGTCCTTCTCCTCTCCTCTTCTTCATACTCTCAGCCCCTTCTACCCTAATTCCTCTGAGAGGTGATCCATAGACTACTTAGAGGGTGTTAGTCTCTATTATTTTTTACTCTCCTTTCTCTTTTTTCTGTAGATATTGGCTCCCCAAACCAACATTTAAAATGTATTACTTCTGGATTATGGGATTTGACTTTGGTCAGGAATAGGATTTATCATAAGCAAGTGGTGGCCCTGTGGATAGACTTCCAGGCCTGGAATCAGGAGGACCTGAGTTCGAATCTGGCCACAGACACTTATTAGCTGTGTGGTCCCCAAGGTCAGATTTGAACTCTGTTTGACTCAGTTTCCTCAACTGTAAAACTTGCGGATAATAATAGCACCTACCGCCCAGGGTTGTTGTGAGGATAAAATTAAGTAATATTTGTAAAGGGCTTAGCACAGTGCTGGGCATCCAGTAGGTGCTATATCAATGCTAGCTTTTGTTATGACTATTGGTATTATTCTGCTTTATTCAATTTTAAATCAAATATTAAATATATATTAACTATATATTTTTGTTGTTGTTAGGATGGTGATAAGACAAGAACTGCTATTTCATTGGATTAGGAAGCTCCTAGATAAGGAAATTCTCTCTACCAATGCAGGTTGACATATTCTCAGCAACTTAAGAAGTCTTAGAGAGTTCTCGAGAGCATTATGAGGTTAAGTGACTTGCCCAGAGTCATACAGTGTGTTTCAGAAACAGGACTTAAACTCAGATATTCCTGGCTTTGGGGATATCTTTCTATCCACTAAATCAGGCCACTTCTTTATTTGCTGCTTGAAATATATTGTCATGTATCTTCTATGTTAAGAGAAAGGTGGTCATTTACTTCTGCCTTACCCCCTGCCAAAAACCAAACCAAAACATTAAAATGGGACATAGACAAAGACTGGAGTCCCTTCTTCCTCCTCCCAAGCAGTGTTTATAGAAAATAAGACACTGGGAAAAAAAGACATTTCCTCATTTCAGTCCCAGATTGCTATTGAGAAGATAATGCAAGTCATTTAACTCTGTTTGCCTCAGTTTCTTCATCTGTACAATGAGAAGAAAATGGCATACCACTCCTGTATTTTTGCCAAGAAAATCCCAAATGGGGTCACAGAGAGTCGGACATGACTGGGATGATTGAACATCCCAATCAGCTTTGGGAACTGATCAAGGATAAAGAACATCTAGCTCTCATGGTGAAAATGTTTCGCAAGAGCAGAGATACAATTTGACCTAAACTTTGTATCTTTTTCCAGCACTTAGCACAGAGACAGGCACATGGTAGGTACTTAACTATTGGCTGGGAGAATGAGTGAAAAGGGCATGGATGTTGGGAGGTCCTCCACCTAATTCAATATATCAAAAAGAAAAAAAAGGCAATGAGCATTTATTTGTTGGCGGTGGCTTTCAGTCATGGCCAACTCTTTATAGTACTAAGGACCATATTGTCCATGAGGTTTTCTTGACAAAGATACTGGAGCGGTTTTCTACTTCCTTCTCTGGTGGATTAAGGCAAACAGAGGTTAGGTGATTTGCCCAGTCACACAGCTAGTAAGTGTCTGAGGTCACATTTGAACTCAGGTCTTTCTGACTCCAAGTCCAGTGCTCTACCCACTGAATCACCTAGCTACCTCTTGAGCATTTATTAAGCACCTACTACGTGCCAGGCTGAGAACTTTACAAATATTTTCTCCTGTATCATCCCTGGTCTTCTCCCTCTCAAAAGAATACCTCACCTCCAACTTTAATGACAAATCAAGGCCATCCACCATATGTCTGATTGTCACAACAACCCTGTGTTGTTGTTCAGGCATTTCAGTCATGGTCCCATTTATACCACAGTGGTTTGCCATTACCTTCTCTAGATCATTTTACAGATGAAGAAACTGAGGTAAACAGGGTTAAGTGACTTGCCAAGGGTCGCATAGCTAGTAAGTGTCTCAGGCCAGATTTGAACTCGGGAAGCTGAGTTTTCCTGCCTCCAGGCCCAGCGCTCAATCCACCGTGCCACCTAGCTGCCCATAACAACCGGGTGAGGTAAATGCTATTATCATCCCTATTTTGTAGTTTAGGAAATTGAGGTAGATGGATGTTAAACGACTTGTCCAGGCTTATATAACTAGAAAGCACCTGAGCCCACATCTGAGCTTAGACTAGGCTAGCCCCCTATTTACTACCCCAAGCATGATGCTTGGGTAACCCAGACTCATTCCCAGCAAACTAAAAAAAAGAAACCATCCCCTCAGTGATCTTCTTTGAGGATTCATTCTTTCTGGACCAACCCATCAACTAAATAGCCGGTTTAGATGGTTCCAGCCCTTCTAATTAATACTTAAGGGGAGTCTGTTCAATTCTTGTTTCTGGCTGATGTCAATGGAAAAGAAATTTACACACACTACTACATATCAGAGGGCTTGGAATGGGTAAGTATCATAGATCTCTCTGGGCAGTCAGATTGGTTTTCTGTAAGCACTATGTACAGGGCAATAGGAACACAGCTGAAGCCATGACTGAGAGGAACTCTGGGAGCTCCACACCCAAGGGTGTGCTGGAGCCAACTCAAAGGAGCTGATTGTTAAATTTTCAGTGCGAGAATTTAATTCTCAGAAATTGGTAAAGTCTGAAAAAATATTTATAACGCATGTTAATTTTTTATATTAAATTTAAAAATATGTCCTGCATATAGTCCCCTTCCCCCAGAGCTGGTTGTTAAATATTTATCAGCATAACCTTGTACCACACCTAATAATTCAGGGAAGAGGAGAGATTTGAGCAGGGTTTATGAGTCACCAAATTGACCCATATTTATTGAAATATTTATGGTGTCATGTGTGGGAGTGAATGAAAGGTGAGGTTTCTGGATGCCAGCAGTGGCTTAGTTGTAGTGGTCTGAGGTTTCCTTCCCATGCCGTCTCCCTCTCTTGTGTGGCTCTGCCTAGTGAACCTCTGGGGCAGACAGTCAGGGCACCTATCTTCATTCCTTCTAGGTTGGTCTACAATCCTGCCCTGGACTATTCCAGAGCCAGAACACAAATTCCACCAAACAAAGAGTATCCTTCAGATTAGGCGTAAGAGCTTGAAATGAGAGACAGTATAGGACAATGGAAAGAAGACTGGTTAATGGAATCCAGAGGACTTAGGCTCAAATCCAAACTGTATTATGTGGGATATGAGTTATACTTGTAGTTGCCTATCTTCTCTTGGACTCAGTTTCCTCAACTGAAAAATGAGGGAATTGGACCAGTTGGCCTCTGAGGTCCTTTGCAGATCTAGATTTATGATCCTATGAGCTCAGACTCTTGCTGGAAAGATTGCCCAGCTGTGTACTTCTTAAATGAGTTTGTAAAGATTTTGACAGGCAGCTAGGTGATGCAATGGATGGGGCCCTGGTCCCGAGTCAGGAAGACTCGTCTTCCTGATTTCAAATCTGGCCTCAGATACTTTTTAACTGCGTGACCCTGGGCAAGTCAACTTAACCCTGTTTGCCTCAGTTTCCTCATCTGTAAAATGAGCTGGAGAAGGAAATGACAAACCACTCTAGTATCTTTGTTGAGAAAACCCCAAGTGGAGTCACAAAGAGTCCAACACGACTAATAAATGACTGAACAAAAAAGATTTTGACCCTGAATTCATATTAGGTTGGCTGAGCAAAAACTGTAGGATTTCCCTGGTGAATCTGGTCTGAAGCAATTCAACCAGACACTGAATTAAATCTGTGTGTGCTAAAATAGAAATACGTGATGGATGATCTGACTTGACAATTTTCTTTCGATATAAATATGTCTGAGATTTTTTTATGCTGTAAGTATGCTAAATGAGAAAACACTGACCTTTGCAATCTTGTAAAGATAAGGGTTAATCATGTATACTTAAACTATATTATACATACTGATATGTCTGAAAAGATTTACTTGCATATTGTTGAGAGTTCTGCTACTGCATTTTCCATATTTGTTGTGACTCCATATGATGAGTTCAAATTCCACAGAAAACTAATTTTCCCGTATCCCTCTCTGCCCCACATACATACCCTGAATTTGAGGCATGTTGCTCATAAGTTCCCACCAATGTGTTTCCTTTACCAGGATAGAAAGGAGACAATTCAAAGCAAAATGCATTTAAATCATAGGACAAGAAAAATATCAAGACAGACCTCTCCACCCCATATACTTGGTGTTTTCTACCAAGTTACCATACTACATGTCGGGGAGGGGACATATTCAGTGAAAAGGCATGGCCAAATCACAGGCATGAAAGACATTGCTGGGGTAACTCATAACTCTGATGTTGCAAAGCCTCTGACGTCCTGTGGTGATGTTGTGAAGGAAGGTGTTTTCTCTTGTTCATGATTGGGTCCTCTTTAACTCTGCTCTCTAATGCATTGCTGTTCTCTGCTGGGCATTTCTGAAGCTACTATTTTCTGTTAGACTGCTAATCTTGAATTATAGTGTGGCTGGTCATGGACAAGCTAAAATCTTGACAAGCATAACCTAGGGCTAAGAAGCAGCCTCTATTCTTTTGGGTCTATTCAAGGTCCTTGGCTCCACCCAACTATCTGATTTGGGGTTAGAAAAGACCTTTTAAAATCCTATTAAATTCCTGAGTTTTAATCTGAACACCCCAACTTATTTTGAGGACTATCCAGCAAAACTCCTTGAAGCTATATGGGGTCTGGCATGCAGTGGCTCCCCTCAGTTCCCATAATGCTCCCTAGTGGGCATTCAAATAAACGAAAGGGCGATATCTTTGCCTTTGTTCTACATAGGTGTCTTTATTCTGCATACCTGCCAGAAATAAAATTGCTAGTTTAGTATTCTGGCCAACCCTAGGTCTCTCTACATTCCTTTACATGTTTCTAGAAACCATCCCCTTCCTGTCTGTTGCTGCTGCAACCTCCTTAGCTCACGTCCTAATTATCTCCTAATTACATGGATTGCAATAATAGCCTCCCCACTGGCACCTTTCTACTTCTACTCTCTGTTCTGAACATCGAACTTGGCATCAGGAGACTTTGTTTGGAGCCCTTCCTCTGCCATTTATTACCTGGATGACCTTGGGCAAATCACTTAACCTCTTTGGGCTGGACTGTCCTCATCTGCAAGATGAGGAGTTTGAGCTAGATTATCCCTATCCTTCTTTCCAATCTGTTCTTCATGTTCTCACCAGATTAATCTTCCAAAACACTACTTTATTCTGTCATTTCCTTATTCAGAGACTTTCCATTGTTCCCTTTTGCTTGTGGGATAAAATCCAAGAGATTCGGTCCAGCAGTCAAAGCCCTCGACAACTGGTATCTAATCTATCTCCCCAGCCCTATTTCCCATTGCTCATTATCTCCTGTTCTTGTTGAAGCGCTCAAGTTGTCCGGCAGCACTATTAGTCCTTTAATGTCTCCTACCCTTTTTGAATCTATTCATCTATTCTCCTGCCATGCCCTTCTACTTCCTTTATGACTATCCACATTATATCTAGCCTTCAAGACTCAGCTTAGAGCTCACTTCTTCTGTGAAGTCTTTCTAGGTTATGCCAGTCCAGAGTTCCCTATTTTCTGTGAACACATATATTTATACACATATGTATATATAGACCACCCTTGAAGTCTGGACCAGTTGCTTTATCATATACCATATATATTGTAGACTAGTCAGTCAGTCAAAAATAATTTATTAAGTGCTTACTATGTGCCAGGCACTGTGCTAAGTGCTTGGGATACCAATACAAGCAAAAATTAAGGCAATCCCTGCCCTCAAGGAACTTACATTCTAATGGGGAAGACAACACACACACACACACACACACACACACACACACACAACAAAGTAAGCTGAAAAAGGGGAACAGTATGGAGAATGTACCCTTGGAGTCGGGGGCTAAGTGGGGCAGCATGATATTGAAGTCTAGAGGAGTACAGGCTGGTAGGAAATGACGAGATGGCTGGTTTGGGTGCCTTCCTTAAATGGAGGTTCTGGGAGAAGCCATCCAATGAGAGGGAGAAAGTGAAGGGCAGAGGATACTTCTGAGGTGTGAGTTCCAGAGCTGAACATCTTCCAGGATGAAGAGGGTGCTGGAGCACAGTGGTGGAGTCAGGGGTACTGCAGCCTTGTGGAAAATGAAGAGATTTATGGCTTGGTTACCCTCCTTAAATGGAAGTTCTGGGAGGAGCCATCCAATTTGGTCACAGGGACCAGAAGGACTCTTGAAAGTTAAAGGGAAAATGGGTTAGTAGAGAGAGTGATGGATTTTGGGTAACAGGACTTGCTTTTGGCTTGATTCCCACCTGGGTTACTTGGTTGTATTTACACTGAAAAGTCACTTAATCTCTAAAAGCCTCCATTTCCCCACCTGTAAAATGGGGATGATACCAGTGAGGGGGAAAATGATATGTAAACCTTAAGGTATCATTTAAAGGTGATCTGTTGCCGGTATTTCAAAGCACCTTAGAGATTATTCACAACCTACTCATAGATTCCTTTTATCAAAGATGAGTAGTGATTTGCCTAATGCTACTCAGCTAGGTAGAGGCTGAACCAGAAAGGAACTAGAAAAACATAACTCCTACTTTCCAGATCAGGGTGTCTGTCTCTGTCTCTGTCTCTCTCTGTCTCTGTCTCTCTCTCTCTTCCTCCCTCCTTCCTCTGTCTCTTTGTGTCTCTCTGTCTTTCTCTTAGGCATGAGTACATACACAGATATATACAGCCCTGTATTTGCCTATTATATCTTCATGTGTTTGTTGCATCTTTGCCTTACTGTCCTATATCTCTCTTCCCTTTTGTGGTTAACCACCTTGAAAAGGCCGTCTCCAGCCAGTGGCTCTACTTCTTTTCTTCTCACTCTCTTCCTAGCTGTCTAGTCTGGCTTCCCAACCTCATCATTCAACCTCATTATTCAAAGAAACCACTCTCTCCAAAGTTGTCAATGACCTTTTAATCCCCCAAACTGATAGCCTTTTCTCAATCCTCAACCATCTTGACCTCTCTGCTACCTTTGACACTGTCCATCAATCACCATATTCTTCTTGATGCTCTTTTCTCTCTCTGTTTTATGACACTGCTCTAATCTGGTTCTTCTCCTACCTGTATGACCACTCTTTAGTATCCTTTGTGGGATATTCATCCAGGTTGCTCCCATTAACAGTGGATGTCCCTCAGAGCTCTGTCTTGGGTCCTCTTTTCCACTCTCTATATTATTTCACTTGGGAATCTCCTCACCTCCCATAGATTAATGATTTTATCATCTCTCTGGAGATGATTTTCAAGTCTATTCATCTCTTGCTAACCTCTCTTCTGATCACTTGTCTCATACCTTCAACTGCTTCTTGGACATCTTAAACTGTATGTCCCATAGATACCTTAAATTCAACACATCTAAAATGGAATTTTCCCCCAAATCCTCCCTCTTATAAAAGTTCCTATTGCCATTGAGGGTACCGCCATCCTCCCAGGTACCCAGACTTACAACCTACATTTCATACCTGAGTCTCAACTCTCTCTTGCATCGCCCTTCCTCACGTACCCTGTATCCAATCTTTGCTTAACAGCCAACATCTATTAGTTCTACCTTCTTAGTATATCTCTCAGATGCCCCTTTCTCTTCTCTAACACTGCCACCACCCTGGAGCAGGCCCTCATGACCTCATGCCTGGACTATTGCAATAACCTTTTGATTGGCTTCACTGTCTCAAAACTGTACCCAAATCCAATGCCTTTTTCTCAATCCTCATTTTCTCTGCAGTCTTTGATACAGTTGATCACCCTCTCCTCCTTATATTTTCTTCTCTCTAGGTTTTCAGGCCATCTTTCTCTCCTTGTTTTCCTCCTCGCTGACTACACCTTCTCATTCGTCACTAGATCCTCACTCAGATCAAGGAACTATAGGTGTCCCACAAGATGCTGTCCTGGGCCTTTTTGTCTTCTCCCTCTGTTCTGCTTCTCTTGGTGATCTCCTCAGCTCTCATGGATTTACTTATCATCTCTAAGGTGACAATTCATATCTACCTATCCTGCCTTTAGCTCTCTGCTGACCTCCAATCTTACACCTCCAACTACTTTTCAAATAACTTGAGATAGGCGTCCATAGACATCTTAAACTCAGCATGTTCAAAACCCCTCTCATTATCTTTCTGTAAAAACCCCTCCCACCTCCTAACTTCCTTATTACTATGGAGGGCAACAACACCCTCCTACTCCCTCAGGCTAGCAAACTAGGCAATATTTTTAACTCTTCATTATCTCTCATACACCATATCCAATCTATTGCAAAGGCCTGTTGTTTTCATCTTTGCAACATCTCTCCAATATGTTTCCTTCCCTCCTCTGACATGGCTACCACTCTGTTGTAGGCCTTCATCACTTCATTCTTGGACTATTACATCTCTCCCCACTCCAATACATCCTCCATTCAGTCATCAAAGTGATTTTCATAAAGTGGAGATCTGACCATGTCACCCCCTTACTCAATAAACTCCATTGGCTCCCTATCACCTCCAGGATCAAATACAAAAATGCTCTATTTGGCATTCAAAGCCCTTTATAAATAATATCCTATTTATCCTATGTATCACTTGTGTATATTGTAAGCTCCTTGAAGGTGTGGACTATTTTTTGCTTCTTTGGATCCCAAATGCTTAGCATAGTGCCTGGCATAGTAGGGGCTTAATAAATGTTTATTGACTGGCTGATTCTCATTCTAGTCTGTCCTCTACTCAGCTGTCAAATTGATCTTCCTAAAGTGCCAGCCTTGCCTCCCTATTCACTGAACTTCAGTGGCTCACTGTCACCTACAGAACAAATAGAAAATCCTCTGTTTGGCATTCAAAGCCTTTATAACTTGGTCCTCCTCCTACTTTTCTCATTTTCTTACAACTTAGCCCATATATTCTGAGATACTCTGACACTGGCCTCCTTGCTGTTCCTCACACAAAATATCCCATCTCTAGCCATCTTCACGAGCTGTCCCTCATTCCTATTCTCTCTCTCCTCTCTCTGTCTCTTGGCTTCCTTCAAGTCTGAGCTAAAACCTCACCTGCTTGAAGAAGCCTTTCAATGTCTCCCTTAATGCTAGTATCTTTTCCCTGTTGATTATTTTGCAAATAACTTGCTTCTGTATAGTTATTTACTGTTTGTCTCCCTTGAAAGCAGGGACTCTTTTTGGCTTTTCTTAGAATCCCCAGAACTTAGCAAGGTGCCTGGGACATATTGATGGCCCTTCGGGCAGAGGTCAGATCCTACACTTTTTGGTGTCCTCCATAATTCATAATAGAATAATGGATGGACACATGATAGTCACTCTAATATTTGTTGTCACACAAGTTGATCTTGTATCTGGTCCTATGTTTCATGAAGAAATTATCTCGCAACTAGGGGGAAAAAACCAGGAATGATTCTTTTATGCCAGTCCCTGATTACATTCTCCATTCTCTTTGCTGTTTCTCTCAGGATTTGAGGAATAAAATGGAAGGGAGTGAAAATGAAGGAAATGGAGCAATCTCTTTGCTCTTAGGAGGTCTGTACTCTTAGATATGAGGAAATGGAACTAAAACTAACAGAAGAAAAATTGGAACATAACTTCCCCCGGATTTAATCACAGCCCAAACAATGAGGTCTTCTTAGGAATGTAAGCAAGAGCCACAAACGAATTCTCTTGTAATACCTTTTCCACCCCACCACCCCAACATGAATTGATAACTTTTAAAAGTGGTTAGAAGTAGTCATTTCATTCCCCTACCTCCAGCCTTGTGATTTCAGTATTAATGTTGATAATTCTTCTAATACTCAGAACTCTCAGTTCCTTACCGTCTTCAATAGGTTAAAAATTTATTTTCTTGTTTCTTTTCCCCTTACCTCTTATAACCTTCACTTTAGTCACTTACTGGACTTCAGTGTAACTGGAAATTTCTCTGCCTCTGAAATTCTCTCTTGCCACAATCTCCTGTCCTTTCACCTTACTCATAGCCTCATTCCTACCCATATAGTGACCTTTGCTCCCTCAGTCCTTCCCTATTCTCCCAATGGGGGCCATATCTAGTTGTTCTGATCTATATCTTGCCACTGGACCCAGATGCCTCTGGAAGAGAAAGAGAGGCTGGTGACCTTGCACTGCCCTCCCTCACTTAAATCCAATTCACTTGCAAGTCATGGCATCATCTTCCTGATGTAATGGTCCTCCTAAAGAACAAAGGACAAACAACAGCAACAAATTCTTCCAGCTCAGCATTCCTTTTCTGATTTCACTCCCCACCCCCCCTTATATTTTTGAGCCTTTTGTGTCATTTGACACTGTTGGCCACCATTTTTTTTTACATTTTTTTCCTCCTTGCCTTTCATGACATTGGTCTTTCCTGGTTCTTCTGCTGCTGTGATGGCTCTTACTATCTCCTCCAATTGCTCCTATTCTTCCTTTTGGTATTTAGAACCCTTTATAACCTGACTCAAACCTGTCTCTCCAACCTGGAAAACTTTGGTTCATCCAGATTGGTGTCCTCACACACTCCATCTCCCATCTTCCTATCTTTGCACTAACTATCCCCAGTGCCTGAAATTTACTCCATCCTCACCTGTTCTTAGAATCCATCATTACTCTCCAAGCTTAGCTCAAGTACAACTCTTTCGTGATTCCCCTCAATATCCCTAGTGAATGATCTCATATTTATTTTGTACATCTCTTCAATATACCTATACCTGTACATGTTGTCTCCTCTGATAGAATGTAGACTCCTTTGGCAGCAGGGATTTTCACCATTTTTGTCTTTTTATGCACAGTGCCTCATACAGAATAGGTGCTTCATAAAGGCTTTATTGATGGATTCTTCTTTTCCTCTTCAGAGTGGGCACCCTCAAGGGCAGCTAGGTGGCAGGCCTAGAGTCAGGAAGACTCATCTTCCTGAGTTTAAATCTGGCCTCAGACACTTACTAGCTATGTAATCTGGGCAAGTCATTTAACCCTGTTTGTCTCAGTTTCTTCATCTGTAAAATGAGTTGGCAAAGGAAATGACAAACCACTCCAGTATCTTTGCTAAGAAAACCCCAAATGGGGTCATAAAGAGTTGGACATGACTGCAGAAAGACTCAACAACAAAAAGAGCTCATTTTGGGGCAGCTAGGTGGCACAATGAGTAAAGCACTGGCCCTGGAGTCAGGAGGACCTGAGTTCAAATTTGACCTCAGACACTTGACACACTTACCAGCTGTGTAACCTTGGGCAAATCACTTAACCCCAATTGCCCTGCCTTCCCTCTCAAAAAAAAAAAGCTCATTTTTATAAGGCAGCTTGGTGGCTAAGTGGATAGAACACAGACTTTGGAGTCAGGAAGACCTGAGTTCAAACCAGCCTCGGAGACTTACTAGCTGTGTAACCCTAGGCAAGTCACTTGACACAAATTGCCTCTAAATTAAAAAAACAAAAGAGTGGGTGCCATCAAAATCTCTGTCCTCTCGTTTACCAGATCTTCTTGTTCTAAAATATTCCCTTGTTAATTTAATCCACCCACATGGCTGCAGTTGTCACCTTCATGTTGGTGATTTTTAAATCTATTGTTCTACCCCAAATAATTCCTCTGACTTCCAGTCCTACATTTCTATCTCCTTGAAACATCTCCATCTAGATGTCCTCCTGCTGGACCTCAAACTCTACATGTCCAAGGGTGAACTCAATATTTCTCTTCCCTCCAATTCTATCTGTCCTTTGGCAACATTTTCCTTTATACTCGAAACTTTGGTGTCCTCTGTGGATGAGGAGGTTAGTGCTGGAGGAGGGTGATAAGGAAGAAGGAATAGTCAATTAGTTGCCAAGTCCTATTGATTCTATTTCTCTAATATCTAAGAAATTTGTCCCATCTTTCTCACACACCCTCACTACCCTATTGGAGGCCTCCTCATCTGAACTGCTCTAATAGCCTCTTAACTGATCTCTCTCCTTCTGGTATTTCTTTCTATAATCTATTCTTTACATCTTTGCTAGAGTAATTTTTCTCTACCTTTCTCAAAGACTTTCAGCGACTTCATGAATTTAAACTTTTTTTCCCCTGACATTTAAGGCCTTCCACAACTTGGCTAAAACCTACTGGAATTAATTAATGAAAAAGCTTTTAAGGGTTTAAGACGGGTGCTAAAAAACCTGGAAACATAGCTACAAAAGTAAAGACAATCTTCACTCTCTTAACATTATATTTACTCACTCAGGAGAGTGGTGGCCAAGGCTGCGAAGGGAAAGCTATGGTGAATGGAATGATAAGGGAGTTAGGCTGACCCATTTGCATTCTCACACTCCTTTTATTCTGCCCTTGGTTCTAGCCAAATTTGACAATTTACCATTCCCTAATCCTATTTTTTTTCTCACCTATAAGATTTATATGTGTTGTTTCACATTTGTGGAATGACTTCCTTTTGCTCTCATCTCCATTTATTGAAAATCCTTTCCTACCCTCAAAAACCAGCTCAAATGTCATCTCTGATACAAATGATGGCTTCCCTGGTTTCCCCTCCTCCATTCCCCTAATCTAACAGTTGTCTTCTAGAATCTCCTATTCCACTCTTACCCTTTTTATTCAATGCATCATATACTAACTTGTACTAGAGTGAATAGTATGCTGGGAAATGTTTACAAACCAGCTTGGGGGGTGGTGGTGGAGAAAAAGTGGCCACAAAACACTTATAAGTTTAATCAGCATTATTAACATCTCTATCACTTTCTTAAGTGTAGAAAATCAATAAAATGATAAATCCACCCCTGATTTGTACCATTTGCTAATTTCTGGCTTGTAAATGAAAATTTAACAATTAGCTCTTCTGAGACCATTCAAGCCAGCTCCAACAACTCCCTAAGTATAATTATTTTGGAACATGTCACATCCCTTCTACTATCAGGGGTTCTTAGCCTGGCTGGAGATTGTGAGTTTTATTTTTTAATAATAGTTATATTATATTTTAATATAATTGGTTTCATTGATAATCCCATGTCTTCTATTTTATGCATTTAAAAATACCTGAAAAGGGCACCATTGATTTCAACCAAACTGCCAAAGGGATCTATGACACATGAAAAATTAAGGACTGGACTAGATTGTAAATTCAATGAAAGCAGGAAGTGGTATTTTTTTATGTTGGTATCTCTAGAACCCACTAGCAGTGTTACATGGTCAGTAATTAATAAGGATGTCTTGCCTTGACTGATAATTTAAGTTACATGAAACAGATGCCAGGGAGGATGAATTATAATTGAGGAGTTTCAAGTTATACCATGTGATAGATTACTGGTTATAGCTAGAAATATGCTAGATGTTACGTGATGTTGTTACTATCAACTCCCTCCTGAATGCCTTTTGTTGAATAAAATAACCAAGAGACAACAAATGTTATAGACATAGGGAGACAGGTGACTTTGTGGGTTCCAGCTGGCAAGAATAAAGGTTACTGACCCCAGCAGGCCCTTTCCAGCTTTGCTCTCTACTTTATTTGTGTATCAGCCTGGGGTAGTATTATGCAGAATTGAAAGGAATCCCTTGATCACAGCTCCATGCAGCTCCTCTGTAGTTTTGCTAAGTGAATTTCTCCTGACTGATTTTTAGAGTACCTAGACTAGTGACACAGGAATATGAGAGTGAGTGAGAGGGATATAATTTGTGAAGACTTCACAGGGTAAGAATATAGGGGCTACTCTCTTCTCATATTTCTGGAATGGGGAATGTCTGAGCGAGTAGAAGAGGATTGGAATTTAACCTTGTAGTGACTTACCTAACTTCTGGAAAGTCAGGGTCTGAAGCTGTAGGTGCCCCTCCCTTCCCCCTTTGCTAGCACAAGAATTTTACCAAGTAGGGAGATAATGGACTACCTGTGAGCTATTTGTTCTCTGCTCCAGGAAGGTCCCCCTCTCCTTCCTCATTCCTCCTCTTTTACCTTAGACATATCATCACCGTATTAGTAGCCAAATAAGGAAAGTATATATGGATTGGCTCTGTATTTTCACGCCTAGATTGTAAGCCTGCCACCCAGCCAATGGTGAGAAGGGATAGAGGTGGGCAGGAATCTTTGTATTAAAGGTATATCTATTGCTGCATTTCCTTTGTACCTTGCCTCCCTCCACTAGCTTCCTAGTGGAGGTGACACCCAAGTCTCGCGAGGTTTGTAAAATAAATTCACTTTGCTTCTGCCTAAAGATGCCTCTCCCATTATTTTATTTTTCCATCTCACACAAGAGTAAGTAAGGGAAATTTTGCACCATAACCCAGGAAAGAGTGTGTTGAGGGATCCTAAGTATTGGTAGGACAAAAGACATAAAATGCCTAAGGGGTTCTCTGATTAGTTGGCTAGGGGCAAGGTGGAGTAGGGAATGAATAGCATCACAAAAAAACCAAAGTGACTTTTAGGACTATCTAGCTAAAGAGCTGGTAGAACTCTCTGTTTGGGTCCACAAAGTAGCCTGGAGCTACTGCTTAGACATCCAGTGGAGAGTTTTATGGCTGAAAGACAATTTTTGTCAAGTCTTTAGCATAATACCTGGCACATAGTAGGTGCTATGTAAATGTTTATTTTTTTCCCCCTACTTCCCTGAGAAAATGAGGAAGTGAGAATGGGAAAGGAACAAGCATTTATCAAGTACCTACTATATGCTAGTTACTATGCTAGGTGCTTTTTTTTTTTTGGTCTTTTTGGAGGCTATTGGGGTTAAGTGACTTGCCTGGTGTCACACAGCTAGTAAGTTTCTGAGGCCCCATTTTTGAACTTGGGTCCTCCTGACTCGAGGGCAGGTGCTCTATCCACTGCTTCATCTAGCTGTCCCTGCTAAGTGCTTTTACAAATATTATTTGATTCTCCCAACAACTCTGAGATAGATGCTTTTGTTATGTCCATTTTACAGTTGAAAAAACTGAGTCAGGCAGAGGTTAGGGGATTTGCCCAGGGTCTGAACTCAGGCCTTCCTGATTTCAGGCCCAGCACTTTATCCACTGTGTAGGAATGGATTTCCTGATCCCTTCTGTCATTGTTGATGGATTTACCTAGAACTGGATAGTTGAGGTCAACAATTAGATTATTTTGTATTTTTAAAAATTTGTTCTGTATATATCTACTCTGCATATGCTCATATACATATGTATTGTTTCTAATGAAAGAGTGTAAGTTTCTTGAGGGTAGGGATTGCTTTTTTTTTTTTGGTCTTTATTTCCTCATTGCCTTCCCTCAGTGATTATCTCCAGTTTGTCCTGTATATATCTTGTTTCTATGTATCTCTGTACATGTGGTCTCCTCCATTAGATTGTGAGCACTTTGAGGGCAGGAACTGTTTTTTTCCTTTCTTTGTGTCCCTAGCACTTAGCACAGTACCTGGTATAATAGGGGCTTAATAGATGCTTGTCCCTTGACTAGTACCTAGCAGTGTACCAGGTGCATAATTGTCATTGCTGTTTCATTCTTGAAGAAGATCAATTATATCCCAAGTATTGTCTTGACTTGTACATGAGTTAGGTTTAAGTGAGGCAGAGTTGCCCAAAGTCCTCAGTCTCACTCTCTCTTCCAGAGTTATCAAAGTCCAGTGGCGAGACAAAGGTCAAGACAACTGGTGATAGCCTGGGATACAGGGGATGACCTTGGCATCTTTGACGCCTGACCAAACCCTAAGTGTTCCACAGTGCCTGCTTCAGCCACCTTCGTGGCCATCAGAACAAATTCTTCTCATCTATCCAAGGGAGGTCTTTACATGCTTGCCTGCTGCTTACCCTCAACATGGTTTAGCCCACATGCAGAAGCAGTTTATTGGGGTTTAGCTGACTGGCATGCTACAGCTTCTTGGAGCCACAGGTGAGAGTTGGGTGAAGGTGAAAACCTAAGGTGGCAAGACAAAAATCAAAACGACTGGTGATGGCTTGGGATGCAGTGGTACATAATAGAACTTTGACAAATACCTACTGATAAGTCACTGATTATAATTAATTGCTGCCTCCTATACTTGATGACTGCCTGACATGTCAAAATACCAGTGTCTACAATACTCGGAGTAACTGCTATTAACTAGGGTAATTGGTCAGATTCCCCTTATAGGAGAGGCATCAAGGTTGAAAGCCTCTTATGGAGATGATACTCCCTCCTTTTCCTTCCATTTGCCATAGAAAAGAGCTACATAGAATACTGGGCAGATATTCTTCTAAACTGAAAATATTTCAATATCAGTATTAGTTGGGAATGAAAATTAGAATTTGGGGACAAATCTGGGATTGGGAAAGACTAGGGAGTTTTAACTGCGATCAAAATGCCACAGAGTTTACTTTTCAACAGAATACCATCCTATATATTATTTTTATGCATACAAGCCTGACACACTGCTGATGGGCTAGATGGTGCTCAAGATTGGATAATGGTTGAGAATTAATAAATCATACCTGCTTCTTACTGTTTGTGACAACTGTATGGTGTCATAAATCCCCAGGCCATTCCTACTGCCGTGTAATTGCTTGAATTATCTCTATAGAATGAATTCTACATCTGGGTCTCAGACCCAAAGGTGGCATGAATATTCTGAATCAGAAATTTAGAACTTGATGGGTCTGATCTCATTTTAGGGATGAGGAAACTGAGGCCCAGAGCAATTTAATGACATGCCAGGTCACACTAATTATCAGAAGCAGAATCTGAACCCAAGTATCCTAACCCCATATCTATTGATCTTTCTACTGTACCTAGAAGCTTCAGGGGAAGGGGAAGATCAGTATTGGGGAATGCTGGTTGAATGGGCATTTGGGGTTTAGCCATTCTTTTGAATGGTTTGGTGGAGGGAGCATCTTGTGGAAGGAAGAGTTAAGGTATGAACCCATGAAATCAGAATAGCACTTGATTTGCTGGGAGGAGGGATAGTAGTAATAATGAAAAATGACATTAGCTTTTCTGCATAGATTAGAATATTCCAGTCTCTGTTTCATCAAACAATGTCTATTCTAGGAGGTATTATCCTTAGCAACAAGAGAATTTTCTACAAGGGGAGAAGCCATGTAGTTCTATTAAAAGAAATCCTTGTAGTGAGTCTTAAAAGCAGCCAAATTACAGCTAGTGTATCCAGCTCCAGGCATTACCAGATTTCTGGGTCACAAAGTATGGGGCAGTGAATCTAAGCATAGTTCTGTTCTTATATTTGTAGTGCTTCCTTCTGATTCTACCATATCTTCTAGTAGAGTGTGGGGGATGGAGTTAGTTTAGATCAGATTACTGCCTGGAAGGACCTCATTCACACCTATTCAAATGTCAATTTACTATTAGTACTAAATGCCCTCTACTTCAGGGGTTGACTGGGCAGCTGAATCCATCTGACTCATTTTCTCAATAATATGGAATGGTCTAACATGTCTGATATGTTTGTGGTGCCTGACCTCAGAATGACCACTTCATTCTGGCATTCTCTACGTAGCAGATGGAAATAAATCAGCAACTGCTTCTTAATAGAGATATAAGGTACACAGGATGAGAAAATTTCTTCCCCAGGGGCCTCTGCTGTAGCAGGCATTTGGATTTTTTTTTAAAGATAATTAAAAAAAATGAAATTCTGAAGAGAGGAGTAGAAATTATTCCAATGAGAAACAGAAAAAGCTATCTAAGGATGTACAGTATGACTGTACAGGGAACTCTTCAACCAACACACATTTTTAAAAGTTGGATATAGGAAATGGAAACATAGACAAGCAATGGAGCAGGTGTACAATATAGTAGTACCAAGAATGCTGAAATCCAGAATGTGCTGAAGCTAGAGCTGAATCACATAACCACTACTTCTCTAGACTTTCTTTTGGTGATATCATTCACTCTTGTAGATTCAATGGTCATCTCTCTATTGGGCCCTGTCTTTCCTGAAGCCCAGTCTTCCATTGTCAACTGACTCCTGGACATCTCTGCCTGTTGTCTCATCAGCAATTTGAGAGAAAGGATTTTTAATAACCAATGATTTGGGGAGATCCAGAGTTCCCCCTTTTTCTAAAATCCTCATTTCTAAAGGACAGTGACGATGAGATTGAATACATTTTCTGCACAATCTTGCTCAGATCCCACTCAAGTTTATGGAGGAATGAAATCTAAGGTGGGGACGCCCATGGTGCTCTAAATAGGTATGGGTGGAGATAAATTCTTTGATTAGATTGCCCAAGACTGGGCCATTTGGAAATAAATGACATAATCAAAATTACATCCCTCAGCCTCTCATTAGAATAGTTTTACCTCTCATAGTAATATTCATTCTCTCTCATTACTTGTTAACCAATCAGAGTTGATTGCCACCCTCAGGAGCACCCACTCCTTCCAAGGGCACATAAACTGTGAACTCACCACCATGACTGGTCTTTGGCATTTGAAAGTGTCACTGACCCTTTTATTAATAAAATGCTAGCATTATTAACACAAAGATTAATTACCCAGAAATTATGTCTCTCAAACTTTTTAAACATCACAAGTTCAAACTCAGTATTTTCAAAAGGGAACAGATCTTTTCTCCAGCCCCAAACCTACTGCTCCTCCAGTTTCTTTCAATTCTCCATTTATATTAAGGGCAGCTGCTCCGTCTCTCAAGACACATGGTCTCTACCCTGGGGCAGATCCTTACCACAATTGACTCCTAATTGGTCTCTGCACTTCCAGTCTCTTTTGTATCCAATTTGTCTTCCACATAGTTGCCAAAATAATCTTTCTAACACAGAGGACCAATCATATCCCTCCCCTGAGCCAACTTTTACTGTATATAGCTTGCTTGTACTTAATTGCTTGCATATTGTAAGCTCCTTTAGTACATGGACTAATGTACTTTAGTACATTCTGCCATTCTGTGTAGTTTAAGATAGTGCCTGACACATAGTAGGTGCTAAATAAATGCTAGTTGACTGACTGCTCAAAAATCTCTAATGATTCTTTATTCCCTTCGCCTTCATGAACTCAGTTCCAGCTAAACTGGCCTATGAGCTCTCTGAACTTGACATTGTATCCCTTGCCTCTGTGCCTTGTCTGATCCAACAGTTTTTAGTTCTTGATATCTCCTCAAATAATTGTGTATTTACTTATTTGCATACGAGTTGTATTTGTATCTCTATTGCTTGCACAAAGTAAGCCCTTAATAAATGTCTAAATTAAATTGAAGGGGCAGCTAGGTGGCATAGTGAGTAGAGCACTGGCCCTGGAGTAAGGAGTACCTGAGTTCAAATCCAGCCTCAGACACTTGACACATTTACTAGCTGTGTGACCATGGGCAAGTCACTTAACCCCAATTGCCCTGCCTTCCCCTGCGCAAAAAAAAAAATTAAATTGAACAAAAAAACCCTGATGGCACATTAGTTGCACTTTTTTTTTGTCCTGTCCAACCCTTTGTGACCCCATTTGGGGTTTTCTTGGCAGAGATTCTGGAGAGGTTTGTCATTTCTTTCTCTCACTCATTTTAAAGATGAGAAAACTGAAGCAAACAGGGTTAAGTGACTTTCCCAGGGTCACACACTAGTAAGTGAGGTCAGATTTGAACTTCTTCCTGACTCCAGGCCAACACTCTATCCACTGTGCCTCCTAGATGCCCTTAGCTGCACTTTAGGTCCTTCTAGTAAAGTCTTCTTCTAGTACCTTATAAGTGTACAGAAGTGACACCAGGGACCATTTCTTCTAACTCTTGGATGAAATAATAATATTGGAATTAAGATAGAAAGCTGAACTATGCAACTCTTACTTGGTTTCTCTGTTCTCCTCTAAGGAGAAAACTCTTTGGATTAGAGATGATGGCAGAATTCGAATCATATCAGTAAACATTTATTAAGTGCCAGGCACTGTGTTAAAAAGTGCTAAGGATACAAATATAAACAAAAAGAAAGGGTCCTTGCCTTCAAGAGACTTAATTTTTAATGGGCGGGGGCAGGGGGAACACACACAATATATAAAAAGTTGCTACAAAGGTGGGAGAGAAGGAAGGTACCTTCCTGGGGACGTGGTTGTTGTTGTTGTTTGTCCTTTGTTCTCAAAAAGGACCAATAACATCATGAGAGTGATGTCTTGACTTTTGGGTGAATTGGCAGGATATGCACAGTCATCAGCTTAGTTCTCTTCTCCAGATTCATCAGAGTCCAGTGGCAAGACATAAGTCAAGACAACTAGTGATGGCAATGTACATGATGGTAAAATCTGGAGAATGGAAGGTGGCTGATTTGGATCCCTCCTCAGAATGGAGGTTGAAAAGGGAAAAGGCAGCAGAAACATGGTGGCAAAGTCTAGCGAGTGAAGCATGCCAGATCTGGTCCCTTTCTCAAAGAGGAAGGTCCAGAAGAAACTGATCAATGGTGAAAGAAACCTCAAGGGTAGATGGAGAAAGTAGTAAGTTTAGCTAGAACAAATGAATACCTACAAATAGCTAAATAGTCAGCACTTAAAACTCTGTATTTCAAATGGTTTTTTGTATTGCTATCTGTTTTTAAACTTGGTGCTGAGTGATAGAGGATTGCAAAGAAAATATTCGAAGAAGGCAATATTCAAGGATACTAGTGACATGACCAAATGAGACGCCATCATATTTATTAGGTTAACAGACAAAACTTTGCTAGATATCTAGTTGTGATCTCATATACATGTCCAAACTGAATTTTATGTTTTAAATAGAATTAATTAATTTGTTTTTAGTTTTCAACATTCACTTCCATAAGATTTTGAGTTTTAAATTTTCTCCCCCAACTCCTCCCCCCTCACTAAGATGGCATGCAATCTTATATAGGCTCTACTGATACATTCATATTAAGCATATTTTGACATTAGTCATGATGCAAAGAAGAGTTAGAGTTAATGGGAGGAACCACAAGAAAGAAGAAACAAAACAAAACAACAAAAGAAAAGGAGTGTAACTAGTATGCTTCCATCTGCGTTCAGACTTCAAAGTTCTTTCTCTGATGTGGATAGCATATTCTATCTTGAGTCTTTTGGAGTTGGCTTAGATCCTTGTAGTGCTGAGGAGAGTTAAGTCTATCAAAGTCAGTCATTGCACAATGTGGCTGTTATTGTGTACAATGTTCTCCTGGTTCTGCTCATTTCACTTAGCATCAGTTCATAGAAGTCTTTCCAGGTTTTTCTGAAGTCTGTCTGCTTATCATTTCTTAAAGCACAATAGTATTCCATTATATTCATATACCCCAACTTGTTTAGCCATGCCCCAATTGATCGACATCTCCTCAATCTCCAATTCTTTGCCACAACAAAAAGAGCTGCTAAAAATATTTTTGTACATGTGGGTCTTTTTCCTGTTTTTACGATCTCTTTGGGATACAGACCTAGAAGTGGTAAGAAAATATTGGAAGGAGACAATATCCCAAATGAGACACCCATCATACTATTAATAGACAAAACATTCCTAGATATCTAGTTGTGGTGATCCCATATACATCTCCCAACTGAATTTTAGGAAAAAAAATTTAGATAGAAAAAAATCTAATGTGATCTTAATCTGCATTAAAAGTAGCATAGTATCCAAAACACATGTGATAATTCCACTGTATTCTACCCTCAACAGATCACATACGGAATAATAGCATGTTCATTTCTGGACACTAGATTTTAGGAAGGACATTCTCCTGCTGGAGAACATCCAGAAGATGGCACCTGGGATGGGGAGGGAATGAAAGATAATGCCATCTGAGGATCAGTTGATGTTTAGCCTGCAGAACAGAATACTTAGAAACCCTATGATTCAGTCTTCAAGTATTTGAAGGATTACCACTTGAAAGAAGAGTGAGACTTGTTCTGTTTGGCCACTGGGGGCCAAAGGAGGGGCAAATGTAGCTGACTAGAGTGCTCCGAAAGTGCAATTGGTTGCCTCTGGAGGCAGTGATTTCCCACTCACTACAGACTTTCCCTGCCTTTCCACAATTATTAAGCATTTATTTCCTCTTCTGCCAACCTAGGAAAAAAACTAGGAGAAAAAGAAATACAAAACCTTTGTAATATGCATAGTCAAATAAAACAAAATTCTCACATTGGACACATCTAATGTGATTACTTAATATATACTATATCATTATAGAGTATATAACCATATATTACATATACATATGCATACATATAGGTGTCTCTATATCTACATCTCTGTATGTAGATGTACATGTATACACAAGCACACACACGAAGTCTGTATCTTGAGTCTATTACCTCTCTGTTAGAAGGTAGATTGAAATATTATCATGGGTTTCCTCGAATTATGGTTCATCATTGCATTGATTATAGTGTTTATAGTTCTTAAGTCTTTAAAAATTGCCTTTACATTTGAATGGGATGGCGAAGCCCTCTCATGGAATCTGGATCTTGGCCTTTCTGGGAGTTGAGTGGAATGAATGGGGGTGGGGATTTTTTAGCATGGCTCAGGGCTTCTGATTGACAGCTGGGCCTAAGTCTCAGGGGAGTTACTTAGAAATCACCTGAACTATAGGAATCTGGAACTTAGAGAAGTTGGATCCACTTCCTTCCCACTACCACCTCAACACAAGCCTGGCCAAATAAGGATATAGGTGTTCTTAAGAATTGCGATTGGCTCAATTGGCGTTTCCTTGTTCCTTGTACCTCAGTTAGTGAGACTGTGAGCCTGAACTCCACCAATGAGGGTGAAAGTTAGTAGTGGGAGGAGGATGGAACCGCTAAGGTAGAAAGTTACTCTTCACTTCCTGTATCCCACCTATCGGTTTGGAGACTGCCCTTTCCGGCCTCCCCCTCCCCCCATCGTAATACAAATTACTTTCTACTTTCTACTTGAGTAGCCTCCGAATTTAATTTAATTCTGGGGTTTAGTTTTTGTCCCATACACATTGTTATTCTTATATGAATTGTTCTCATGCTTCTGTTCACTTCACTCTTCATAAGTTCATACAACTCTTCCTAGATTTCTCTGAAACTTCGCCTTTCATTGCTTCTTAGGCTTAGTATCCCATTATATTACTACACCATAATTTGTTCAACATTGCCTAATTGATGGGCATCCCTTTAGTTTCCAGTTCTTTGCCACTACAAAAAAACTGTTATAAATGTTTTTGTACATATGTGTCCTTTTCTTCTTTCTTTAATTAATCCCTTTAGAATAGGGGTTTGCAAATCTGGCCAGCTGCCGGTTTTTGTACCACCTACTAGCTAAGAATTATTTTTGCCTTTTAAAATACAATAAAACTATATTAAAAAAAGGTAAAAACCCTTCTTAGCTCAGAACAGATTTGACCCTTGCAAGTAATTTGCTGCCCTGTACTTTATGATATTACTATAGATTTTTAAGCAATGGCTGGTTGACAATTTGAAGATGTCTGTCCAACTACTAGTGCCACATGGCCTCTAGGGACCTTTTTGTTTCTGAGAATCTATGATACAGCAAACTCTTGAGTAATATGAAGAAACTAAGCTAGAACAATCTTATAAATTTCATCTGCTTCAAAGTTGGGCAGCCTAAAATTTCTCATTGCTATTCACCAGCAAGACTTGTAGACTTATAAGTAACTACTTGGCTCAGTGAAGGTGAGTTTACAAACACTGAGAGAATGAGAAACCACACAGTGCTCTGAAGCTTTATGTAAAGATTCAGTAATACAATTAGTTCTGCTATAAAAATGCTTGTTTTGAAAATGTTAATTTGTTTTAGTGCAGCTGATATATTTGGAAAGAATTTGATCATAGCACAAATTTCTCCTTTGCTTATGTATAATTTTATGAAACAATAAGAACCCAGAAAAATGAACCTCTTCAATGTATGAGAAATGATTATTAATAACCAGTAATTTGGGGGAAGATTCAGAGCTCTCCCCTTCTTCTAGAGTCCCTTTATAAATTCAATCTGAAGGACACTATGAATAATGAGATAGCACTTGATCTTGGTCAGACCCCACCCAACCTTACAAGGTATTTAATCTGAGGTGGGGAAGTCCATTGTGTTCTGTTTAGGCTTGTGTGGGATATACATTCTTTGACTTGATAGCTTATTTGACTTGATAGCCTAAAGCTTCTGAAAAGACCTTAGTCTGAAAGGGCCAGGGTCTCCCAGTGCATCCTGGGCCATCTCCAGTAGTCCTGGTGAATATCAGGCCATTGGTCCCACATGGCTCTGGAGGTAGCCCTCCCTCACTCGAATCAAAGTTAAGTGCAAGTCATGTCATCATTTCCCTGATGTCACGGTCCTCTTCGAGAATGAAGGACAAACACAACAACCAGCCTAAAGCTATGGATGGTCTGGTATAGAGATACTTCCCCCATCCGAGAGATATCAGCCTTTTTTTTGTATTTTATTTTGGAGTGGGGGGAAGGCAGGGCAACTGGGGTTAAGTGACTCGCCCAAGGTCACACAGCTAGTAAGTGTGTCATGTGTCTGAGGCCAGATTTGAACTCAGGTCCTCCTGACTCCAGGGCTGGTGCTCTACTCACTGCGCCACCTAGCTGCCCCTCAGCCTTTCATTTTAATATAGCCTACCTCCAATCCAATTAGATTTGATCTCTGTTTGATGGACCATCTATTGTTTTGAAGGGTATATAAACTGTGAGTCTGCCATGATGATTGTCTTTGGTCTAAGAGAGACAGCCAAATGACCATCCTTTTATCAATAAGCTGCTGACCTTATTAATAAAATTATTAAATTACCCAGGAACTATGTCTCTTGAATATCACAACTATAATTCATAAATTTAAAACCTTCCCAACTAGACACAGAAGTCCTGCATGAAGATATTCACTAATGGCCATCACTTTCACCTAATCTTCCTCCTGTTTCTGACCACAAACTAAAGATTCATGAAAAGCAGCAGGTGGTTCAGGCATTGACTCTCAGGATCATGGACTAAAAAGGGGAGAAGGCTACTTGTCTATAAGTGAATGGGAGTCACGATGGCTATTGGACTTCAGTTGATGGTGGCAATGCTGATTTTGGCTCTTGAGCTTCAATGTTGGATCAGCCCAAATGTTCCCATTCCCAAGTCCCACTCTTTGTGCTGCTGCAAGGTCAGAGAAAGAAAGATGAAAGAGATACTTCCCAAGGATAGGAAGTGTCCTTTTGTCCCTATTTCATAACTATTAGTTCCTTGCCAAGTAGTAAGAGGATCCTCTTGGCTCTAGATGAAGGAGGAAGGGGTAATTTGCCTCACTGTCAGGATCATTAGAAATTGCTCAGCCAATCTCTATCTCTGTCTCCACGATTCATCTCCTAGGGTCCTCTATGTTTTGCATGATTCCACTGGTATAACCTATATCAAATTGCTTTCATCTCATGGAAGAGGGAGGAAAGGGAGAAGGGAGGGAGTTAGAAAATTTGGAACTCAAAATTTTAAAACAATGAATGTTAAAATCTGTTTTTATGTGTAATTGGAAAAAATATGTTATTCATTTCCAGAAGACAGCAATTCAAAGAGGTGAAAAGATAAGCAAAGGCACTGAGCTATACATTTACCAGAGAAGAAATCCTAATGCCATGTAGTGTCTTCCAATAAGTAAGAATTTGCCAACCATACAAAGAATAGATATTTGCATTTTATTCAAAAGGCTTTTACAATCTGACCTTACTCTGCCTTCAGCTTCCTGATAGAATATTTTCGGGAAGTAACAGGCTGATTGTCCAATTGGTTTTTTTTTTAGGTCAGGCCTATAGTCTCTGAGCCTATGCCCTTCCTGATTTAGCTAGATGTCTGTCTCTATCCCTCCATTCAGATGGTCCATTATATTTCCAGCACTGTCTTTCTGAATAAGACAAAGCTTGTTGATCTGTAGTTTTCCAGATGACTGCTGGAAAGCCTGTTGATTATGGCAGGACCTTTAACTCCTCTTTAATATTGAATTAGAGCATGATTGTATCTCTTCTGTTTCCAGAGATACCAATGATGGATTTTGTTTGGTTGTGATGCTGTACTAATCCAGGCTGACTTTTGCAATCCATGATGGAGTTATTTTCACTATCTTTCAGGATCCTGCACATTTGCCAACAAATTAATCTTCTTAAAGCACCATTTTAATCAGTCCCCTTTCTCCCAACCCCCCCTTCAAAAACCTTCAATTGGTTTGAATTGTCTATAGAACCAAATTTCTCAGGCTGGTATTCAAAGCCTGCCTGAATCTCATCCTGTCTGACCTTTTTACACTTACCTCCTAGTATTCCCTGTATATACTAATTAATAATAATAACCCCCATAATAATTATAATAATAGCTAGCATTTATATAGCTCTTTAAAATTTGCAAAGTTCTTTGCAAATATTTCATTTTGTCCTCACAACAACTGTGGGAGGTTATTACATTCTACCTTTTACAGATGAAAAGACAGAGGCAGAGTAGGGTTGAGTTGAGTGTCACACAACTAGTAAGTATCTGGGTCAGTAGTATTTGAGCTCAGGTCTTCCTGACTCCCAGACCAGTGCTCTATCTCTATAACTTAGCAAGTATTCTCAACTCCAGACAAGGTGGTCTCACTATCCTGCAAATAGAAGTTGCTTTTATACATCTACATATTTTTATTCAATTCATATCAGACCCCTTTGCCTATCCAAAATTTCATCATCCTTCAAGGCCCTCCAAGAAAACTTTGCTGATCATGCCAGACAAGAGAAATCTTTCCTTTCTCTGAACACCGATAGTACTTGTATTGGCTGTATCACCCACTTGACATTTATTTACTCCTGAGTATTGCCAACTTGACTTTTCACATGTATAAGCTTTTCCAAATGACAATGTGGTCTAGTGGTTAGATAAACCAGTCTTAGAATCAGGAAGATCTGGTTTCAGATCTTGACTCTGATAGGAATGGTGTCCTGAAAATCTTAGATCAATTTTAAGCTATTAAAGGACTAAACTTCAGTAAGACTTTTGAGACACCTTGTATATTAGCTGTAGGTTCATGGTTAAAGCATTTAATCTCTCAGTGCCCCAGGTAGTCCTAAAAGACTAAGTTATAGATGAGTTGCCAATCTTCACTGGTGGAAGGAGTTTCCATTCTGGGAATTTCCTACAACAAAGTAATCCTAGATTAGACCCTTCTGCTCCCCACCCCCAAAAAATTATCTTTCCAAAGTTAATGCAGATTCACTAAGGGCAGTTGTTCAGTCATGTTTAATTCTTTGTGACCCGATTGTGAGGTTTTCTTTTCAAAGATACTAGAGTGATTTGCCATTTCCTTCTCCAGCTCATTTTTACAGATAAGGAAACTGAGGTAAACAGGGTCATACAGTTAGTAAGTATCTGAGGCCAGATTTGAACTCAGGGATGAGTCCTGATTCTAAACCCGGTACTCTATCTACTTCACTACCTAGCTGCCAATAAGGGCAGAGGTGTTTAATTTTCCTCTGTACCTCCTTCCCTTTCCTCCTCCCTCCCTCCTCTACTATATTCACTAAGTTCTTTAACAAACATTTATTGAAAATCTATATGCATGTATAGCCTATATCTGATTACGTGACATCTTGGGGTGTGGGGGAAATAAGAGGGAGGCGGAAAATTTAAAACTCAAAATCTTATAAAATTAATGTTGAAAACTAAAACTAAATTAATTAATTAATTAAAAAAGAGAAAATCTATGTTCAAAGAATTATCCATATGGAGACAATAGTTGACAATTTTGGGATGAATGAGATCACCAAAGGAGGATATTTATAAAGACAAGCGAAAAGGAAGATAAAGGAAGAAAGCTGAGAAAAGGGTCTTCAGGAAGGTCTTCATGTTGGCATGGAAGAAGAGCAGCCTTAGAAGGAGACTGAGAAATCCTAATTGACATAAGCAAGTAAAGCAAGCTAGCCTTTGCTCCCAGGCAAGGCCAAATTGACGCCACAGGTATCAGGGAAGTAGCTACAGGGGCCCAGTGGGAAGGTGAAGACAAGAAGAGAAGGACAGCCATCAGTGAAGTCTCCTTACTCCTTGAGCAAACATTGTTCATTTACTACTGCAGGAAGGCTCTGCTAGATTGAGGAAAGCAGAGTCTGGGCTTGCTTCTTCTTCTCACACTCAATGAGGCTCTAATACCCTGGGGAGATCCCACCCAAACAGAAGCTAGGAGGAGGTCTGTGTTTGAAGCTGTAGTAGAATTTAGGGGCCAAGAATTAATTTGACATAGTGGATTAGATACTGGATATGAAGCCAAGCCTGGTTTCTGAAGTCATCAAAGAAAGAGGAAAAGGATCCAAACGTGCAAAAACACTTATGGCAGCTATTTTTCAACTCCCCAGTCTCCTTCTGGGCCTCTGTCCCAGTGGGGAATGCCTCCATCTCTACGATCTCCTCTAAATGGTGAATTCATCTCCAAAGCTTCATTTGAGGAAACACCTGCCTTGGCAAGGTTACTCCAAACCTGTTTCAGCTCCTGACTGCTTGGACTCCTGAACCTTGAGAATACTCACCCTCACCCTCAGGGGTGAGTTCCAGCCTTTTACTTGGGCCCGGACCTCAAGCCACCATCAGCATGTGTTACACTTGCCTATGACGAGTGATATGAGAGAGAGGATCAACCTCTCTTCTATTTCTACCTTCCTTGGGCCCTAAAATGAAATAGGAATAGTTTATCTGGGACTTAGTATGGAAGACTAATTGGTCAAAAAAAAAAAAGGAATCTACGTTCTCTACATCATGCCCCAGGAACCTGTTCACCCTATAAGATCACCTCAGCTCTGGAACTCATACCTCGTCAGTACCCTCTGCCCTTCCTGGTCCTTCCTTCAGACTGGAGATTGGAGGGTTCCTCCCAGAAGCTCCATTTTAGGAGAGTGCCCAGGTCAGCCATTTCTTCATTTCCCAGCTGACTATACTTTGGACTTCTCCGCCACGCTCCACCCTCAATGGGCTATGTTCCCCTCCTGACTTTTCAGCTTCCTTTTGTGTGTTGTCTCCCCCTGTTAGATAGTAACCTCCATGAGGACAGGAACTATTCTTTGCTTTTCTTTGTATATGCAGCACATGGCACAATGACTGGCACACAGTAGGTGCCTAATAAGTGTTTATTAACTGACTCTACCCTTTGATAGGAAACACCTAGAAAAAGCCTTTTACAGTCTTCCTTTCACATGCCTCAACATCTCTACAATCTAGCTTCTAAATCAACCACTCAGCTAAAATTGCTTTCTCCCAGGTTACTCAGAAATTCTCATTCACATCCTATATCCAGTCCTACAACACTGACTGACTACTGGACACATACACCTGGATATCCTATAAACATCTCAAACTCAGTATCCAAAACAAAATTCATAATTCTCTGCTCTTCCTCCCCTCCCCCCATTCCCCTCTCTTCCATACTTCCTTATAAATATTTAAGCTACCAATATCTTTCTTTCAGTCATCAAGGTGCAAAAAACTTGGAGTCATTCTAGATCCATATCTCACTAGCCATATCCAATTGTCTGCCCAATCTTGTTGCTTTTGTCTCCGTAACATTTCATATTTACCACTTTCTTTCTACTCACACGACCATAATTCTAGTTCAGACCCTCATCACTTCCTGCTTGGATTATTCTAACAGCCTCTTATTTCTATGCCTGATTTCCAATCTCTCCCCTTGTCAATCCATCTTCTGCATAGCTGCCAAAATAATGTTCCTAAAGCAAGGATCTAGACATATTATCCCCCTGCTCAAGAATCTTTTGGAGATCCATTCTGTGTGGAATAAGGAACAAAATCCTCTGGCATTTAAATTTCTTAATAATCTTGCTCAGTCTACTTTTTTCTAGGCTGATTTCACATGAATCCCCTTCATCTCTTTGGTTTTTTTTTTTTTGAGGGGGCAAGGCAATTGGAGTTAAGTGACTTGTCCAAGGTCACACAGCTAGTAAGTGTGTCAATTGTCTGAAGTCACATTTGAACTCAGGTCCTCCTGACTCCAGGTCTAGCACTCCATTCACTGCACCACCTGGCTGCTAACTACTGGGGACACGCACAAAGGCGAAAACAATCTGAGCTTTCGAAGATGGGGTGCAGACAACGCATACATGTGTAAGATTACGCAAAGTAGATACAAGAAGATTTTGAGGGAAGGCATGGCAGCTGGGGAGATTAGTAAAGACTTCGTGTAGATTGGTACTTGAGCTGAAGCTTGAAGGAAACTAAGGTTCTGAGAGACAAAGGTGAGGATTATATCCACAACTGGTGGGGATAACCAGTGCAAAGCCGAAGAAAGTAGATGGAATGTTTGTATGAGGAACAGCAAGTCTAGATTGTAGTGTGTGTGGAGGGGCGTGACTTGTAAGACAGTGGAAAGATAGGGGCCAGGTCATGAAGAACTTTAAAAATCGAAACACAGGAGTTTGTATTTGATCATATATATAATAGGGAGTTGTAGGATTTAATTGTGTTAGGGGAGTGACTCAGCGATGGCAGGGCAAGGTACCATGCTAGGCACCAGGTTTATAAAGTGAGATATGTACTTTAGGGAAATCAGTTTGGCAGCTGTGTAGAGAATGAATTGGAGAGGGGAGAGACTTGAAGAAGGGAAACAGAAGGCTATTGCCTCCTAAAAATAGGCCATTTGAGAGGGGTTAAGGGCTTGAATTAGGGTGTTGACAACGTAGGTAGAGACATCACGTAGGTACTAATGACAGTATTCAAAAAATGAGTGAATGAATGTGGTTATTAAATGAGAGTGAGGACTTGAGGATATGTTGGAGTTGGAATTTGGTAGTTGGAAGATGGATGAGTTGGTGTTGGAAGTTGGTAGTTGGTGGAGTTAGAAGAATGGTAGTTCCCTTCATGGGAACAGGGAAGTTCAGAAGAGGAGTGAATTTGGTGGGAAAGAAAATTAGTTCTACTTTGGGCATATTGAGTTTGAGATGTCTATGGAATGTCCAATTTGTAAAAACCAACATGTAATCAGAAACTCTCTCTCTTTCATAGGGCTGGAAATAATATGGTTGAGAGTCAGTGTCACAGAATGGGTGGGTAGGTGGCATGATGGATAGAGCACTGGGCTTGGAATCAGGAAGACTAATCTTGCTGAGTTCAAATCTGGCCTCAGACACTTACTAGCTGTGTGACCCCAGACAAGTCACTTAACCCTGTTTGCCTCAGTTTTCTCATTTGGAAAATGAGCTGAGGAAGGAAATGGTAAATAATTCTAGTATCTTTACCAAGAAAACCCCAAACAGGGCCATGAAGAGTTGAACACGACTGAAATGATTCAACCACAATCATAGGAATGATAATAAAGCTCATTTGAGCTGATGAGACCAATGAGAATGTACATGGAGAAAAAAAGGCCTAGAATGGAACCTTGGGTACAGACACAGTTAGGGGGAATATTGTGGATAGTAAATCTAGCTAACTATAGTAGGAAAGAGTCAGACAGGTAGGAGAACTGAGGGAGAGCAATTTCATGAAAGAAGAGAGGGTGTCCAGAAGAAGAGAGTGGTCAATGGTGTTAAATGACATAGAGAGGTCAAGAAGATGAGGGCTGAAAAAAGGACATGAGATTTGGCAATAAAGCAATCACTGGTGACTTTGGAAAGGGTTGTTTCATTTGAATGATGAGAGTAGGAGCCAGATTTTAGTGGGTTTCAAATAATCAATAACAGATTACTTTTATATAGTACTTAGAGATCCAATTTTTATTAGCATTTTATACAATGAGGAACATAAGGTTTGGAGAAATTAAGTAATTTTTTTCAGGATCACACAGCTAGTAAGCATCTGGGGCAAGATTTGAACCCAGGTCTTTCTGATTTCATGTCCAATGCTAAGCAGCTTCTTGAACCTAATTTGGTTGCATTAATTTTTATTTAGATTTTTTTTTTTTGGTAGAGGATTCGTTATATTTTTACTTTGGGCCTAGTCTAGTTAGCTGCTACATTTTCTTTGATGGGTAGTAAATGTTGCTTTAATGGGGTAAAATGATTGCTTAACACTTAAATGGCCTTTTGCCTGGAAAAGCCCCACCACCCATCTGAAGCCTTATCCTGCTATTGTGTGGCTTCGTTATTATGAAAGGGCATTTGGGGCTGTAGAAAAAAAAAGTGTCTGAGTCAGCTGCTGAGTGAGCCACTGCAGTATACCATGCTTATAGTCCATAGGCCATACCTTACTGGACTGAGTAGAGGCCTGAGGAAGTCATCTTTATCATTATTCGCCTGTGTACGAATACACTAACCCGTGAGGTTCAGGCTTCTAATATTGCTCTAATAAATATATACATCTTTTGGTTTAAAAAACTCTTTTTCTATAACAACCTTCTCAGATAGGTAATGCTAATGTTTTTATCCCCATTTTACTGAAGAGAAAATGGAGGCTCAGTGATGCTAAATGACTTTTCTGATAGTCACAGAGCTGGTGACTTTCCCTCCAGTTTAGAGTACAAAAAATCTTGAAATGTGCTCAGATTTCTGCTGAAAGGTTACGTGCTTCTATTGTCTAAGAGTTAATAGAATTCCAGAATCTGTGGTTGGGACAACAGATGTAACACAGAAATGTTTACTTGTGCTAAATATGCATTCACAAACAACTTGAATGGAATTTCCCTTAAGGCTTGGCTCTGCTAATTGTGAGCGCTTAATTCACAATTATAATAAAATCCCTGAGATGTTTTGGGAAGAAATATAGTAAAGTCAGTACTTTCCCTTTTCCATCTCCTCTTCTTGACAGATAATCTAATTTGCTCATATTCCTAAAGAAGGTTCAAGTCGGTGGCTTGCTGGAGTGCTAAATAAATACCTTACACTGCAATGTTGATTTAAGCAAAGTAATAGAAATATTGCTTCCCACCTCTCCTCTTTAACAATGGAGGATTATTTACAGTAAATGAAAGCCTTCTTTTACAGGAAGTCCTGGCTGATCCATTATCAGGGTCATTCTAGACTTCTTTTCCCCCCATGTACCTGTACTCTTTCAGGCACAACCAGCCAGTGTCTGCAAATTTGTGTGGAGTACTCAATGTGCCCTTCTTTTTCTCTGTGGTGCTGAAATTGCCTTAAAAAAAATTGGCTAGAGGTGGGTGGGGTGGAGAAGGGATTCCTACATGTGATACTGTTGAGTGGCACTGTATGCCTGGCATTTGGAAGAAAAGCAGTTTGATTGTTCTGATTTTGATTAACTATTAGCCCATGCTGTGCAGGATTCTCTTGGAACTGAAAACAGACTCTGGGCTAACAATGGGGACTTTATCCTGGCCTCACAACCGCTGCCAATACAGTCCTGGGGCTTCCAGCCTGGGCTGTTAATCAGTTAGGGATATCTGAACCTTGAGAACTATAACACTAGCCTTACCCCCAACCCGCTTCATTGATCCACCCTTCTGCCCACCCCTCCCCACAACACTACAGGTGTGGCTTTGCCCTACAGAGTGCAATTGACCTCAGTGGACTCTGGAGACTTCCATGGCAACAAACGAACCCTCCAAAACCCTAAGTAGTAATTTATGATCCTTGTGCCCTCTAGTGGCAGAGGGGAGGAAGGAGGTTATTACCACGAACACTACTGCCCACCTCCACGGAGATTTCCCATGAGGCTTCGGTGGCCTGATGATAACAAGTTTTGTCTTGTTTTTAGTTCCCAGGAAACAAGTCACAAACAATTCTCCCCTTATACATTTTGATTTGGACTCTCGAGTTTTTCTCCAGATTCTTTGGCCTTGTTCCATAGCATCAAGAGAAGACCCACCTTCTTACATGAGGGGGTAGGCCCAGTGGGATACTTTTATTCCAAAAAATAACACCTATTACTGGCTTTAGCAAACAAATGTGGTCTGTCCAGGTCAGTTGTGACATGAATCTTATTTTCCTATTGATTTTAATCATCAAATTGGAGGTGTGGTTCCATGTATAAAAAAGCTCTTAGCATACTAAATTGAAGTTTGGGTGAGAAAGTGGTTAAAGTTATGCTGGACCTTGTAGTAATCCAACCTCTTAAGAGCTGTAGATTCTCTACAGCATTTCCTTTGTAACACTTTCAGGACATGAAGGCCTTCCCAAATGGGACCATCTTTTAGTCCTGAGACCTTCCCTCTGGGTATTCCCACAGGATCCATGGACTGTTAATATTTCTCTCATGCTAGGGATCTCCTGAATCTACACTTACATTACCTTTAGTGTAGCTCACCTCCTTTTGCACTGTCTTTATGATATATAATATCCAGACTTCAAACTGGATGATATTGAGCCATCTCAAACTCAAAATATCCAAAACAGAATTAATTGTCTTTCATATTGTAAGAAATGGGAGGAGGAGTTTTGTTTCCACAGAGCTAAAGGTGTACTTTCCCCGCCCCCCCCCCCCACCCCAGCTTTAGCAGAAACCAGGCCTCAAGGTCGGTCAGGTGAGAGGTCAGAGGCTTGTATGCATGTGCATGCTTTTTGAGAAGGCAGTCTAGGGAATTAGAGAGGCCAAACAGCTTGAACCAGTTCAAGCTTATCTAGGGTCTGGTCTTGGTCAAGAATCGAGGCCTACTGATTTGCATAATTTGCATATGTTAAAGAGGAAAGTAGGGGAAGTAAAAGAATGTAGTTTAATCCTAAACTAAGACAAGGAAAATCTAATTAACTTCACTTTTGCTTCTGTATCCTTATTATCCTACCTATATAAACTGTATAACCTAGGAAAACTATGTAAAAAATAAAGATTGTAAACTAACTGTAACTCTAGCAGGAGTGGAGAGAATGGTTACCCCTGCTCCTGCAGCTGTATCAGTTGTGAGTGTTCTAGTAAGCACTATACCTGCTCTCTCAAGGAGCGTAATGAAATGCCTTCTTCTGCCCACTCTGGTCCTGAGTTCTTGGGGTGAGAATGGGCAAATCACACGGATCTTCCTAAGGTCAAGTGAAGGGAACCGATGAGCAGCGGAAGCTTGTCTCCAGCTTACTCCCGGATCTTGCCTTGGGGTGTCCTGTGATCCCCACTGCAGTGTTAAGAGGGCTACCACTCCAGATTCCCTTGGGGAACCCTGTGGTCTGCACAGCCTTCTTAAGGGGACATCACTTGGGTCTTCCGGTCCTTGTGATCTTACCTCCTTGTGATCTTACCTCCGTTCTAAGGGGCCATCACTTGGGTCCTCCTTAGGGTCTGACCCCTAGGAGGCCCTGGGATCCCCACAGTTTAAGGGGGGGGGCGCTACCACTTGGTCTTCCTCTGGGAGTCCTGTGGTCTGCACAGCCTTCCTTAGGGATTATCACAGGGTTCTTCCTCAGGACTTTGGCCCTGCCTAGGAAGTCCAATGATCCCCCAAACCATGTTTTCTCACAACTTGGGGAAGTCCAGTGATCCCCAAAATCGTGTTTCTCACACATACTAAATTCACCTATCTTTCAAATTTCCCTGTTTCAGTTAATGGTCCCAACCATCTTTCTAGTCACCCAAGTTCACAACCTTGAAATCATCTTTGAGTTCTCACATTCATTCATTCATTCTATAAATCCAATAAGGTCTTGTTGTTTCTACCTCCACAGTACATCTTATACAATTCCCTTCTCTCCACTCCCACAGGAGCCACTCTAGTTGAAGCCCTCAGTATCTGGTCTTAACTGGTCTCTCTCCCTTCCTGCCTCTCCTCATCCTGATCCATCTTCCACACTACTGCCAAAGTGATTTTCCTAAAACACAGGTCTGAAGTTTGAAAGACTCATGATGGAAAGTACTATCCACATCCAGAGAAAGAACTGATAGAGTCTGATTATAGATTGAAGCTAGTTTTACTTTTCAGGTTTTTCTTTTCCTGGTTTTTTTTCCCCTTTCGTTCTGTTTCTTCTTTCACAACATGATTAATATGGATATATTTATGTGATTGCACATATATAACCTCTATCAAATTGCTTATCATTTTAAGGAGGGAAGAGGGGAGGGGTGGAAAAAATTAGAACTCAAAATTTTTTATAAAACATTAATGTTAAAAATTGTCTTTACCTGTAATTGAAAAAAAAATACTATTTACTGGGGGAAAAATAAAACACAGGTCTGGACATGCCATTCCCCCTCCCCTATTCGATCAACTTCAGTGGCTCCCTCATTATCTCCAGGATCAAATATAACTCCTTTGTTTTGCATTTATAGCCTTCTTACACTTTACTCTCCTTTAGTTACTCTATATTTCAGCCACACTGGTCTCCTTGCAGTTCCTTGAAGAAGACATTCCATCTATTATCCCTCTGCTATTTTACTGGCTGTCTCCCACCCTAGAATGCACACTCTCTTCACCCCTGCTTCTTGAAATCCTCACCTTTCTTTAAGACTCAGCTCAAGAGTCACCCTCTGTATGAGATTTTTTCTACTCTTCTCAGCTGCCAGTGCCTTCCCCTCCCAAGGGTAGCTTGTATCCACTTTTTATGTGTATTGTGCACACGTATGTATGTACTTGTTGTCTCACATGTTAGAATGTAAACTCTTTGAACTTGGGAAGTTTCACTTTAGTTTTTGTATCCCAGGGCTACATAGTATGGTCCCTGGTAGATAGTCAGTACTTAATAAATTCATGCTTGATTGGAAAAGGACCTTAAAGATCAAGTCCAACTCTCTTTTTATGGGTTTAGTATCAAGACCATTCTTTTGATCCATTCAACCTTAGAGATAATGGCTCTTTCATAGTCTAGTGGAGCAGAAATAAAGTATGAGAGGCTAACCAACTTGTGGCATATGCTTTTCAGTGCCTTCATACCCATGACTTATGATTCCTCTCTCCTGGAATGTTATTATTTCTGATTTTCTACATCCCTTTAAATGTTTTCAGCTGTTATTCCATCCTGTGGCAATATCCTTTCTCTACTGATGTGATTTTTCTCTGTCCCCCTTGACCACCCACCATCACTTAAGGTCATGGGTTGTGCTGATCTTATTAGGCCATTGGGCAAAAAGGGCTGAAAACTGTAACTCTGGTAGTATTTGGGACTTTGAAGAAGGTATTAAACAGGTTCTATGGAATGCTGGGAGAAGAGTTAGTCTTTTCTAGGACTTGGGACTAGTATCACAGGTGAGGAAGAGATGGAGACTAACTGTACTCAAAGATGGGGATAATAGGTTTATCTTAGATTAACTACTCCTGGGGAAACTAGGATTTTCTTATTTTGTATAAGCCAAGGTTCATCCGTCACCTAGCAAGTAACTCTCCCTTAGTGAGACTAGTTGTTAGGGAGGATTTCTCCAACTAACTAATCCCTTGTGAGGAATTACTGGAGGAACCAACCCCATCTGAGATTTTAAAGATTCACTACATTTTTCTGTGTTAACTGAGGAGCTAAGAATCGACTTTCCTGCTTAACTGGTATGCTTGCCCTCCTGTGACCCAAAGACCATGATAATTGTTAATCCTGCAGCTTTCCCAGAGTGTTATAGCTAGAAGAGGAAAGTTAGAACTCATCTCTGAATGACTCAGAACACCCAAAAGTACAGCTGCCAGGGAAAATCCCAATTCTCTTTTAACTGGAGGAACAGAGCATCTGCTTTTGGTTCCAGCTGAGATGGCTCCCTACATCCTACAAAAGGCAATTACTAGATCAAAGTGGGTGATTTAATGTTGCTCTAGGAACCATGAATATAATGCATGGGTGAAAATCAAACCATTCTCCCAACAGAATTATATTCAGAGAGTTTTTAACCCAACTATCAACAGAAAAAAGGCAATTATGTGATGGACATACTCTTCCCTCCCCTTTATTCTTTTTCTTCTCTTTCTTTTCTTTCTTTCTTTCCTTCCTTCCTTCCTTCTTTCCTTCCTTCCTTCTTTTCCTTCTTTTCTTTCCTTCCTTCTTTTCCTTATTGTTTTCCTTCCTTCCTCCTTTTCCTTCTTTTCTTTCCTTCTTTCCTTTCTTCCTTCTTTCTTTCTTTCCTTCCTTCCTTCCTTCTTTTCCTTCTTTTCTTTCCTTCTTCCTTCTTTTCCTCCTTCCTTCTTTTCCTCCTTCCTTCCTTTCTTCCTTCCTTCCTTCCTTCCTTCCTTCCTTCCTTCCTTCCTTCCTTCCTTCCTTTCTTTCTTTCTCTTTCTTTCTTTCTTTCTTCCTTCCTTCCTTCCTGAAGACAGTGATTAATAATCAAACACAGACGAGGACAAGCTAATGGATGGGAGTTTTGACAGTGATGAGGAGTTGTATGAATTTTATGATGAATAAAACTTGAGTTCAATAACTTTATGTAACATATTTTTTTTTCAAATTTTGGGCCCCAAAATTAAGGTGTGTCATACATGGGGAAATGCAGTAGGAGGTATTGCAATTGTCCATGCTGTTTGGGACAGGATTTTTAAATAATAGGAGAGACATCTTTAGGAGAAACAAAGTAAATTTATTTTACAAACCTTGCAAGATTTGGGCACACCTCCATAATGGAGGAGGCAAGGTAAAAGGGAACCTGCCTTAATTTATACTCTTTAATGAAAAGATTCCCACCCACCTCTATCTCTTCTCACCATTGGCTGGGAGGTGGGCTTACAGTATAGGCGTGAAAACTACACAGAGGACCAAGGTTGATCTGGTCCATTCAGGTTTTTCCCTATCAGAACTCAACTGCCAGGGTGGTGTCTGAAAGTCTAGGAGAAGAAATGGGGTGGGGGGGGGGGAGGAGAAACCTTCCTGGAGCAGAGAACAAATAGCTCACAGGAAATTCATTATCTTCTAACATCTGAGAGAGAGGGGGAAAGGCATGCCCACAGCTCCAGGCCCTGACCTTCCAGAATCACAAGGCCAAAGTCCAAACCTCTCCTACTCCCTTAGACATACCCTGTGAAGTCTTCACAATTATCTATCCCATTCAATGCGATACTTTCTATATGGAGGTAAGACAGGGAATACAACAGTCTTCAAAGAACTAAAAACTAATATCATATAAGGGGCAATAAAAGTGTCCCTAGTGTTTTTATACAGACTGAAACAGTTAGTCAGTCAATAAATGTTAATAAGTGCTTACCATGTGCTAAAAAACTGTGCTATTCTTTTGAAGAACTTCAAAGAATACTTGTAATATACGATAGGAAAAGAGGGTGGGCTGATCACTTGGCGAGGGCAAGGGATGTCAAGTAGATAGCTCTCTTGGTATCCTCACTATGTTAGCAAAAAACAAGGAAGGCTCTTAACATATATAGTTGGATCCCCATGATTAGACTAGATTTGCAAAATATGGGCAGGCTGGATAGATTGTATGTGATCTATATAGTTGGAGTTCATATCCAAATTGGGGAGATCATAGATCCATTTGCGTATTGAGTATCCCACCCTCAGGCCTTAGCACAGTGGCTGTCATGTTGTTGGCACTTAGTCAATGAATACTGACTTGTATTTTCAGAGCATTCCCTGAGACAAAGGGCACCATCTCCCTTGGTAGCCTTCTCCAGTGTCCAGTGACTTAGGAATTTTTTCCTTCTAGTAAATCAGACCATCCCTTGGCATAATTCAAGTCCATTTTTTTTTTCCTTGTTTAGTCCTCTGGGGATCTGGAGAACAGAAGGTCAAAATCGTCTTCCTGCTTTGTATGTAGAAGGCAGATTAATCAATGGCTCCTCAACTGAATTGATATCACTAACCCTTCAAATGCCAGAAGACATTTCTCAGACCTAAAATCCTGCACCTCAGCTCAATTTAATCTTAATTTAAATTTTATCCAAAGGAGTTTCTTGAAAATACTTGCAAAAGGGACCAGAAGCAGGCTATTTTCTAACACTGAAATCACAATAGGATGATTAAAATAAGAATCTCTCTGGGGAAAAGGATTTACCTACTACACAACCTTGAGTGGGTTTGTAAAGTCTTTACACTAGAAGCCCATCAGGATTCATAAACATTTTCATCCCTGGTGGCTTCATAGGGTTCTTGAATACATGGTTATTTCTCAAGCCCAGGGTATGTAGGGAAACCATCAAATTCTATGTACTAGCAGTTTGAGGTGACCTAAGGGAGGGCAAAAGGTGTGGTGTCTTGCTGTCTTACTGACTGCTCAGCTCAATCTGCTTTTAACCAGTAGAGCTAAGTATGGTGGGATGGTTGACTAGTTTTAGAGTCACAATTAAAGAGCTAGGTTTCTAGGGAGGAGTAACATATAAATAACTGCTTGCCCTGACTGGTTTGTTCACTGTAGGTCAGCCCTATTCTCCTCACACAAATCAACCTTCTGGTTTCTCCTCTACTGGGAGTTGTATTAAAAACAAAACCAAACCAAACAAAAACAGAGAGGAGGATGATTACAATAGAATGATTACAACAGCTCCTGTGTGTTGCAGAAAAAAAGAAGTGGCAAGAAATCCCTATCATATCCTGGTAAGGGAATGTCTCCACTCATTTTTCATCTAAGTTTGATAGAAAGTAGTTTCATGGTTCTTTGAAAACTCAGGTCCCAAAAGGAGCAAATCAAATCTTCATTATTTTGAAATTCATTCAATTGGAATTTGTGATCTAACAGCACCAGTAATGTTTACTTTTCGTGCTTATATTCTACCTCCAGTGATGCATATGACAAACCATCTATGCTTATCCATCCTGTCCATGTCTCCCCATAAATCCACTACAGTGGATCCAAACAGTGGGCCAGAGTCCTTTTCTCTTCTAGATTTCCTAACATTGGAAACATCATCGGATACTAAGAGAACACCCTTTCTATTTTTGTCTTCAGACTTCTCTGTTGGCCCATTTATTTTATTGCCACATCTTTCTCTAATTTCTGCTTATCCTTTTGCAATAGCAATTGAAAAAAAAAAGGTTATGAGGCAGCTAGGTGGCACAGTGAGTGGAACATTGGCCCTGGAGTCAGGCGGATCTGAGTTCAAATCCGGCCTCAGACACTTGACACATGTACTAGCTGTGTGACCTTGGGCAAATCACTTAACCCCAATTGCCCTGCCCAACAAAAACCAAACCAAAACAAAAGGTTTGCCAGTTTACTGGTAGGAGAGACAAGCTGTCCAGGGGAAATTTACTTTAGGAAGAAAACAAACAGTTTTAAACGACTTTAGATGGTGATATAGTAGCACACACTTACTGCTACCACTGGGAAGGCTGAGGTGGGTACATCACTTGAGTTCAGGAATTCTGAGCTATGAGACAGCTAAAGCTTCAGTAAAGTCTAGCACCACTTACAGTGAGCTGAGAGTGGGCCACCAGGCTACTCAAGGAGAGGAGAACCAGCCCTGGTTGTAAATTGAGCAGGTCAATGCTTTGGTGCAGATGAGCAGTAAGATTGGACCCACAGTGATTACTACATTTCTAACCTGGTGACATAGTGAGACCCAATCTTAAAAAAAAAAGTTTGAAAACATCTATCAATATACAAATACAACATATCCAGAATTTTAGGCTTGGGTAGGTGCTTTGCAAATTATCCTTATTCTCCTTATTAAGGTAGGTCTTCTAGCAGGTGACAATTTATTAGCCCATTTAGAGTCACTCTATGAACTTGAAAAGAATAAAACTGAATTAAAAATGCATTAGCTTTTTTTAAAAACCAAATTAGACTGCCTCTTCAATTTGTTTGGAGTAGTGAAGGTTGTGCCACATTAATCAGGATAGGGCAGGGAAGAAGCATGATACAGAAGAAATAGAAGCCATGGTTTCTGTCTAAAAGAGTTGAACATCTAATTGGGATGGACACCTATATACCTGAAAAAAAGAATTGCAAAAAAAAAAAAAATGTAAAGGAGCAGTTATCTCTCCTACATTGTGGGTGGTTAGGGGTTGGTATGTGTAGCCTCCTGTGATCTTGAAAATCCATGTAAAATTTTTTGACCTTCCCTTAGTACCAGAGGATGATTTTTTTCTTTTTCTTTTATGGGGTGTTTACAGTACCTTATTGTAAAATTTGGATTCAGTATTTCATCATATGCTCTGTGTCGTCTGCTGGCCTTTGTGTGCTGTCTGTGTCTTCGGCAGAACTCCCCCCAACATTCCCATTTAATTTTTTATGCTGGCCCATGATATGTCAAAACTGTGATGGAGAAAGTCCTGATGTGGCAGGGATAACTGTACTATGAATCCAAATTCTCAAGGAACTGAGTGATAATAAATGGAATATTGCTTTTTGCACTTTTGAAAAGTAATGCTCTTTGGTTAGAAACTTGGAACTGTAATGGATAAAAGGGTAAGGCTTCAGCTCAGGAAGACCTGGGTTCAAATTTAGCTTCTGATACTAGCTAAATGACTGTCTTAACCTCAGGCAACTCCCAAGGATTGTTAAGTCATAGGTAGGTAGGTTGCAGTCTGATGTTGGTAGAAGGAGCTCCTACCCTGGGAGTTTCCCTTATGAATAAAATTACAGGACCTTTATGTATCTGTGTAAAGTGCTTTTATAACATTTTTTTCATTTTACTCTTTACAGTGAGATCAACTGAAAATACTAAGTGGGAATTAGTAAAAAGTGTTTTATAGTAGAAGTTATTGTTTCTGCCACTGAGCTTTGAAGTGTCAGAGATAAACTGAAAGATACCAGCTGTTTTTTTTTTTTTTTGGTGGCAAAGAACTTGGAAGCAAGAGTGTGCCAATCAACTGGGCAATGGCTAAATAAATTATTGTACATGAATGTAATGGTATACTACTGTGTTTTAAGAAATGACAAAAGGAATGGTTTCAGAGAAACTGTAACAACAATGTGGCTAGCAGCTTCTGTAGGGGTGTAAGACCCAATAAGACCAGACATAGCTTCTTTGATCTGCTTTTCTAAGGAAAGCAACCTTAAGGGTTAACAATCTCACTTTAATCCAACATACATATGTCATTTACTTAGTTCAGGGGGAAAAGCCAGCACCCTGAACTTCAGAGCAAATACAAATGAAAATTACAAACAGAAAATATCAACAGATCAAATAACACAATTCAACAGACAGGCTTTGTCTGATTAAGACGTTACATACCTAATTACCAAAAAGAGAAGCACTCGATTGCTTTAGCATTCTAAAAGAGAAAACAGTAAAAAAAAAAAAAAGTCCCACCTTAATTATCAATTCAGAAACCTTTTATGAACTTGAGAATGCTGGTATTAACTGATGCAGAGTGAAGTAACCACAATCTGGAGAGCACTTTATGCAATAATGACATTGTACCAGCAAAGTACTTTGAAAGAATTAAGGGGCAGCTAGGTGGTGCAGTGAGTCAGGAGGACCTGAGTTCAAATCCAGCCTCAGACACTTGATACACTTACTAGCTGTGTGACCTTGGGCAAGTCACTTAATCCCAATTGCCCTGCCTTCTCCCCTCCAAAAAAAAAAAGAGAGAAAGAATTAAGAACTCTGTTCAACCCAATGACCAACCACAATTCCAAAGGACTGGTGATGAAGCGTGATAACGATCTCCTGATAAAGAAATGACACATTGAGGGTTCAGAATGAGACATATATTTTTTGGACATGGCCAATGTGGAAATTTGTTTTGCTTAACTTTGCATATCAGTTACAAGGGTTTATTTGTTTTGTCTTTTTTCTTTTTAAATGGGATGGGAGATGCAAAGAAAAGTGACTTTGCTTACTACAAAAAAAAGATGCCAGCTGAGGTAGTGTATGGTTGTTGGTGCTATTATTTTAACAATAGACTGGAATAGAAAAACATTTACTAAGTGCTTATGTACAATATGTGCTAAACAATGGGGATAAAAATAGAAAATCAAAGCAGTCTCTGATCTCAAGAAGTTTGCATTCTAATTAGGGAAGAGTTCATGTTTGTGTTTAGTTCATGGCAGATTAAAAAGGTCAGGTAGTATTTAGGTAGAGAAAGTAACAGGGCAGATGGCAAGGCTCTGAGTACCTTGGGGAATAATGGTAGGAAAGATGGTTTCCTGACAAGAAGAAAATATATTTAAGGGTTAGAGTGCAGTGAGGCTCATAGATACCTCCAGCAAAGGTAGGGATGTGGGAGTCAGCAACTAAATGAGAGTGGGTATCCTGAACCTGGTAGTCACTAGGCAAAAGGAGCAACGAGGGATGGTAGGGAACAGGAACAATCTGTGTCCCCCCCTAGTGTCAATAAGAAGCAGTGGTCCCTCTTTGAGCTACTGGTTGGTGATTTGGGGCAGAAGGGAAGGTCAAAGAATAGTGAACATTATTTGACTCTAAGTAAACTTTTTAGCTTTATTTCACATTCCTTTACACTTTTCCTATGCTCAAAAATTATTTTTAAGTTCTTTCTAAAAACTCTTGCTTCTCCTCTTCCAGGAATTCTGATTGAACTTGTGTCCAAGGTGGGTTTTTCTTTAAGGCTTTGCCTGGAGATGTTTTGGAGTTGTTCTCTTCTTCTGGGTTTGTGTCTTGGGCCTCCTAGTCACCATTATGGGTCTTTATGATGGAAATCTTTTTTCTTCTCATTTCCTCATTCTTTTTGTCTGCCCCTTGCCTTTTGACTTTATGTTAGGGCTGGGCTCTCTGTACTCCTGAAAGGAATGTCTAGGCTGAGCTTTTGTTCTCTTTGGTCCTTTTGCTGCTTTCTTCAGTTATTGATTGCTGTATTGTTTCAGGATCTCAAGGACAACTGAGGTTGGGGAACTGCAATATTTTAATTCTCCTACAATTGCATGATATGAGGAAAAAGATCACTGTCCTCTTAGACTCTGAGCTCATCAAGTTCCTGACCTGGGTTTGGGTTTGAGTAGCACTCCTGTGGGCTCACCTCTTTTGAATTGTTGCTGAACTCAGCCACTATCAGCTATTTGGGAAACTCTACTGGTGCAGAGCAATAGAACTGCATAGACTTTTGTCTGAGATTTCTTCCCTGGCTATTTATCTGTAGGCCTCAGAATTGTCTGGACTGCTTTCTACTCTGGAACTCTACCTCTGGTCACAGGTCCCTTTCTAATTGGGTTCTGGATCTATGACTTATAACTGGATAGTGAGTAACAGAATTGTTAGCTGCTCCCTGTTCCTCTCTCCCTGTAAGGTCATAGTGCCTTGGTATGGGCCTGAGACCTCACTTTGCCCTTGGGCAAAGCCTCCATCCTTTTTCAGCCCCTGGGCTTTGGATTGCCCTTAGCATACACTTGGACAGACCACATCCCCAGTATCCACAGTTTCCCTATGATGATCTGAGCTGGAAAAATGACTCTGTGATTTTTTTCTTGGATTTCCTGATCAGGAATTGGTCTGGTATGTTTTCAGGATCTTTGTGGAGAAAGTGTGTTGGGGGGCCACTCTTCCTGCTACTCCACCATCTTGGCTCTGCTTCTATGCTCTAAACCAGGGTTGGGGAACCTGTAGCTTTGAGGCTATATGTGGCCTTGTAGGTCATCAAGTGTGACTCTTTGACTGAATCCAAACTTCACAGAACAAATCCCCTTAATAAAAGAATTTGTTCCATAAAACTCGGACTCAGTCAAAAGACTGCACCCAAGGACCTAGAAGGCCACATGAGGCCTTGAGGCCACAGGTTCCCCAACCCTGCACCAAATTGGATTACACATTGTCCGTTAAACATATCCAATGCCTTTGCTAGAGCTGTTCCCTATTCCTGGTATTTTCCCACCATCCCAGTCCTTCCACATTTTATTCTATTCACTTCAAATGCTTCTGCCTCCATGAAATTTTCACTGATTCTTCCTGTTTAAAGAGCTTCCTTTTTTTGATCACATGACATTCTCCAATATTTTTATTTACTTATAATCTAATTTGTATCATATTGATCTGTGTTTATATCTTATCACCATTATAAGACTTTGGATACTTTAAGCTCCTTTAGAAGATGTTCACTCATTTTATCTTTTTACCTCCCCTGGTATATAGCACAGTGCATGGCACAAAGTAAACTCTTAATAAAACCTTTGAATAAGTGAATGACTATATCATTCAATGCAAAGGTGTGTTGGTTTTTTCCCTTCTTCTGCTTCCAGATAGCCTCAGACCTGTGGGAGAAGAAGGTGCTGATTGGCAGAGAAGCCGGGCTTTTCCTTTCCAACTTAGGATCAGGAAGTGTGCACAGATCTTGATGTCATATGCACAGATCTTGACATCATGACAAATATGTCTTTAATGGTGCTACTTCTTGCAACTCAATAATTACCTCCATGAACTTTAAAAATTCTCTTAGCAAGAAGTGTTATTGGTTCCTCAAATTTGGCTGACATGGTTTGTCTGGGTATCTTTGCTCCCACCAGGCCATACTTTGAGTCATACTAATCTGTGTATGTGTCCTATCCTCTCTTGTCCAAGTAGAATTTAAATTCCTTCAAGACAGGGATTGTGTCATTTTTTCTTTGTCTTTGTATCCCCTAGCATGATGCCTTGCACATAACACACTTTTTAAAAGAGGGATTATTGAATTGGAGCAGCTGGGTGGAAGTCAGGGGATAGAGATTGAGGTTAGTGAAAGAAGTCGGTCAGGTGAATGAGGCTGTGGGTGCTCTACCTGCCCTTCCCCTCCTCCTCAGCTGTCATTATAGAATCAAATGGACACCTAAAGTGACCAGAAGGTACATTGGTTTGATTGTAAGCCAAGTATATATTTCTATGATGCACTAAGACCAACCCATGAGGTTCAGCCTTGTAGCTTTCCATGGGCTGTGGTTGTCTGACAATGACTACATACCAATGCTGTGATGCTGAAAAGCAGAGAGAGAGAGAGAGAGAGAGAGAGAGAGAGAGAGAGAGAGAGAGAGAGAGAGAGAGAGAGCTATAGGGACATATTTAAATACATTTTACTAAACCTGACCTTGGGTGAGAGGCATAAAACACAAGCTTTCCCATATGCATTTTAATGAGCCCTAGATTTCCATCCTGTACACAATTGTGTCAACAAGAACACTCTTACGTAGGATGTGTGCAAAATAAACGGAGCGGGAATGTGGGGGGCGTATTTGTTTGTATGTCTTTTCCCCCTGCCTCTAAACCATTCCGGTAGCCATAGGAACCATGCAATTGTAAGCACAAAAACAGAGATCCAAAGAACATCAGGTGTCCCCTTTAAAATGTGAAAGGAAAAAGGAAAAAAAAAAATCAAAGTTTAAACTTCTATAGCTGGTCTTCCATTCATTTCCGGAATCCCATAGTCTGGATTAGGGTTCAGCATTCTGGGGGTATTTTACAGATGAGGTAATTTGCTTCATCTGATGTATTTGTTCCCAAACAATTTGAAACTAGGACTTTCTGAAGTTAACTCAGATCTGTGCTGTTGCTACCTAGGTCAAAGCAGCACTGATTCAAGAAAGCATTTAATCAGGAGTGGAATGAATATAATAACAGAAAACAATTTCGCATGTATTCCCATATGAGTACAATCTTTCATGTTCCCTTTCTCCACAGAGCAGTGGGGAAACAAGCACCTCCAAGAATAATAGTCTTGGTGGGAAAAGGTTTGGCCCTTCAGTATCATCAGCTGTTATTATGATTTCAAACTGCTACCACCTGGTATCTTGACCATCTCTCTTGTTCAGTATGTCCAAGCAGTTCTTGCCTTGGCTGGTCTCAAGCACTACCCAGTTTCTCTATACTACCCAGTTATCTCTGCTGGGGAACTGTCCTCTTGTTCTCATAGCCATGATAAGCATGTCCCAGAGGCATCCACCATGCTTCCTTATTCTTCCCTGCCATCATCTCTGTGAAGCAAACACTCTGTCCCCCAGGGATTCAATCTCATGGAGTATGTAGCTCTGGGAACATCACCAAATGAGTGATTACTCTCTGGGTATCGGCATTCTGGGAAATGTAGTCCTTAAGCAGATAGGCCATTACACTTTATATTCATGAAGGATGAAGCGCACATTAAAAATCTTTCAGTTTCCTTTTTCCTGTGAGTATCTAGTGTCTGCTTTTCAAATTGAAAAAAAAAAGTTTGTTACAAACACTTAACTAAATTCTAAACATTTTTCTCAGCTTGTTTACAATAGCACCTGAATTAGGCCTTGGAATGATGGAAGGATTTCAGGAGATAGTGATGGGGGGTGAGAGGGACAGGGAGGGAGGAACAGAAAGTGGGGAACAGATGTATTTCTCCATACGGAAGTAGAGTTGAGAAGATTTGGTAACTGATTGGACATGGGAAAGAGGAAAGTCAAAGATGACTCTAAAGCTATTCACTTAAGGTATTGAAAGGACAGTGCTGCTTTCAACAGAGAAATTATGTGGAAGGGAAAGGTTTGGAAGGAAGATGAGTTCAGGTTTAGGCATGTTCGATTTGACATAACCGTGAAACATCAAGGTGAAGATATCTATCAGGTAGTTGAAGATATTGGTCTGCAGTTAAGGGAGGAGGTTGGGAGTTAAAATATGGTTTTGGGAGTCATCTGCATTAAGATGATAATGGAAGCCATAGAAATGGATGAGATCACCAAGGGAGAGAGTGTAGAGAGAGAAGAGAGCTTAGAATAGAATTCTGGGGGGACACTTCTCTCATCCCGTGTTTCCACCTCTGTAAAAAAGGGGACAATAATAGCACCTACTTCACAGGGTTGTTTTGAGGATAAAATGAGATATTTTTAAAGTGCTTCAAATACTTTAAATTGCTATGTAAATGTTGTTGTTGTTGAAGAATGGGAAGATGAAGAGGTAGCCAAAACAGATGTGGTCAGAAAGAGAGGAGGAGAATCATGACAGTATAATGTCACAGAAGGCAAAGGAGGAGGAGCTGCCAAGAAAGAGGGGGTGATCTTAGAGTGCCAAGTGCTATAGTAGAGGTAAAGAGAATAAGGACAGAGAAAAAACAAAACAGAACACTGAACTTATTGCTAAGAAAATTTTAACAACCTTGAAAAGAGCAATTTCCACCGAGTGAGAGACAGAAGCTACATCATAATGAGTTAAATGAGAGGCAAAGGAATGGAGGCAGTGAATGCAAACTAGTTTTTTTAGAAGCATGAAAATAAATTTTATATATGAATCAACAAAAAATGTTGTATTGATAATTTCTTTAAAAAACTATAAAATTATTATATGAAAACTCAACGAAATCATGAAGTATATCAGTAGTCCTCAGGCCTGCTGAATCCTTGACCTCCCCTAGCTTAGTCATAGTGTCTTGAAGGCAGAGCATTCAGTTTCTGAAGGTTGTTGCCAGGCCTAGTGAGGTTTTGGCACTTAGAAATGTGCCTCCTTCACAGAGACACAGACAGAATGAAACTCCCATCTTGGTTTTACCTTAGGGGATACGGGGTAAGTAGCTCCAAAAATAACCAGGGGACAAAGTTTAAAAAGCTGGAAGTTGGATAGTAAAGGGAAGGAGAGAGAATACAATAACTTGAAAGGGATACTAGAGTTACAAAAGATTTTTTATGATGAGCAAATTTGTTTGTGGTCACTCTTCTATCAATGAAAGTATATGAAGAATGAAAGTATGAAATGAAAGAATGAAAGTAAGAATGAAAGAATGATGAGCAAATTTGTTCGTGGTCACTCTTCTATCAATGAAATCAGATCTCTTTGAAGAATGAAAGTATAAATATACAATGTTTTACTTCATTTTACTGCACAATATTGCGTTATTTACTGCATTTTATTGCCTTTTTATTTACTGCATAATGGTCAATGGGTATATTACTTTCCCATTCTTACTTTGTCCTGCATCAGTTCATACACATTTCCTCAGATTTCTCTGACTTTTTCATATTCATCGTCTCTTACGATAGTGCCGTAGACTAATTTAGCCTATTGGGCCTGTGGTTAGCCTATGTGGGCCCATAGTAACAGTAATACAGTTTAGTGTGAAGGGCATAGTTAATATGTTGCCATTATAAAATGACACTATCTCAAGTGGAAACTGCTGGGCAGACTATCATTTGCTGCTGTTTTGTAGTCCTTCTTAAAATGACATTGGGATGATCTAACTCCTTCTTTCTTCCATCACCACTACCACCATCTCAAGCTACGGACCATTGTTTTAACCTCTACTTCATGACTTGTGTCTATAGCTACTCCAGGATGAAAACAACAACATACAACAACAACAAATTACTCTTAGAGTTACTTTCAAAATCCTACTTAAGAGACTTGAGTAAACTCATCCATTTCCCTAAAGACCTATTTTCCCTGTCAGATCTTGACTGGGTTGGGCTGCTGGAACCATAAATGACAAGGATGAATAACTAAGGCATGTCATATATAAAGATCTCTTTAGGCTTTGAGAGTTGGACAATGCCAAGCCTTCTGCTGTTATCATCTTCTGAAAGCAAAAACACCAACACCAAGACCGACAACACCAATACCAACGTTGCTCTCCCCCACACCCCTGCCCCCAGTAAACTATTCATTCTCAGATTTCTCTAGCCATTTCTCACATGGCTATATATTGGGAGAATGGAAAGTATGTCTTAGAGGAGATGAATTTGTGCTGAAATTGCTTATCTCACTGATTAGTAAGTAGGAGGGCCACCCAAAGCTGAACCAAAGGCTGTATTTTGTAGTTCCCTGGAATTTAGTCATCTATTCCTGGTATTTTATCCCTTTTCCCCAATACTTAGCTTCTCATCCCAATATTTGTTCATTTTTTAGTGTGTGGGAAGGGTTTTTTAAAAAATCACAATATCCAATTACCAATATATCTCTCTTCTCTTCTCCTACTTAGTGAGTCATTCCTTAAAGCAAAGATTAAGAATTGAGAGAAATGATTATTAATAACCAATGATTTGGGGAGATTCAGATTTCCCCCTTTTTTTCATCCTCATTTCAAGACCAGTCTCTGAAGGTTAAGCTAACCTTCTCCTCTATCCAGACCCCACCCAAGTGGGGCAGCCATTGTGTTCCAATTAGGTTTGGAACATATTCTTTGAATATGTTGCTCAAGGTTGGGGTTAACTTAAGAAGTAAATGACATAAAGTTCAGGTCAAGCTCCTCATTGTAATATTCATTCTCTCATTAATTGTTAACCAATCAGAGTTGATTGCCACCCTTAGAAACACCTACCCTTTGAAAAGCATATAAACTGTGAGCCATCCACAGGATGAGATAACATGTAGCTTGCAATTTACACTATTGCAGGGAATATTCATATTATTCAGATTGCAAATACATTGGAATATATGTGTACTTGTGCATGTGTGTATCCATACACACACACACATATACACAAACACATATGGTAATTGGTAAAATATATGATAGCAAAAAACTGCTCTGAATTCAGTAACGTTTTTCAATAACTTTTTAAATTGAATGTTTATCTTATCAACCAATATATACTAGCTACTACTATCATATTGGGGAGGGGCAGATTTTCTTTTGAAAATAGCTTTATATCCCAGCACTAAATGTTCATTTTATTTATTTTTCTTATTTTTAAATTTTCATATTTTATTTTTTTCCAATTACACGTAAAACAATTTTAACATTCATTTCAAAAATTGAGTTCTAGATTCTCTCCCTCTCTCCCTCCCTTTCCTGCTCCCTCCTTGTGAAGGTAAGCAATGTCATGTAAAACATGTTTCTATATTAGCCAAGATGTGAAAGAAAACAGACCAAAAAACAAAATAAAACCAAAAAACCCCAAGAAAAATGAAGTTTAAAAAGTATGTTTCAATCTGCATTCAGACTCTATCAGTTCTTTCTCTAGAGGTGGATAGCATTTTTCATCATAAGTCCTTCAGAGTTGTCTTGGATCATTGTATCACTGAGAATATTTAAATCATCTGTTGATCATTGTACACTATACATTGCTGTTATTATGTACAATATTCTTCTGGTTCTGTTCACTTCACTTTGCATCAGTTCATCTAAGTTCAAGTTTTTCTGAAACCATCCTGCTCATCATTTCTTATGGCACAATATTATTCGATCACAATCATATGCCGTAATTTTTTCAGCCATTCTCCAATTGATGGACATCAAAGAGTGCAATTTTTGATGTTCAAAACAGTCATTATACTTGAAAAATGAGTATCACCACTCTATTCTATTCTCGTACCTTTCCAAATAACTTCAGAAGCTTTTCAATTGAGTCAGTGTGGACAATCCCCTACAAACCATTAGATCAAGGCCCCTCCCTCAAGAAGCTCACATTTTATTTGGTAGAAACAATTTTTATACAGAAAATTAAATGCAAAATATATACAAAGTGGATCCAAATTAATTTCTAGGGGCAAGGGAGAATTTTGAGTGACTCAGAATAGGCATGGAAGTAAATGAAGTCAGAAGGCGATTGATGGCCTAGCAAAATATATCTGAATGAGGTTGAAGAGCAGGTTCAGTAGGAATGATGTAAGGACAGGAGGCTGTCATCAGAGAGGGAATTCAGGATTTCTGAATGATGACAAATTTCAAGATATAAATTTGGAGGGGGGGTCAATAAACTATAACTGAAGGGCATTGGAATTGAGGGAGATTAAAGGCTGAAGGAATTATGAAGACAAGTGTTAGAAAGGTCACTAGTCTGAATACTGATATTGCTAAGGATAGATATAATATATCTATCACTAAAGTTAAGCAGTAGGGAATAGGAGAGAAAGGGAGGACTGTGGACCAAATGTTGATGTCATTAAGGAGAGCAGGAAAATATCCTAGTATTTGGTAGACCATGGTTTTAAGATAACGTTATACATGGAATGGTATACATGGAAATTTAGGATCATACAGAACTAGACTGGTAGGGACCACAGAGGTCATCTGGTCCTACCCCTTCATTGTTAGATGAGGACACAGAGCAGGGGAGGTTAAATACCCTGCCTAAGGTCACTCAGGTTGTTAGAATTCAAGTGAAGATTTGAATGCTGATTCTTGAAATCCAGAGTCAGGGCTCTTTTAATCGTATTATGCAGCCTCCTTTGGGCTCTTTTCCTCCCCAAATCCAACCCAACCTTATAGTAAACTGGCAAATGAGGTCCTGATAATGATCACGGATGAGAGGGGCGATTTGTGAGGAAAGCAAAATGTAGAATGAAGTGGAATCAAATAGTTGAGAAACATTGAAGTAAATGTAATAAATGAAACAACTATAAGGCAATAAAATCAATAACACTAGTCTGGTCTTTTCCACCAGACCCTCCAACAGAATGATGAAATTCTTGGCCAATATGAGAGGTGTGGATAATCACCAACAAAATGTCGGACTGGGCTGAACATGACATGGGCTTATGACACATGAGGAGACTATGGGCTCCAGATGCAACTTCATATGGAAATAGTTCTTTCGATCGAAGTTTGTCACTATAGTATTACTGGAAGGGGGTGGACTCCTTCAGGCAATAGGGAAGCACATCAAAGAATTAGAGGAATCAGGAACCAGCTAGTCCATTTCACACATGAAAAAAAATATGTTCTGTAACATAATGAGTAGAGGTCATGTAATCAGTCTTTGCTTTAAAACCTTTAGGGTTTTTTTTGCTGGTCTATGTTACTCCCTTACTCAATAAACTCCAGTGGCTCCCTGTGGCTTCCAGAATCAAATACAAAATCCTCTATTTGGCATTCAAAGCCTTTCATAACCCCTTCCTACTTTTTCAGTCTTCTCACACACACTCCTCCCCCACCACTTTTCAATCTAGTGGCACTAACCTCCCTGCTTTCCCTCCTCGTCCCTACCTGCTGGTTTCCCTGGCTTCCTTCAAGTCCCAATTAAAATCCTGTCTTCTATAGGAAGTCTTTCCAAATCCCTATTAATTTTAGTGCCTTCCTTCTTCTAATTATTTCCTGTTTATCCTGTTTATACCTTGTTTGTACATATTTGTTCGCTTATTTTCCTCCCTGCCCCCCCCCCCCCAACCCCTTCTTTGAGGGCAGGGACTGGACTGTCATTTGCCCTTTTTTGTATCCTTGGTCCTTATCACCTAGTACATTGCCTAGTACATAGTAGACACTAAATGTTTATTGACCAACTGATTGACTTAAATGAAGGAGGGCATATTCCCTTTTTCCAGGACAGCTCATTTCACTTTTGGATAGTTCTAATTGTTAGGAAGTATTTCCTTATATTAAGTCTAATTTTGTTTCTTTGCATCTTTTCCTAAGTACTCCTAATTCTGCTTCAGGAGGCCAAAAAGAACAAACATTTCCCTTCTCCATTCCCTTTAAATCCTTGAAGATAGCTTTTATGTCTCCATCCCACCCTCACCCCCCTTCCAATCTTCTTCAGACTAAACTTCCTCACTTCCATCAATGCAGCTTTGTATAGTATAAACTCAGAGTGCTTTGCCATCTTTTTTGCTTTCCTCTGGATACTCTAGTTTATCAACATCCTTCCTAAAATGTGACACTCAGAAGTAAACACAATATTCCAGATGCATTCTGAAAAGGGCAGTGTTTGGTGGGACTGTAATTCTTATTCCTGGATGTTATGGCTCTCTTAATATAGACACTAAGGTCACATTAGCTTTTTTTTCAGGGGGGTGTGTGGGTGTGTGTGTGGTCACATTACACTGTTGACTCATCTTGAAACTGCAGTACACAAAAATCTTTAAATTTTTTTCCCCCACATGAACAGTGCTTAGTTGAGCAATGCCTTCCCCATCCTGTACTCAGCATCACAGATTTTGAGAGTTGGAAGTGCCCTTGGTATCATTGTAATCCAATCATTACATAAAAGAAATCCCCCACTCTAACATATCCAATGAATGATTGTCCAACCTCACCTTGAAAACCTTCAAGGAGGATAAACCCACTGCTTGCAGAGGCAGTCCATTCCCCTATGGGACTGCTCTAATGGTTTGCCCAAACCCAAATCTGCCCCTTACAACTTTCACCCATTGTTTCTGTTTCCACTCTGAGGCCAAACAGAAAGTTTAATCTCTCCTCCATATGAATGAATGAATAAAGCATTTATTAAGCATTTACAGTGTGCAAAGTACTGTGCTAAGAGCTAGGGTTACAAATAAAAAAGTAAGATAGTTCCTGGTCTCAAGCTCACATTTTTTTTTTGATGGGGGAAGGCAAGGCAATTGGGGGTAAGTGACTTGCTTAAGGTCACACAGCTAGCGTTAAGTATCTGAAGCCTCGGATTTGAACTCAGGTCCTCCTGACTCCAGGCCCAGTGCTCTATTTACTGTGCCACCTAGCTGCCCCCATCAAGGTCACATTCTTTTTTTTTTAATAATAAATTTCTTTTTTGTTTTTAGTTTGCAACACTCAGTTCCACAAGTTTTAGGGTTCCAGATTTTCTCTCCCTCCCTCTCCTCCCTCCTCCCCCCCAAGATGGCGTGGAATCCAATGTAGGTTCTACATATACCTTCACATTGAACTTGTTTACATAATAGTCCAGTTGTAAAGAAGAACTATGACCAATGGAATGAATCATGAGAAAGGAGAAATGAAACCAAAAAAGAAAGGAAAGAAAAGGAGCAAAAAGTTTGCCTCCATCTGCATTCAGACCCCATAATTCTTTCTCTGTATGTGCATAGCTTTTTCCATCATGAGTCTTTTGGAGCTGTCTTTGAATCTTGCATTGATGAGAGGAGTCAAGTCTATCAAAGTTAGTCCTTATAGATACTGTGTGTCTGTAATCATGTATAATGATCTCCTGGTTCTGCTCCCCTCACTCAGCATAAGTTCATATAAGTCACTCCAAGTTATAATGAAGTCCATCTGCTCCTCATTTCTTATAGCACAATAGTATTCCATTACATTCATATACCAAAATTTGTTTAGTCATTCCCCAATTGATGGGCATCCCCTTAATTTCCAATTCTTTGCCACCACAAAAAAGTTGCTATAAATATTTTTGTACATATGGGTCCCTTTCCCACTTGCATGATCTCTTGGGGACATAGCCCTGGAAGTGGCATTGTCAAGCTCACATTCTAATGGGGGACAGGACACAGTTCTAAGTCAGATGGAAAAGTCCTGTAGTACTTAGGGTACAGAGAGAAAGCAGGTGGTAATACTTCTTTTTGAATGCTATTTTCATTAATAAAATAATACCAGCTTCTGATGAACTATTTGACCTGACCAAGGACTTTGGTGACAAGAAATGTCTTTTTTAGGTCTTCAATAGATGTGGCTACAGAAGTAGTTGCCACACTGCATCTCCATGGGGGTTACTTCACAGGATGATAGCTGAGGTTACTGGGTTGGAAGAATTGCTTTTACAAAAGGTCTTGGATTCATGGTCCTGGGCTGCCTCTCAGTGTCTGAGGGAAGATGGTGGTATTGGCCTAACTTGCCTGGCACATGTGGCCTCCTTTCTCTTTCCCAGTGTGCTTTACTGTTTCATCTGGGGTAACTTGCCTGCACTGTGAGTGTCAATTAGTTGGTAGTTAGAGGGGATGGCTGGCCCCTAATCACAGCAGTTGTCTTCATGGATGAAGGTCGTAGGGTCAGTCTGGAAGCAGGGCCAGTGGCCTAGGGGATGCTGCCACTCTTGTTCTTGTAATGCAGTATGCAAAAATCTTCAGATTTTTTTTTCACTTTTTTTTCAGTGCTTAGTCTAGTCATGCCTTCCCCATTCTGTGCTTAGTATTACAGATTTAGAGAGTTGTAGATCTCAGCATCCTTCTAATCCATCCATTACATTTAAGAAATCCTCACTATAACTTATCCAATCAGTGGTTGTCCAGCCTCAGCTTGAAAACCTTCAAGCAAGTGGAACCCACTACTTCTAGAGGCCATCTATTCCACTGTGGAACAGGGCCACCTATTGGTGGTGGTTGGTCAGAAGTTAAGGTTGGTAGTGATGAAGAAGATGAGACCTTTCTCCACAATGATTTCTCCCCTCAATTAAGGCCGAGGAAGCTAGGTTGGAAGCAGTTTTGGTGCTATTCTCAAGGCTTTTTGATTCAGGGTCCTAGGCTCGATCCATCGGGGTCCAAGTGTATATGGTGGTCAAGGTAGTGGTTCTGGTGGTGGTTTGATTTTCCTGGCACCTGTTACCTCTTTTTCCCTTTTGTTTTTGCTAATGTGGATTACCTGCTGCTGGGAGAGGCAGTTGCTTGGCAGTTGGTCCTTATCACTGGTCTCTTCATATATTTGAATACAGCTACCGTATCCTTCTGAGTTTTCTCTCTTCCAGGCTAAACATCTTCTGTTTTTTTCAACATATCCTGATATTATATAGACTCAAGGTCCTTACCATCCCAGTCGCCCTCACTTGACTGCATCAATTCATACAAGTCCTCTCAGGTTTTTCTGAATTTGTTCCTTTTGTCATTTCTCAAAGTGCAATGATATTACATTACATTCATATAATTAGTCAGTACTCCGCAAGTATTCATTAAGTATGTTCTGTGTACCAGGCACTATGCTAAAGAAGGGTGGAAGGTACAAAGAGAGACACCACAAAACAAAACAAAACAAAACCCAATAATACCAAAACAAGTCCTGCTGTTAAGGAGTATACATTCTAATGGAGGAGACAGCATAGGTATATATATGCAGGATGTAAAGAGTAAATGAAGGTAACTGGAAAGCTGCATTAGCGGTTGGTGGAGCGTAAGGGAGCATCAGGAAAGGCATCCTGTAGCAAGTGGGATTTTAGCTGAGTATTGAAGGAAGCCAGGGAATTTAAGAGGCACTTGCAGAACTCCCACTTCTCCAAAGGGGTGCAAGTGGGAGTGTCTTCTCATATCCTCTTCTTTGGAGCCATGCTTATTCTTTGTAGTTTTGCTACATTTACTTTTGATTGTGTGTCAGTGTGTGTGTGTGTGTGTGTGTTTCCATTTACATTGTTATAGTCATTGTGTATATTGTTTTCTTGGCTCTACTTACTTTACTCTGCATCAGCTCATGTAGATTTTTCCTTGCTTCTCTCTATTCATTACATTCATTATTTCTCACAGCACAGTAATATTCAATTACATCCACATATTACAATTTGTTTGGACATTCCCCAATCAATGATCATCTACTTTGCTTTTAATACTTGGCTGTCACAGAAAACCAAACCAAACCTACTATAAATATTTTGTTGAATTTGGGGATTTTATTCTTATCAATGACCTCTTTGGGGGATAGATCTAATAGTGGAATCTCTAGGTCAAAGGTATACACATTTGAATGTTTCCCAATTGCTTTCCAAAATGATCGTACTGATTCATAGCTCAACCAGCAGTGTACTAGTAATACCTATTATCCCACAGACTCTCCAACTGTTCCAATCTTTTGTCATCTTTTATAATTTGCAGGAATTGAGGTAAACCTCAGGGTTGTTTTTATTTGCATGCTATTAAAAATGGTTTGGAACATTCACATAGTTGTTCATAATTTGTAATTCTTTTGAGAGTTGTCCATATTCTTTGACCACATATATTAGGAAATTGCTTTTTATGTATATATTGTATATGTATATGTGTATATAAGTATATATATATATATGTGTGTGTGTGTATGTAGGTATATATAGGTATATATGTGTGTGTATATATAGACACACACACACACATATGTACTGACATACACATTGTTACAGTAATTAAGGTGGGACTTTTTTTACTGTTTTCTCTTTCGGAGCACTTATTTAATCAAGTGTCTTTGATGAGTTGGCCTTTGTTTTTTTGATTAAATCGGAAGTCTTTGACAACCTACTTACCTCAAGGGAAAGCCTAGTTTACACGGGTTTGAGTCTAATGTTTGTGACTCCAGAAGCTTTTAGGTCACATAGGTTTGAGTCACATGCCCTTTAACCCTGAACAGGGTATATAAACCCAGAGGTTGGCATTTTGCCTTTGGGGCTCACTCATGAAAGGAGTGTTGAGACTCTGGGCAATCCGTTGTCACTGCCCCCTGGCTTTGCTAACCCAGACCCATTGGGTCTTCTCTGGTAACTATTGTGATTTGGTCAGATAAGAGGCCTGTCTGATGATTTGTGTTTATTTGCTCTGTTTATTTAATGTATGTTTGTAATTTCTATTTGTACTTGCTCTGAAGTTCTGGCTTTTCCTCCTGAACTAAGTGAATGATATATGTATGTTTGATTAAAGTGAGATTGTAACCCCTTACAGTTGTTTTCCTTAGAAAAGCAGATCAAAAGAACCTGTGCTGGCAGCTCCTGTTGCTGGTCTTGTTGGGCCTCACACCTCAGCAGCAGCTGCTAGCCACATTGTTGTTACCCATATATACATAAACTATGTATGTGTGTGTATGTGTATATATATATATATATATATATATATATATATATATATATATATATATATATGTATATGTATATACACACACACACATATACACATATATATATATACATATACATACACACACATATACACACACACACACACATATGGATATATGTGTATATGACCAAAAGCTATATATATATATATATATATAGTCTGTGTGTATATATGTATATGTATGTGTCTATATCTATGTATATATCTATTAATTGTTTATGTATCTTGAGCACCAAATTCTTATCAGAGAAATTTAATACAAAGAGTTCCCCCTTCCCCATTTGATTTCTTCTCTGCTTGTCCTAGGTGCATTAATTTTGTTTGTGCAGAAACTTTTCAGTTTCATTAAATCAAAGTTATTTATTTTATCTCATTTAATTGCCTCTATCCCTTGTTTTGTTGAGAATGAGGAGAAAGAGATCTTCATAGATGTTAAAGTTATATGATATACTTCTATTATTTTTGTTTGGTATTATCTTTAATATTAAGTTCACATATCTATTTAAAATATATTTATTTTGTAATGTTAGGGTAAGGTGTTGGTTTAAGCTTAATTTTTGCAAGATATCTTTCTAGTTTTCCCAGCAAATTTTTTTTATCACATAAGAAGTTTTTTCTTAAGTGAGTTATGCTTTCCATGTTATTGAACAATGAGTTTTCAGTTTCATTGTTTCAATTCTTGTCTAGTTTGTTACATTGATCTACCTCCTTTTTCTAACCAATGCCAGGCTTTTAATGACTGCTGATTTATAATATAATTTAAGATCTGGAAGTGTCATTCCTCTTTTGTCTCTATATCTTTTCATTATTCCCTTGGCATTTTACATCTTTTATTTTTCTAGATGAATTTTGTTATTATTGTGTCAAGTTTTGTAAAGCATCCCTTTGATAATTTTATTGCTATAGAATTAAAAGTATAAATTAACTGTGGTAGTATTGTCATTTTTATTTTATTGGCATGGCCCAGCCATGAACACTGGATATTCTATTTAAATTATTCGTTGTTTCTTTAAGGACCATTTTATAATTTAATCTATACAAATATTTTGTGTGCTTTGGTAGATTGATCCTCTGATACTTAATGCATTTTACAGTCATTTATAATGAAACTTCCCTTTCTATTATTGCTTCTTGAATTTTGTTATTATTATATAGAAATGTTGTTGTTTCTTGTGAGTTTATTTTATAGCCTGCAGCTATACTGAAGCTATTGTCTCAGTATCTTTGCCAATTCCCTAGAATTTTTTAAGTAAAACATTCTGTTATCAGTATATATCAATGGTTTTATCTACTCTTTACTTCTCTTTAGGCCTTTAATTTCTTTTTTTCCTGTCTTATTGCTATTGCTAGCATTCCAAAACTATATCAGATAATAAGGGAGGGGGGAAGAGTGGGCATCCTTGCTTTATTGTATTTTTAATTCCTTCTGATTTTATTGTGATGTCACTTTATTCATTTGCTAATTTGTTGATTTTATTTTGTATACTTTTCTTTTTATTCAGATTGGCTAAATGTTTATCAATTTTGTTAGTCTTTTCAAATAACCAATTTTTAGCTGTATTTATAATTTCTATAGTTTTTTGTTTCCAGTTTATCTATTTCTCCTCTAATTTTTAATTCAGAGATTTTTTTTGATGACTTCATAATTTTAAAAAAATGCACATTAAATTCATTAATCCTTATTTTTTCTATTATACCAATGTATGTTTGTGGGGATGTCATTTTCTCCTGAGGGTTAGCTGCATCCTAGAAATTTTGGCATGTTTTTCATTATTATAATGTTCATTCACATAATTATAATAGTTCCTGATTAGTGCGAATAATGAATCCCATGAAGTAGTCACAAGAATTAGAATTTGCAATATTCAAAGGTATAATTATGGGAAAGTGGTCATTGGTTTCATTCCAATGAAAATATGCATTGGGAATTTGAATAATGTGACCACTTTGTGGAATTCATTATTTGTACTAATCTGGACCTAGCTGTAATTGTTTCTATGATTTGTTCTTTGACCCACTCATTATTTAGGATTCATTGTTAAGTCTCCTTTGGGGCCCATTTTTTTTGTTTGTGGTCCCTGAATTGCTTACTATTTTAATTGGGTTATTATCTCTAAAAATATATAATGAATGTCGCTGTCTTCCTATATTTGTTTTTATCATCTTTCTGCCCTACACAGTCAATTTTTGTAAAGGTTTCATGTGGTGCTAAGAAATATGTGTATTCTTTAACTATTTAGGAGACAGCATAAGTTTCTTAGTTCTAGTTTTTCTAACAAATTGTTCAATTATCTATTTTACCTTTTGTTCATCTTTGAATTAGATTTGTCCAGAATTGAGAGAGAGAGACATTAAAATCTCCAGGCAGAGCATGGTAGTCAGTGGGGAATGGGGCAATGGGCACATTAGAAGTTAGCTTTCTCTATTCATTGAGTTCACTATGTTTTTACTTTGTTAGGGTTCTTAGTATCTTGGATGGTGAAGGTTGCTGAAATTGCTATGTGCTCATATATATAGTTCTTATTTTGGGGAAGCCTGAGAGCACAGGAGGATTGAAGAAAATGTTTGGTCCTCTACATTTTGTTTATCACATGACCAAGAAGTCTGTACTGTTAATACACACACACGCACACACACATACGTATATGTATGTGTGTGTGTGTATATATGTATACACACATATGGGTCCTTTCTATTCTTTCTCTCTTTGGGAGTATAAGGATAGAAGTGGTTTTGCAGGGTTATGGGGTATGCATGGTTGAGTGACTTTTTGGGTATAGCTCTAAATTGCTTTCCAGAATTGTTGGATGACTTCATATACAGTGTATCAGTATACCTCTCCTCCTGTAACCCTTCCAACAATTGTCATTTTCCTTTTTTGTCATCTTTGTCATTGTGTGATAGAACCTCAAAATAATTTTAGTATGCATTTCTCTTATTATTAGTTATTTGGAGCATTAAAAAACTTTTCATTGATAACTTTTACTTTTTTATATCATCAGAGTTTTTCCTAGTGTCTTTTCTCTGTCTCTCCCAGAGAGCCATCCCATGTAATAAAAAACATGTTTAAAAGAAAAAATACAAAAAGAGGAAAAAGAAAAAAATCCAGCAAAATTGATCAACGCATTGAAAAAAGTCTCTCCCACCTCTGCAAAGGATTGAGTTGGGAGCACCCTCTCTTATTTCTTTTTGGAGCTATGCTTGTCCTTTATAATTTGGAATGTTTTCTTTTGATTTTGTGCTTGCGTGTGTGTGTGTGTGTGTGTGTGTATGGGGGGGTTTCCATTCACATAGATGTAATCATTGTTATAGTGTTTTCTTGTGTATGATTATTTTACTCTGCATAAATTCATGTAGATCTTTCCAATGCTTTTCTGCATTCATCACTTACATCATCACATATTCCATTAAATTCATGTGCCACAATTTGTTCAGCCATTCCTCAATTGACGAGTATCTACTTTGTTTTCAATTCTTTGCTACCACAAAAGTGCTGCTATAAATATTTTGGTTTCTATGGGGACTTTATTAACAATGACTCTGGAGCATTTTATAGCTTGTCTTTCTTATGGCTGTCCTTTTTCTTCCCTTTCTCCTCTGTGTAACATTTTCCCACACTTCAACATCCTGACAAGGGTCAAGTTTCTTCTTCTTCACCTCAGATCACTTTTATTCCCACTGAAATCTAGCTTCTATTTTTTTTTCTCTGACACTTTATTCTCTCTAACAACTTGGAGAGTGGACAGGTGTCTGAGTCCTTTTACCTTCTCTTGGAAAGGAGATCAGCTTACACTTGGAACACTGATAACAGTCACTTAGCTATTATCATCTGATGATAAAGAAGTACAGGATTTTACATTTATGCATCAGTTTGTCAATGAGAATTTAGTAAATGGCTTCTATGGGCCAGGCACTGTGCTAAGCACTGGGGATACAAAGATAAAAGACAGTCCCTTACCTCAAGGAGATTGCAATTTAATGGGGGATGCAACACACAAGCAACTATGTGAGAAAACAAGCTATGTACAGACAGAAGGCACTAGAATTAAAAGGGTTTGGGAAAAAGCTTCTTGTAGAATGTGGGATTTTAGCTGGGACACAAAGGAAGCCAGGGGCAATTGGGGGCACAGTAGATACAGTGCTGGGCCGGGAGTCAGGAAGATTCATCTTCCTGAGTTCAAATCTGGCTTCAGACACTTACTAGCTATGTGACCCTGGGCAACTCACTTAACTCTGTTTGCCTCAGTTTCCTCATCTATAAAATGAACTGGGTAGGGAAATGGCAAATCACTCCAGTATCTTTGCCAAGAAAAATCCAAATGAGGTCATGAAGAGTTGGACATGACTGAAATGACTGAACAACATTAACAACAAAACACATATGTATGCATATATGAGAGGCAGCCTGGCAGAGGGCTGACTCGTCAAAAACTGTTTTCAGCTGAGGTATTCTGATAACTGAACCCAAAGTGGTGATGTTGGCATGGTTTTGGTGCCCTGAAACTTGCTATGATGTTATCTGCTATAGTGTGGAGTTTGACATTAGATAAATCTGGATCATTAAAAGTCAGGAAGAAATTGATTCAAGTGACACCTCTAACACATACTGCTTGTGTCACCCTGGGTGAGTCCCTTAACTTCTCAGTACCTCTTTCCATCTCTCGAGGACTCCAGGGCACAGAGCAGTTGCTAGTCTGCATCGGTTGAGGAAATTAATTCCATCACCTAAAGCTCCCTCTCCCAGCTGCTCAAAGTCTCTTTCCTTCTTCTGGACCAGAAAAGGTACCTGGGATGTTTTAATCCTTTTATCTCCACAGTTTATGCCCTGAGGCTCAACTGTCCTAATTGGTGGCTGCCTCATCAGGTCTTCAGCCAAACTGTCCTCCCTACCCCTCTCCCTGTCCCTCTCCCTCCTCTCCCTCCTTTCCCTCTCCCTCTCTTCACCTGACAATGCTTTGCCCAAAAGAAGGTACATTTTGTTGGCTAAAAGCTGCCTCATTAACTTCGGGTTTACTGGCTAGATTTCTTTCTCAAAGACTAAGCCTTAAACCCAATTCACTCTGGGGCTCATAGATTGGACAACAATAGGTCCCCACTCTAGTAGCAGAGAGTGAATGTAAATAATGAATAGTAACTGTTTTCTCTTTTAGCCAGCAACCTTGAGGGTCTTCCCCTCCCATTTTTATTTTTTTATTTTTTGGATTAAAGGGGCTATCCCTTGACTCACTTCTTAAAGAGGCCTATTCACTGAATGGGTGTTACCTCACTCAAAGTGAGAACCTGAAAAGACCTTAGCTCCAAAGGGCCAGGGTCTCCCATTGCATCCTGGGCCATCTCCAGTCGTCCTGAAGAATATCAGGCCACTGGACCCAGATGGCTCTGGAGAAGAAAGTGAGGCTGGTGACCTTGCACAGCCCCTCCCTCACGCAAACCCAAGTCAACTGCAAGTCAGGTCATCATTTCCCTGATATCATGGTCCTCTTGGAGAAGGAAGGACAAACACAACAGCCTCCTTTTCTCCCCCCCTCCTCCCCCCAACCTTGACTGCTTCCTGGAAGTTGCACCTCGTTTCCTGTCCTTCCCTCCAATTCTTAAACCATGATCAAATCAATTCTTTCTTTGTTCCTGAGACCACCATAATCACAAGAGTTGTTTTCCCTTATTAGAACTGAAAGTAGAAGTCTTTGCTTTTGTATCTATATTTCTAGTACTTTGCACAATGCTTGCTACATAGTAAGCGCTTAATGAAACGTGTTTTTATTTATTCGTTCATTCAAATTGCAAGTTTGGACAAAGATACATTTATATAGATATATTTAGTGGGGGAGGGGGATTTGGTTAGGTGGCTTCTGATCATTTGAATCTGCTTAGCCCAAAAGATAAAATTACAAAATATAAAGGTGAAGTGATGGAGGTGTTAAGGTCTCAAATGAAGTGTTACTCTTTTACAAGTGTGGAAAAGTTTTCTCATCAAACTTAATGGAATTCTTAATTGAATTAGAGGGTAGTTTGCCAAGGGCTTAGCCTTGCCCCTGCTGATCCTTCAAAAAGCACTCTACAATGAGTTTGCCAAGGCAGGAGGCAGCTCTGAAGAATGTTACCTTTATGAATCTAAAAGAGGGACAGCCCTTCAGAAGGAATTGTTCCATACCTCTGGGGAAGGGGGAAGGAGATTTCTCTCTCCTTTCTACCCCAATTAGGCATGGCATCTTGTACCAGAGCTACTTACCCAGTAGGAGACATTGAGTCCATAAAGGATCAGTCTTCCAGAGCCCAGCTAAATGATTTGCCCAGCAGCGATGCTGTACCCAGGGGGAGGAGTTTGAGGACAATGTGAGAATTGGGTTCTGTAATGCTAAGATAGAAGTTGCTTGGGCCACATGTGTTCTCTATCTATGTGCCTCTCTACTAACATACTCTATATGATCTTCTGTGGAACCCAGCTTACAAGTGTGAGTTGGAGGAGCCTCAGAGGGGCTATAAAGGTATGCGTGTACATACATACATGCATATATACATACATACAGACAAACACATACATACAATGATTGGGATCTGGATCAATGATGTGGACTGTCTGTATTATTTCTGATGAGGGGGACAGGATTGGGGAGGGAGAAACAGTGGTTTGAATCTCCTGTGGAAAATACCACCTGCCTACCTGGAAGAATTTTCCTAACTTAATTTGATGAGTCTAGTCGAATTGATTACTGCTTACAGTTATCCCTTCCACATCATGACTTTCCCCATCGAAGTTTTGATATATTGTGGGTCAGCATAAGAAATTAAATGGGGATTTTTTGGAGAGTTTTGCAGAAGCTGTGACAACACGCAAAGGCCAGCAGATGACATAGAAAAAGTTTAGAAACTCAGAAATATATAAAATATATGTATAGTATTTTATATAAACATATTTTAATACCATAAATATACACAATTTCATTTTTTAAAGTTAAAAAGTGATCAAATACTTAACTGAAATTTTATAATAAAGTACTGTAACACCACATAAAAGAAAAAGAAAAAATTCAGACTTCTTCTCTGGTACGAAGAGAGGGCCAAAAATTTTTATGTGGATTTTCCAGATTGGATTTTCCAGATTGAGGGGGTGCTGTGCTCCTAACCCCCATGATGTGGAAGGGATAACTGTAGTTAAGAAATAATGGCATTTTTCTTTCTCTCTACTTACTTCATCCTTCAGTGACCTTGGCTGGTATCTTGTCCTTTTCTTTTGTAGACAGAGTCCCTTTTACCTTTTTGATAAAATATAATCCCCTTTGTTTAGTGGTTAAAGCCTTTCACAACCTACCTCTAATTTACCTTTCTAATCTTGTTAAATATTACTTCCCTTCCCGAATTCTTTGGTTCAAGCAGACTGGCCTTCTTGCTGTTCCTCACACCTGACACTTGCCTTTCATCTCCATGCTTTTGTGCTGGCTTTACTCTCTACATGGAATACATTCTCTTGTCACTTTTGCCTCAGAAGAGTTTCCTTGTGAACTCTTACATCATGATTGGCCTTTCCCAATACTCCCCAAATCCTAGCTACTAGTGCCCTGTCTCTTCTAAATTGCCTTGTGTTTATTTTGTGTGTAATTTATATGAGAGGCAATGTGGCATGGTTCACTGAGAAATGGTCTCAAAGCAACAGGATTTCCATGAGTTCATAACGTCTGACATAATCTGACTATTTGATCGTCGGCAAATCATTTAATCTCCCATGGTTTGAATTACCATCTCTATGCTGATGATTCTCAGATCTACTTATCCAGCCCTCTCTCCTAACCTCTCCTAACCTCTCCTAACTCACATTTCCAACTGTCTATTAGACATCTCGAATGGATGTCCTGTAGACATTTTAAACTCTACATGTCCAAAACTGAACTCATTTTCTTTTCATCCAAACCCTCCCTACTTCTGAACTCCTCTTATTACTGTCAGGGCACCCCCATCCTCCTGGTAACCCGGGTTCACAACCTAGGTGGTACTACTGACTGTTCGCTCTCTCTCTCTAACCTTCTTTCCCCCCATTTCTAATCTCAAGGCCTGTCAATTTTACCTTTGTAACACCTTTGATGCCTTCTCTCCTGATATTGCCACTGAGACAGAATTTCTGAGTAATTAATAATCAATTTATTAATTAGGCTAGTAAATAAATTGATGGTCTATATTCTCTCTTGGTAACCAAAGACAAAGACCATGGAGATCATCAAATGTTTAAATACCTTTGGAAAAACAGTTTCACTAGATAAGCAGAGGTCAACCTTGATTGGTGAACAAATGAGATGGACTGAAAGCCTTCAGCTCTTTCTGCTGAGAAAGTGGTTTGATCATAGCTTCAGCTGCCTCCAGCTATCTGGACAAAAGAAGGCATCTCTACCCTTACCACTCAAGTTGAACAATGAGGGGGGTTTTTCAAGGGCAAAAACCTAATGCTTTTAGGGCTGGAATTCACCTAGATAAAATTCTATTTACACTTTAGTCAGAAGTAGGCTCTGCGAACCTCTAGAGTTCATCTAAGGAAGACAAACAGAATTAGGCTGTATGCGTGTTTATTCCTCTCAAAGTAGACAGATATGCATATGAATACATGGGAGCTGTAGTCATAACTGAACTCTCTTTGGGGTTAGGCTACACAGATCATAAAGCCATGAAGCAAGGAAGAGCCCCTGACTCATGATGTCTGTCCTTTTGTTAGCCAAAATTAGTTTCCATCAAGCAAGGAAGTGCCCCAGAATCAGGATGTCTACTCGAGCTTAATCTGGTCTTGTTGCTGTTCATACAGCAGGAGGATATGGATTCACTCAGAGAGCATCACAGAACATCATAATTCAGAAGGGCTCAAATCATCATCTCCAATTGGCCAGTCCAGATTTTTGGATGATGAGGGGCTCAAGTGGGTCCCACAGCTCTTCTAGTTGGATGGGATCCCACCTAAGATTGAGGACAATGTTCCCAAAGGGTTAGGCCAATCTTATCATCAGCCCTGTCTTTCAGAGACTTACTGACCTACAAGGACTAGTCCCTTAATGAAGAAGTAAAAAAAAAAAAAACCCTGGATCTCAATACCAATAATTGCTTATTAATAAAATAAAACATAATCACTTCTCTCACCACCTACCTTAGAATAGATTTGTCACCTCATGCCTAAACTACTTCAATAGCCTGCTGGTTGGTCTGCCTGCCATAAGTCTCTTCCCATTCTAGTTCATCCTCCACTCGGCTGTCAAATCAACCTTCTCAAAGCACAGATTTGTCCATATCACTCCCTGATCAATAAACTCCAATGGCTTCCCTTCACCTTCAAGATCAAATATAAAATTCTCTGTTCAAGGCCCTTTACAACCTGGTCCCCTGCTAGTTTTCCAGTCTCCTTACACTTCATTATTTTAAAACATATATATATATATGTATATATATATACATATATATATATTTTGTTTGTTTTGTTTTGTTTTGTTTTCAACATTCACTTTCATAAGCTTTTGAGTTTTAATTTTTTTCCCTTTCCCTCCTATCCCTTCCCCCTCCCCAAGACAGCATGCTTACATTTTATTCTTCACTATGTGTTCTGCAATCCAGTGACACTGGCCTCCTTACTTTTTGTTGCACAGTATCTCCATCTCCAGACTGAGCATTTTCACTGCCTGTTCTCCATGTCTTCAATTCTCTGCATCCTGAATTCCCTGGTTTCCTTCATGTCCAATTAAAAATCTTACCTTCTAGGAGAACCCTTTTCTGATCCATCTTAATACTAGTGCCTTTACTCTATTGATCATTTGCAATCTATCCCGTACTCTCTCTGTAGCTTTTTTTGTACACAGTTGTTTACATGGAGTCTCTACCATTCGACTGTGAAGTCCTTGAGAGCAGAGACTGTCTTTTTTTTGTGTGTGTCCTCAGCATAATGCCTGGCATATGGTAGGCGCTTAATAAATGCTTATTGACTGACCGACTGGCTTAACCTCTCAGTATTCTAGGCAACTCTTTAATATTGTAAATTGCCAAGAATATACTGATCTGTATCAGCAGAAGGAGTTTCTTCACCTAGTAATTCCCTATCCTAGACCAATGTTCTCAGAGTATGATCTGTAGATCCCTAGGGGTCTAAGAGTTCAAAATTTGGAGGGGGGAAGGCAGGGCAATTGGGGTTAAGTGATTTGCCCAAGGTCACATAGCTAGTGTGTCAAATGTCTGAGGCCAGATTTGAACTCAGGTCCTCCTGACTCCAGGGCCAGTGCTCTACTCACTGCACCACCTAGCTGCCCCCCAAATTATTTTCATAATAATCCTAAGCCATTTAATTTTTATTATGGTAAATATTGATAGATATAACCTACATAAACAAAAGCTCTCTGAGTGAGTCCTTAGTAATTTTTAAGGGTGTAAAAGAATCCTGAGAACAAAAAGTCTGAGAATTTGAGAATTGTTTCCCTCCACTAACGAAATCACAGATCCAGTTCCTAATCCTATGTTTAATATATACTTATATATGTACAGGTTGTCTCCCCTGACAGAATGTAAGTTCCTTGAAGGCAGAGTCAATTTCATTTTTGTCTTTGTACCACCTGCACCACATAAAATGCCCGATGAATAGTAAGTGTTTAATAAATGCTTCTTGATGGATGGACTGCACATCCTGGGTCTACCATTTTGCCTGCTACTTCACCTTCCTCCTCTTTGACTTTCACCATATACTATACTTGAACTACCAATTTTCTTCAATATTCTTCCCTTAAATAAAAATATAATTATTGAATATTTCCTAAGAGATCTTAGGGACAACCCCAGGGCTCTCCATCTGAGGTTGCAATAGCTTCCTTTTTCAGCATTTCCATTCACTTAAACAGGAATCCCCCAAGTGGTTTTACCACATTTTCTCTCCCTGCTAATGTATTTGTGTCACACCATTCCCTTTGAGACAAAACAGGAAGAAGTAAAGCATCATCATTAGGGATTTCATTTTTTCCCCATACCAAGGCTGCATTACTGAGGTGGGTGTCTGGGGTGGGTGGGAGGGAGGCTAGTTACTCAGATGCTAATAGTGCTATTATACACTTTGAAAAATGACCCAGTGAAGCTAAAAGAAGACTGCCAAGAGACTTCGAACATAATGTGTGTAATAAACCTGTAGTTTCAATTCAGGCCACTTCAATTCAATAAACATTTTCTTAAGTGCCAGGTAGCAAGTAGCATGGAGTAGAAGACAAAAGGCTAGCATTGGAGGTTCTAGTCCCATAACATACTGGCTACATGATCCTGGACAATTCACTTCTCATTGCCCCAGGCAATACTCTCTTTGTGTGTGTGTGTGTGTGTGTGTGTGTGTGTGTGTGTGTGTGTGTGTGTGTCTGTCTGTCTGTCTCTTTTGGAGGCAATCAGGGTTAAGTGGTTAAGTGACTTGTTCAGGGTCTCACAGCTAGTAAGTGCCTGAGTCCTGATTTAAACTCAGGTCCTTCTGACTCCAAGACCAGTGCTCTATTCACTGCTCCACCTAGCTGCCCCCAAACAACTCTTTAAGGCTATAAATTGCTGATCTGTGTGGTAGAGGGAGTTTCCTTACTGAGAGTTACTAACATTAATAAAATCAGAGCTTCTGACTCTGACCCCCCAAAAGTGCTAGGATAAGCATTTTTTAAACGAGATCTGTGATGTCATCATGCAGCAAACTCTCAGTGAGAGAAATTCTCTCTCAATACATATTTCTACCTCCCCTGAAATTGATAGTTTTAGAAAGTTGCCTTGGTCTCTGAGAATGAGTCAATTAAAAGGCAGCTGCTAGGTACCAGCAATTGTACTAAGCACCAGGATTACAAATATTTTGCCCTCAAGGAGCTTACAGTCTAATGGGCGAAGATGACACACAAAAGGAGTCTGAAAAGCAGTTGGGGAGGGGGAAGATATTCAGCTCTGGACAAGTCCAAGGAGTTCAGTCAGATGGGAGACAAAGGGATGGCTGGTCTGGGCATCCTCCTTAAATGAAGGTTTTGGAGCTTATCACAGGCTGCTCCCCAAGAGCAGAGGAAGTTAAAGAGCTGTGAGTATCAAAGCTGATTTGATCTTGCAAGATGATGTTTCCCCAATGATGAAATTCCTGTGGCATGATGGGGAAGTCAAAGGAATGGAAAAAGGTTAAGTGACTTGCCCACAGTCACATACACTGTATTAGACCTAGGTCTTCTGGACACTGAGGCAAGCTTCACTACATCGTGTTGACTCTCTTAGGCATGGATGATACAGAGAGAAAAAGAAAAGCAATCCCTTCCCTCAAGAAGTTTACATTCTACTGGGGATTTTTGAGAACAGAATACCTTATGGAAAGACAGATTATCTTCTAGTGAGGTATCCTACCTGACTGGTGAGGAGTGTCTTCCCAAATAAACCCATATTCTTGTTCTGATTGTTTTGACACATGAGAATTCTGTATCTTCTTGTGGTGAATGCCTGAAATTCCTTTAACTGAGGACAAAGCATTTCATTCCATAATTAGGATAAGGTTTAAAAAACAAATCCTTGGAGGAAAGGGAATCTAGCGACATATTATTACTGTGGTGGAAATGAGAAATGTTTGAGCCTTTCCTTAGAATGGGGTTAGCTGGGAACACAGGTTGAGGGCTACAGGTAGCTGAAGTGGTCGTGAACAGGGGACATGACCAGGATGAAGATTTTGAAAGGGGTGGGGTAATAGTGGGAGGCTAGAAATATTTTTGCTGGGGACAAGCCCCACTTTTGAATCCTAATAAAACTAAAAATGTCTCAGCTTCTGACTTCTTTTAGTGATTTCCTTGCCCTTCTTGCTTTGAGAATGAATGAATAAAGTATTTATTAAGTACTTACTATGTACAAAGCACTCTACTACGTGCTGGAGATAACAAATAGAAAAGTAAGAGAGGACTCTCCAAGGAGCTCATATCTGAATAGGGGAGACAACACGCAAGGAAGGTTTCAGCTGCAAGTCAGACAAAAAGATCCCATGGTTCTTGGTGCGCAAAGGCAACCCAGACAGTAGTGTCTTTTCTTTAACTGCATTTCCAATGATAAATCATATCAGTTTCTAATGTTGAACCATTTGTCAGTGCCAAAGACTTTGATGACAAGAACCCTTTTCCTGGGTCTTTAATAGGTATGGCTGTAGCACCAGCAGGAGCAGATGTCAGACTGCATCTCCACAAGGATTGTTTCACAGTATGATATTAGAGAGCATTAGTCTGGAAGCATTGCTATTCCAAAAGCTCTTGGCTTAAGGGTCCTGGACCTATCACCAACAGAGTTTGAGGAGAGAATAGTGGTCAAGATGGTGGTGTTGGCCTCACCTTTGTGGCACATGCTGTTTCTTTTCCCCACCTCAGTGTTCCTTTCTGCTTCAGGTGGAATCATTTGCCTGCCTGTGGGTGGCAGTTTGTTGGCAGTTGATGGGGATAGCTGACTCCTCCACAAGAGTTGTCTCATGGATGAAGGCTGGTGTAGAATCAGGACCATTAGTTTGAGGGATGCTTCCATACTCTCCCAGGGTTTGCTTGCTGCCTGTTAGTGGCAGTTGGTCAGCAATTGGTGGTGGTGGTGATGATAAGGAAGGTGGGTTCTTTCTCTAGCCAATGGAGAAGGAAGGCAGATCATATTTCTCCCATCAATGATGCTTGGTTGAGGGTTGGGTAGTGTTGGGGACACTGCTATTTCTCATAAAGATTACTTGAAATTTTTGGACCTCATTTATTTGATTGGACCTCTAATCCAATCTTTTGGGAAAATTCAGTTCTCACTTCAAACCCCTCCTACACGGCCGGTCTCTGTGCTAGGGGTGGGGTTATAAAGACAAAAGTAAATCAGTCTCTGCCTTTGAGGAGCTTATATTCTACAGGGAGAGAGAATGCACACACATATAGGTGTATTCAAAATACATTGAAAATAAAAATAAGTTAATTTTGAGAGGAAAACATCAATGGCCACGAGGCTCAGGAAAGACTTTGGGAGGCTCTTCTCCAGGCTGAATCTCCTCCCAGATTTTGTTTATGATGGCCCAGAAATCTCTTTATCTTGGAAGTTCACTGGAATGCTGGGCTTCACACCAGTGGTGGGATTCAGCTGGTTCCCACCTGTTTGGTGGAACAGATAACTAATTTTAGGTTGAGTTTGGGAAGCCGGTTGTTTAGCAGGAGTGGGGCCTGTGCCTGCCATGTCAGTGGCGGAGCGTGGGCTCAGCTCTCCATGGCTCAGTTTTTTGTTAATTTATTTGAATCCCACCACTGCTTTACACATTCAGATTACCCTTTGTTCCTTGAACCCTTTCCTCTGATTGGCTGGTTCCTCTCACAGTGTCCAGTTTAAGGAGCATACCCAGGCCACCCACTCCTTTCCAGATTGTACTCCTAACTCTCCTCCCTTACTCTACCATGCCCCTTCATGATAACTCATCTCCCCCAGCATCAGTTGAGCTTCTATTACATGTTATCTTCTCCCATTAGAATGTAGATTTCTTGTGGGCATCCACTGTCTTTCTTTGTATTCTCAGTGCTTACCACAATAGTTGCCAGTGCCTAGAACACACTAAGTACTTAATAATTGCATGTTGGCTTGAAGGTGAAGCCTTTTGAGATTTGAGGTTGATACTTTGTATTTAATACTTAATAATAGTTAATACTTTTCAAATTTATTTCTCATCTATTATTTCATCTGATCTTCTCAACAATCCTGTGGGGTCCAAAAAGGAGGTATTATTTTCCCTGTTTTTTTAATATTAATTTTTATTATCTTTTGTTTTGACGTCACTTACTTCTCCCACCTCCGTTCTATCCATCCTTCAGACCCTCCCAGAGAACCCACTCTTATGATCAATATTCCTGTTTTTGAAGTGAGGAAACAGAGGCCCAGAGAAATAAAATGAGTTGGCTAGTTTCATTTCAATGAAAGCATCAACCTGGTGCCTCCTTGAGGTGACCCTTAGTTTAGTTTAGTTTAGTTTTGGTGAGACTGGGTGTTGAAGTACAGTGGTCACTTACAAGCCTTGACACCACTGCTGATCAACAAAAATGCCATGCCCAACAATTGTTGAGTTCTATCCGTATTTGCCTTCTTTTTGCCGTTGCTGTTCATGACAACTCAGGCGAGGAAGGGTTGCAATCTTCTTCAGTAGATGTATTCATAGATCCTTTCAAGTATAGTAAAAGAAACTCTAGGTCTAGAATTTGAACTAAAACTAAATCTCCCAATTCCTGGTTCAGTATCATCTATTCAACATCATGCTGATTAGTGCCTGGGTGTGTATATATGGGTCTGTATTGATCTGGGGACCTGGGATCAGAGGAGGCACCTTTTAGCTTCTACACAGTCATAAAAATAGGTTGCACCAAGGTGAACATCTGCTATTTCCCCACCACCTTCAACATGAAGGGGTGGTTAAATGATCCCTGTGGGAATCTTTCCAGGTCTCCAATCTGTCATAAGCTAGCCCTAAGAATTCTGGAAGGAGTAAAAACTCACAACAAAAATGAAGGCTATAGACTTCAAAATAAACTGAGACTTCATGAATTATGGTCTGGAACAACGGCAGACTTTCCCATCTGACAGGTCTATTTGTTTTTTATTATTCAGCTTCTTTACTTGATGGTGAGCTATCAATGATTCTGCTGTTATCTTGTGTGAGGTTTTAAATTTATGGTGAGTGAGGCAGTCTAAATTATAGTAATGATTGACGATAATAGATCAGTTCTCACAAATAAGAAAAATTAAATCTTCTAATTCAGACAATCTCATTGGAAGAAAAATTGCTTAAAGGATCAAAGTATTTATTTCACTAAACAGCGTGGGGTAGTGGATAGAGAGCTGGATTCAAAGTCAGGAAAGACATTATTCAAGTCCTACTGGCTATATGACTTTGAGCAGGTCACCGAATCTCTCATTGCCCCAGGCAACTCTCTAAAAGTATAACTAGCAGAGAGGGTGTAGATCTGCATTGATGGAGAGTGCTTCCTCATATGGGAGTTCCATATTCTAATGAAATCACAGGTCTAGTCTCCCCTCTCCCCTTCACCCCCCCCATCACACCTTTGTAAGTTTAGTAATTTATTTATCTTTGGAATAATTTATAGTCTTATTTAGTATTTAGTGATATTTTAACATTTTTTTAAGTCCAATGGGGTGATCCTGAATCAAGGAATTTCTCAAATGGCTATGGACAGAAAATTATGCCTCTTTGTTCAGTCATTTTTCAGTTGTGTCCAGCTCTTCATTACCCCATTTTGAGTTTTCTTGGCAAAGATACCAGAGTGGTATGCCATTTCCTTCTCCAGCTCATTTTACAGCTGAGGAAACTGAGGCAAAGAGGGTTAAGTCACTTGCCCAGGGTCACAATGCCAGTAAGTGTCTGAGGCCAAATTTAAGCTTCCTGATTCCAGGCCCAGCATTCTGTCTACTCTGTCATGAAGACTCAACCCAGCCACCTAGCTGCGCATATTATTTCTTAACTAGCACAACCCTTTAGAAAAGTTTTATCGATGTCCTTTATTTTTATATTACAGCCATTTCAGAATATATATCTTTCCTATCCCCACTCTTTGTGAGCCTTCCCTTTTAACAAGCAAAAGGAAAGCCGAACCAACAAACACAGGGACACCATCTGACTGGTAGAGTTATTACCTGCTTCCTTCCCACCCTTCCAAAGGAAGGAGGGAGGTGTACTTCCTTACCCCTTTTAAGGGCCAAGATTGTATAATTAAATAGTTTGGCCTCATTTTACCATACTTTTCATTTATGTTAATGTAGTCATTATATGTGTTTTTCTTTCTTCATCTGGAAACCTTTTAAAAACAGTATACCCAGGTTTTGAGAGGTCCCTTTCCTTTAGACTTGCCAGGGATTGGGAACAGGTGCAATGGGGGTGTGGAGTGAGGGGTGGGGAAGGAGGCAGGCTGTTGACTGGATTCTGCTTTTCCAGCCCTGCTGTTCAAAGGTCACCTCTATCTGCCACCTGTTACGTGGGGAAGCAGCACAGGCCTGACTTTCTAGGCATGGTGGTGACAATCAGTCCAAGAGCTAATTGAAATTAGTCTATGTGCCCTCTTTGCTGGTCCTAGTCTGTTAAACTCTGGACAGGTATTATATTCAGGGTTGGCTTTTCATTGGTAAAGTAGATCATAATCTCATAAACTTATAGATCTAGAGCTGGAAGAGATCTTAAATGTCATCTCCTCCAATTCCTCATTTTACAGATGAGAAACTGAGGTTCAAGGAGGGAGGTGAATTGACTTGCTCGAAGTCACACAGTTATTAAGTGGCAAAAACAAGCTTTGAAACCAGGTCAATGTTCTTTCCAGTAGACCAGTTTTTTGTAGTGTGATCTGATAGACTAAAAGATAACCTTGTCTGAAAATAGGTCTCCTAGTTGGGCAACATATCAAATTGAAGTCCTATATGTCTACTTGCTACATTCTGTTTACATTGCCAGAGACATAGCTGAGATGGCATCACTGGGGCTTTGCCCTATGGTAGAAATTTTAAGGGACACTGATGACACTGTTTCATAGTGAGTTTCCTCCCCTGCCCAGCCCTATAGTGATGAGAGCAGCAGTCTCAGCTTGGGCATGCTTCTTCTTCTTTTTTCTTCTTTCTGCAGCCTAAATATCTTATGGTGTCCCAAGGAGTTTCTTCCCATTGGAACCTACACTGACAGCAGTATATACCAGTACACTTGACTTTACTTTCCTCCTCAGAAATGGCAAGTCCTTCAGCAGTGCTGAAATTTCTCAGTGTCTTAGGATACTTACTCTCCACTCACTACTCACTCCTCAGGTAAATTTTCCACTTTCCCCATAGCCATTTGCCCAAGGAGCAAAAAAAATTATTAGTTTTGGCTCTAACATCAGCTTTTTGGATGCCACCAAGAACAGTCTTCCTCCTTTAGAATGTATTGACTGACATTCATGATGAACAGGTCCTTTCATATCCAACTTAGCCTTTTCCTACCCTCAAGAAGCTTACAGTTTGGTACAGGGGTGGGGAACCTGCAGCCTTGAGGCCTTATATGGCCTCAACTCGAGTGCAACCCTTTGACTGAATCCAAACTTCTGTGAAGGGTTGCATTGAGGACCTAGAAGGCCACATACAGCCTCGAGGCCATAGGTTCCCTCCCTACCCATTGTTTGGTAGATAGCAAGAAAGAGGAAGAAAAGAAAACTGGGGTTAGGATAAATGCCCCATTCTATTCAAATCAATTCGATAGACAAACGTACATTAGCCACTGACTGAATGCAAGGAATTGTACTAGTCTCTGGGAAGTCACCCATCCAAAGTCACCCTGCTTGGTACAGTTCTCACCTGATTTTATTGTAGTTTTATTTTTTTTAAGCTCTTATAGAAAAAGGATGTGACTATATCATTAGCTCTCCTCAAAGAGGAGGCTTCAGCTTAAATAGGAAATTTCTACTGCTGAATCTGCACAAGCACTGGAATGCTGAGGATGCAGTTGCTCAGAAAATCCTGGAAGCCATACAATCCATAGAAATTCACTACTGGGAGGACAAGTGTTTTTGTTCTCTCCCAAAGCCAAACTGTGTAGTATCTATGTCTGAGAGTCTCTCTCCACACTCAATATCCTTATTTTATATTAATATTAATGACTTTATATTACCCAGGGAAAGGAATTACAGAGCCTCTCCAGCACAGCATGCATGACATTGACAAAGACAGGTTGTCATCTGGCCTAGTCGATAGAGCCCTGGACTTGTAGTCGTAGCATCATTCATATAAATCTGGAAAGGATCTTAAAGGTTATCTGGCTCAACTGCTTCATTTTACAGATGAGGAATCTGAGACCCAGGGAGATGAAGGTCATGCAGGTGTTGTCAGAAAGACCCAATTCAAATCCCACTACAGACACTTAGTAATTAAAGTGACCCTGGGCAAGTCTCAGAAATACACAATTTTTTAAATTTAAAAAATTTTTTTTCAATTGACAAACATCCACAGTCTTTTTTCTCCTGCCTCCCCCTTCTTTACTGAAGAAAAACACTGTTACAAATATGAATAGTCGAGCAAAATAAATTCCCACGTTAACCATGTACAAAAATATCCATCATTTCTCTGTCAGGATGTGGGCAGCATTCTAAATCATCATTCCCCTGGAAACATGTGGTAGATCATTGCATCGATTAGAGTCCTTAAGTCTTTTAAAATTGTTTGTTTTTACAAATGAAGAAAAGGTGAGAGGAGTGGGCAACACTTGAACCTCACTTTGAATTTCTGCATTGCAAAATGAGTAGAACCAGGAGAACAATTTATGCTATAACAACATTGTAAAGCATACAATTTTAAAAGACTTAAGAACTCTAAGTGAGATAATACGTCCTCCCACATTCCTTCATTTTTATTCCCTGGTGAACCTTTTTTCTCCTCCATTTCCTTCCTACTTTTAAGATCATCAAAATAAAAATATAACAAAAGTCACTCTCAGGTGCCCTCCCCCAGCATATTATTTGAGTCCTTCTATGACCCCTGCTGAAATTAAGCTCCTTAGGGGATGATTATATTATCCCTCCTTCCCACTGGAATGCAAATACTTTTTTCAAATTGTTTACTTGTATTTGCTTTTTAAAGTTTCTATTTACTCCTGTGTTTGTATCTTAAAGTTTTAATTCAACTCCAGTCTTTTCATCAGGAAGTCTTTTATTTAATAAAAAGCCTATTTTCTCCCTGTAGTATTATTCTCAGTTTTGCTGGGTAAATTATTTTTGGATGTAAGCCTACAATTTTTTTTTTGCTTTTTTGAATATTATGTTCCATGCTCTTTGCTTCTTTGTGGTGGTAGTTATTAAATCTTGAGTGATCCTGACTGTGGCTCTTTGGTGCTTAAATTCCTTTCTGGCTGTTTATAGTATTTTTAGTTTGACTTGGGAGCACTGGAATTTTGGCTATGATGTTTCTGGGAATTTTCATTTTTTTTTTCTTAAGGAAACTGGTAGATTGTTTTATTTTCACATTACCCTCTGATTGTAAAAGTGCTGAATGGTTTTCTTTCATGCTGTCTTGAAATACGGTATCTATACTCTTTTTGCTCATGGTTTTCAGACAGTCCAATGATTTTTCAATTATTCTTGATCTGTTTTCCAAGTCAGTTGTTTTTGATATGAGATATCTTACATTTTCTTCTATTCTTTCCAGTCTTTTGACTTTCTTTAATACTTTTTTTTCCTCATGGAATCATCAACTTCTGCTTGGCCCACTCTAATTTTCAGGTAGTACAGTTGGGTAAATTTTTGTGACTCTTGGGGCTGGAAAGATGATCTGTTGTAATTTTCCCTTCAATTTTCCTATTATTCTATCAGGTAAACTTTTTAGATCACTATTGGAATAGTTGTAGGGGAAACTGAGCTGTATCAATTCTTTAGACTCTTCTGCCTTGTATGGTGTCCACAAGCACAGATTTGACAAAAAAGCAGGATTCAGTAACTTAACTTGTAGTGCTGTTATGATCTGCTGGGAGTCGGCACAAACTTTATCAGAACATTAAGTAGCTTGTGGAATCACTAAACATGCGTTTTACATTTCACACTGGCTCTGTACAGTATAAATAACATATTTGCTGATAAAATGACTGGGCTTGGGCCCAATCTTCTTCTTGCTGACCATTCTCTTTGAAGTAGACACTTCCCCTGCTACTACCTGGCTCTACTCTTTGAACCCAGGACTTCTGGAACTCAGAAAGTTGCTTCCAAGCCTAGACACATCCATCTCATTCTTCTAAGATCAATAACACAAAAGCAGAAAAAGCAGCCAGACACCCAGATGCACTTAGTTGAACCCTGTTGCACTAACTTACATATTGGCGAGATTGCCATGATGGTTGGATGGAAAGGGGCCAGTCTTTCCCTGTCCATCACTGGAAGTCTTGGAGTTACATGATACCACCTGTATGGTCAATAGGAAGAGAGAGACAAATAGAATCTCTCTCTCTCTCTCTCTCTCTCTCTCACACACACACACACACACACACACACCTTTGCCCCTCTTCCTACTGTCATGAAGCAAGGAGAAAATGTAAAGACAATTCATGATTTGCCATCTCATGCCAAAAATCTAAGTCCTTTCAGTGTTGGGTCCCCACATAGTCATGAGTAACCAGAGATTTTGTTATCCCTCACTCACCCAAATACTGAGTCACCTTGTGTCTGGAGCCTTCAAAATTTTCTAAGGGAGCTCAGGTACGTGCTCTCTGGAATAGCCCCATTGCCTTCTTCAACTTCTACCATATACTAATTAGTAATAATTTTAAAATACCACAGAGAAAATTCCAAGATTGGGGTAATCCACCAGATACTTCTAGCTTTCTTTTTTTTCTCTTTTTCTTAATCTTTTTTTTTTGCTTGCCTTTCTCTTCTTTTCTGATACTAAGCTCTCTCAATACTAAGTTGCTTTAGTTACAAGGAACTAGTGGGAAGACTATTGAAGATGATGAAAAGAATTTATGTTGTTTCAACCTTCTTCCCATTTGTCTCCTAAAGGAATCCTTTTATATTTTAAACAAAAGCCTTTTTATTTTCACGCCCCTCCAACCTGCCTAGGGTTAGGAAAGGCATTTTAACATGTCCTTCCCATGTCTGGAAGAGACTGAGCACATCCTAGCCCCTCATGTATTGCAGAGGAGCCAGTGGCAGCAGGTATGGTTGGAGTGCTTTCTTTCTGATTCAGGACTATCTCCAGTGGGACCCAGAGAAAGGGAAGCCAGAGAGACACGATACAGATCTGATTATTGAACAGTTTCCTGACTCACTTTTAAACCCTTGGTTATGTTCTTTTTTTTCCCCCCACTGGAGGAAGACATAGAGGTTGGACTGCTTGTACATATAATAATGAAGGAGACCAAAATTCAGAATTTCTTAGTACCAAAAAACCTTGACAACTTCCTATTTTTCTTTTGGTATAATGGGAAAAGTGCTGAATCTGGAGTCACAAGACCTGGGTTTAAATTCTGCCTTGCAATACTTTTTTTTTCTATTCTTTTTTTGAGACTGGTCTCTATTTATTTATTTATTTGTTGGGCAGGGGGAAGGCAGGGCAATTGGGGTTAAGTGACTTGTCCAAGGTCACACAGCTAGTAAGTCAAGTGTCTGAGGCTGGATTTGAACTCAGGTCCTCCTGACTCCAAGGCCTCCTACTTTGCCACCTACTTGCAATACTTTTGATTCAAGTTAACTTTTTTGTACTTCTGTTTCTTGTTCTATAAAATGGGTAGAATAAACTGCCTAGATCACATGCTTGTTGTGAGGAAAGTGAAGCACTGTATATGTTCTTGTTATCTATAGTTATAATGTTTATCTCTCTGTTTCTCTCTGGTCATCTATTTACCTGCCTACCCAGCATCACATACCCACAAACATATGCACACATATGTATTATATATAAAAGCTAGACTTTATATAGCTCTTTAAATTTTGCAAAGCATTTTTTCAAATTTTATACTGTTTTATCCTCACAACAACCCTAGGTGGTAGGTGCTATTATTATCCCTGTTTTACAGCTGAAGAAACTGAGTCATGGAAAGATTAAGAGTCTTGCCTAGTATTACACACACACACACACACACACACACACACACACATACAGATTATATGTTTAATATAGTTACCTACATATATACCATGTTGTACAAAAAAGTCCTACCCTGATGCCTCATCATGTTGTGGAGGTGGACAGAGAAACATATGTTGGAAAATATGGTTTGGGGTTAAGAAATGAAGGGTACTGAGAGCTTATAGATTACTAAAGAAACCTCATTAATGTCTGTCATGAACACTTCAAGAGGAGAGTTGGAAAGCACTGTGCAAGGCATCACAGAATAACATCAAGAAAAATAGAAAGTTGACTAGATTTTGTGTAGCAATGACAACAAATCCCTCCATCCTGATGTACAGTTTTCTCCAGGGGGATTAAACTGCTTCCTTCTAGATGTTCTGGGAAGTAGCTTCGGATTATTTGAATAATCTAGTCCAGCTCCCCTAGAGGAAATAGGAGGGTAGAAGGACAAATTGGGGTGTTTCTTCAAACCCTAGGATTCAGCAAGATGTGTTATTATAGACACACTTTCCAGACCCTGGAAGATAAAGGATGCAGCTGGCAGCGTTCACCATAAACCTGCACAGGGCTGCAGACAAATATTTGTCTACATGGCACAAGTGGAAGAGGTTCCCATAATTCCTCAAGAAGAATACTATGTCAGGATGTGGAGATTATGTATAAAAGAAATCTTAAGAATATTGGAAGTGTGGGGTTTTTTTTTGAGTTGTAAAGGACACTGTCCCAGACTTCTCATGTAGGTCAGGTTAGAGAGTTGTTCCCCTGGAAAAATATATGAATATCATTGGTCCTCTTCAAGAATGAAGGACAAACAATAACCTTGAAAGCCGAGATTATCATTTGTATTTCCTGGCTGTGCCTGGCACATCGCAGACACAACAAATGGTTGACTGAGCTGTGGAAAGTAGTAACTTGAGAGGATGGCACAATAATGAGACAACTGCCACCTGCTGGAAGATCTGGAGAACTGCAGTAAAAAAGTGAAGGAGGACCACAGTTGAGAATAGTGACCAGGTACATCAGCTTATCAACTGAGGGTGGCAGGAGCCTGATTGAAGGAAGTAACAGCACACAGAAAGGGAGTGTTGAGGTCAGAAACAATCCTCGATGTCCCCTAACTAAAGCTCTACCCAGGGCAGAACATCAAATCATATCCACTGTCTTTGAGGGAGGGCTGCTCACTGAAGGGTAAACTCCTTCTCTGGGCTCTGATGTAAGTTGCGTTTCTATCATATTGATTATCAAGGATCTATGAATTCACATCGATGAACATTGGTGCATCAGTTCAGATTGCAACTCCTCTATAATTTAGTGATTCTTTCCAACTCTAAGTCTATTAAGTTGGTCTTAGAAGTTCTTAAGGGATTCTTAAGAGCCTGGGCTCACTGGTTTCAAGGGATCCATTAACTTGGGTGGGAAAAAAATACATCTATTTTCAGTAACCTCTAACTGAAATTTAGTATTTCCTTCAATTACCAATGTACACAAAATAACATTATTCTGAGAGGGTGTCCATAGGCTTTACCAGGCTGCCAAAGGGGCTCATGGCACACAAAAAAGTCAAAAACCTATGTCTTAGAGAGTTGCTTGAAGCTCAGAAAGATTGAGGGGCTTGGCTGGGGTCATCTGGGTAGCTAGTAAAGGTCAGGTGTAGAATTTAGACACAGAAACGAGGGTGAAGGTTGAGCAGTGAATAGTTGTTCAGGTTGGCATCTAAATTTGAATAATAGTGGCCCATATGTATATAGTACTTAAAGGTTTATAAAATATCTTTCTCACCACAACTCTCTGAGGTAGTACAAGTATTATTATCTTCATTTTGCAGAAGGGTAAATTGAGGCTCAAAATGAGATAGAGTAAATAACTTTTGGTCACCTAGTTATATAAGTAGCAGAGCTGAATTTTTGAACCCTGGTCTTCTGACTCCATTAAAAATTGATTTATTTTTATTTTCAAATAATGAGCATTAATTTTCTCTTCCTCCCACCTAAAACAAAGCCCTTGTACAAATATACAGTGTTAAGTAAAACACATTGCTTCATTAGCATGTACTGAGATGCATCTCTCATTCTGTAGTTTCTATCTATCACATCTCTGCTTGGAAGTGGGCAGTATGGTTCATCTTTAGTCCACTGGAATAATGTTTAGTCATCACATTGATCAGAATTTTTAAGTCTTTCAAAGTTTTTATGATGTTGTCACTGTATAAATTGTTCTGCTGATTCTGTTCCAACTCTGCATCAGTTCATATATGTCTTCCCAGTTTTCTCTGAAGTCCCTTAATAATACCCATGTACTACAATTTGTTGAGCCATTTTCCAATTGATAGAAACCCCTTTAGTTTACAGTTCTTGGCCACTACAAAAAGATGTAACGAAGTTTTGCTATGTGTTCTTATTATCTAAAATTGTCATATTCATGTGGGAGACACCAGGGACCCACTTAGGGAAAAGACATTCTTCATTAGTTTACCAAGTAGTTGGGAGTAGCCTCTTTCCATTGGTGGTGTAATTAGGACTGCCTGCATTTTAAAATCTACCTGAGGATCAGCTGCTCTCTCTTTTCAGTAGCATCCAGAGAAGACAGACACATTCATTGACAGCACAAGCACAATGCAGTAAGCTGGGATGGTAAAGGCCCTATGACCCTGAGAAATGGGCTTGGGGTTTTGGTCTTGTTTTACTTGGTCCTTTTCAGTTCTAGATGCAGGGAATAGAGTTTTGGACTGGGGGCCGTAGGGACCTTAGGGATCAAGATTCCAGACTGGATGTTGCTGCCAGTTAATCAGGAAAGACCTGAGAAGTCAGGGTTAACAGATAAAATCCCAAGTAGTCTTAGGACTTGAAACATTGTGAGACTAAAGCTAAGTATAAACTGAGTAAAGATGTGAATCTAATCCCCCTTCTTTGGTCAGAGACTAGGGTGGGCTAGGGTAGAGACATAAAATTTACTTCCCAAGCTCTGCAGCTGGCACAACTCCTTAATTAGGTCTGAACAAGATTAAGCTGTAATTAAGAAATGTTTAACTAAATAAATAAAAATATAATACAACACAGATAATGTTAATTTGTGCTTTTCTAAATCAATATACTGCAGCTAGGTGGCAGTGGATAAAGCAATGGGCTTGGAGCTAGGTGGCACAGTGGATAAAATGCTGGGCCTGGAGACAGGAAAACTCATCTTCCTGAGTTCAAATCTGGTCTCTGATACTTGCCAGCTGTGTGATCCTGGGCAAGTCACTTAACCCTGTTTGTGTCATCTGTCAAATGAGAGAGCTGGAGAAGGAAATGGCAAACTACTCCAATATCTTTGCCAAGAAAATCCCAAATGGAGTCACAAAGAATTGGACATGACTAGAAAATGACTCAACAACCACCATCACAACAAGTCAATAGCTGCTACCATTGGTTTAGTGGGGGATTGTGTCCTTGAGGCATTGGGAGAAATGTTTGTATGTTTGCTCTTGCTATATATTTGGGTTTCTAAAATGAATTTGTTTTTTTTTAATTAATTAATTTTTAACATTACAAAAATTTTTGAATTATAAATTCTTTCACTCCTTTCAGTACCTCCCTCACTTGTTGAGAAGGCAAATAATATGATATCAATTATACACACATATACATGCAAAACATATCCATATTAGCCATGTTGACAAAAGAAACAAGAAAAATAAAGTTAAAAAAAGCATACTTCAATTTGCATTCAGAATTTATCGGTTCTCTCTGGAGGTGGATAGAATTTTTCATCATGAGTCTTTTGGAATTATCTTGGATCATTATCTTAATCACAGTAGCTAAGTCTTTCACAGTTGATCATCATTACAGTACTGCTGTTGCTGTGTACAGTGATATCCTGGTCTGCTCACTTCACTCTGTATCAGTTATTATAGGTCTTCCTAGGTTTTTCTGAAACCATCCTGTTCATCATTTTTATAGTACAATAATATTCCATCACATTTACATCCCACAACTTTTTCAACCATTCCCCAGTTGATGGACATCCCCTCAGTTTCCAATTCTTTTCTACCACAAAAAGTCCTGCCTTAAATGTTTTTGTACATATAGGTCCTTTTTCCCCCTTTGATCTCTTTAGGATACACACCTAGTATTGGTATTTCTGGGTCAAAGGGTATGCACAGTTTTATAGCTCTTTGGGCATAGTTCCAAATTATTCCTCATAGTGGTTGGACCAGCTCACAACTTCATCAACAATGCATTACTGTACCTACTTTTCCACATCCTGTCTAGCATTTTTCATTTTCCTTTTCTGTCATGTTAGTCAATCTGATAGGTGGTACCTCAGAGCTCTTTCAATTCACATTTCTCTAATCAATAGTGATTTAGAGCATTTCTTTTGACTAAATATAGCTTTGGTTCCTTCTGAAAACTTCCTGTTCATATCCTTTCACCATTTATCAGTTGGGGAATTGCTCTTATTTTTATAAATTTGACTCAATTCTCTATATTTTTGGAAATTACCCCCTTATCAGATAAACTTGCTGTAAAAAAAATTGATATTGCTTCATTGCCAATGGTAACTTTTGTCAAAATGTTTCCCTGATTATCTCTTTTAAATAGGTCTATTTTTGCTTTCACTTTGTCTGAGATCATGATTACTACCCTTGCCTTTTTAAAATCAATTGAAGCATATTAGATTCTGCTCCAGCCCCTTATTTTAACTCTGTGTGTTTATCTTTCTGTTTCAAGTATGTTTCTTGTAAACAGAATTTTGTTGCATTCTAGTTTCTAATCTATTCTGCTATCTGCTTCAGTTTTATGGGTGAGCTCATTCCATTCATGTCCACAGTTATGATTAGTAACAGTGTATTTCCCTCTATCCTATTTTCTTTTGTTTATCCTTCTTTCTATCTTTTTACCCTGTCCCGTCTCAAAAATCTATTTTGCTCCTGATCACTGCCTCCCTTAATCTACTCTCCCTTTCTCATATTCATTTTTTTCTTTCTACTTCCTTGTTGGGTAAGATAGATTTCTATACCAGCTGAATGTGTATATATATTCTTCCCTCTTTGAACTAATTCTGATGAGAGTGAGTTGGTTGGAAGAATGTTTCACTTTGACCTTTTGTTGACCTCTGCTGCTGCAAAATTCATTTCAAGGCATCATTTTAAAGTTGTTTAGAGGGGAATGTTGGGGGACTTTGACTGGGTTGCTGCCTCTTTTTTGCTATGTCTTTGAAATAACTATTCGTTTGTAAAAGTTAATATGAATGTTAAGTGGTTAAATGGAGCTGGAGTTCTTGGACCCTTAATATTAGGGTAATACAATTAATGGCGACTTCAGACAATGGCAGAGACTAGACATCCTCCAACCCCATAAGGGTCCTGGAGAACCTTAGAGGAGGAGTGAAATGTAACACATCTGGTCCTTCAAGAGTGGGGTCAGAGAAGTGGGAAAGGAAAAGTAGGTACCCAAAACAGTCCTTGCAATAAGAAGAGAAGCCAAGGACAATGGAAGTGAGGATTAACAGAAAGTCGTCTTAACTACAAGGTGAGGACGGCACACTAGCAGGGACATATGGGTAAAGGATGGAGAGAAGGAGATACAGATAAGGGAGAACTGAACCACAAGTGTCAGAAAAGCTTATGGGGAAAGAATGAAAGAGAAATTCGGGAGGTAAGTTTGAAGCTTTGACTCTGCCTTCATGATCCCTTTCAACTTGAAAATCCTGAGATTCCTATGAATTTATATGTACTGAAACAAATTTTATTTAGTAACCTTATGTCTTTGTCTATGTCTAAAACATCTTTAGTAACCTGTGTCAAATGCAGACACTGAGAGTGCCCTGCCTTTCTTATCCTGCGAGAAGCCTACATATGTGAGTAACCCCTTCCTATCTTCCCAATCTTTTAATATATTGCTCCCCTCCACACATTCTACTGACTAGACATATTGGCCTAATTGCTATTCCTCACATATGATGCTCCCATATCCCATCTCCAATACTTTGCACTGCCTGTCTCCTATGTCTCGAATACTATTCCTCCTAATCCATGATTCTTAGAATTTTTGGCTTTAAGTCTCAGCTTAAGCGCCATTTCCTCAGCCTCTCTTCCCCCAAATGACTAATGCTTTCATCTCTAAGGCTACTAGGTATTCACCTTATGTGTTCCAATTAATGTATAGGTTGTTTCTTCTATCAGAATGTAAAATCCTTGAGGGCAGGTACTGTTTTTGCTCTTTCTTTTTATCATCAGCTCTTAGAATAGTTCCTGGCACATAAGTGCTTAATAAATGCTTTCTAATTAATGGATTAATTGTATTTCTGACAGCTCATTAAGTATCTGTGACCAGATATTTAGAAACAAGTTGCAAGATGACAAAAGAACTCCCTACCCCTCTCCCTGCCTTGCCCACCTTCAGTCTTCCTACTTTCCCCCAGGGCAATGCTTACTCTACAGAGAATTTTATAGAGAGTAATCCTGCTCTCTAGTTTCAGGTGTTCTCAAGGAATTATCATCTTCTACTTGGAACTGGTCTATTTCAGTGACTTAGTTACTGTTGAGAGGAATGGTGTCCTAACTTCCATGCTCTTGCTTAGTGAGGATGCCATACTCCCACCTTTTCTCTTACCAATGACCCCCATCTGTTCTTCTCTGTTTTCAGGGTCAGGGAAAAGTAGGAAAATTCTAGCTTTGCCTTCCCTTTAATCTCTGCCTTGGTGATGGGCTTTCCTTTTTGGCTACTGCTTCCATTAAACCCAAGTACGAAGGACTACATGTGGTGAGAATGCCATAAAGGAAGTAGGGACGCCAGCTCACAATATGTCTCAGTGAATGGCCAAGGAGATTAGCCCTAGAGCCTAAAGTTCAGGGACACATTGAAAAGAGGGAGAGAGGGAGTGGTGCCAGGTTAAAAGGAAGTAGGCTTAAGAAGAGTGATGAGGCATCGAAGTCAAAAAAAGGGGACCAAAGAAGTTTTAGAAGGCCAAAGTAGACTTAGGGGAGCCTTTTGGCCTAGGTTGGAGAAATAACAAGTTGCATTTGACCACAGAATGGGCTAAAGATGATGGAAAGATGGAAACACATTGTTCAAGTTTAGAGAAAGTGAAAAATTAAAGCCTTTGTGAAAATTTTTTATTCCCTTTAAATTTTCTGTTCCTTTATGCTTGATTGTTAGGAATGGGTCTAAGTGGAATGCTGAAATAGTGAAGCCCCCTCTCCTACCACCAAACAGTGAAGACCTTACCTCTCCTACCATCTACCCCTACCCTGCACCCCTTCTATATTTTTAGAAACTGCTCTGCTGAGAAAGTAGAGATAAGAAATTACATCAGGGGACAGACACCTGCAAGGTCCCATTTATCTAGCCTTTACTCCCTTTTTGCTGAATACCAGTCCCTGGTCTCACACCTGCCTTTTTGTTCTTTGTTCTCTGTTGCTGGGGAGAAAATTTCGCATTTAGAATGTGAGCTCCAAACCCAGTCAATGGGAAGAGGACCCAGTAGGGGGTGGTGGAACTCTGTTAAGGTGTATATAACTTGCTTGGAGCTGTATGCAACGCGCACACTTGCTGGCATCATCTTGGGCCACACTAGGGTGTGTCCTTTCTCATGAGAAAGTAATAAATTCCTTTTTGACTTTTCTCAAGAACAGTCTCTGTCTATTTTTAATGTGAGTAGTGGTCTCAGACCCACGCAGTTTCGGTGCATTGGTCAGGAACCCCCTTTTTGGGAGAGGTCTTCACATATTGAATCCCAGGGCAGGTGCCCACAGGTAAATGGCTGGTGGCTTGGAGACTTTGGTCTGTGAGATTTCCCTCCTGATTAGACAAGAATCTGAAGACAGACTATCTCAGGAGGCAAAAATGAAAGTGGAACAGAGCTCCTGATGGTGTTAGGGAAATTCACTCGTAGGAATGGCTGAATTGATAATTGATCTGGTCACGTAAGTCATGTCCATGGTCCCAGGTGAGCAAGATCTATGAGTCCTCTAGACAGCAAGATTGGTGAGCAATTCCTGGGTGACCTGGGGTTGGGGCAAGATTGGTGAGCCCTCCTAAAATGTTTAGAAAAGGAGAGCAAGAACTTGTGAGCCATGGGGGGAACAACTCAGTCTAAGATGGGTGGGGCAAGATCTGTGAACTTTCTTTCAGAAAGCAGGAAATTGTGAGCCTCAGCCCAGTGGGTGGCAATAGCCCACTAGGGGCCAGACTAGCCAATTGGGAGTTACCAAAGTACAAAAGGAAAGACAAGAGAAAAGAAAAATGCCAGCAATGTCTAATTTGTGTAATGAATTCCTAAGAATCCTCTCTGAGTTTTGGGATTCTCACTGTCATTTTCTGGCTGCATCTGTTCTGTGTCTCTGTGTGGAGTAAGTGTATAATATGACACCCTGTAAGGTCTACTATCTCTGTCTTTCTCTCCCTAACTCCAGCCTCTTCAGAGGAGTGAGTGGGAGAGAGAGAGAAAAAAGTATTTTATTATGGAAAAGGCAAATTAAAGAGGGAAATAAGGTATGCGCAGTTTTAAAGGGACTTTAATCAAAGTCCACCAGAAGGGATAAGTAGGAAAAGCAGGAAGATTCAACCATGTAGGAGAAAAGCATGTATAAAAAGTGTAAGGAAGGTATAATCTATTTTAGTAGAGGTTTTGAAAGTAAAAAGGTTTGGAAACTCTTAAAGAGTTGTTGCAAAATATTCTCTTCCTCCATCCCATGTTCCAACTTTGGCCAAGTTGTTGAATGTAGAAGAGAGAAAGTTAAGGAGGAAAGGAGGGCAAATCTTTATCCCTCAGATCAAAGGGAGGCAGGCTAAATAAGCCTTTAACCACTCTCTGCCTTACCTAAAAGAGAAAAATTTTTGTGTAATCGACCCAACCAGAAAGAAATCGAGTCCATTCTGGTTGTATTTAAAAATATGAAAAGTATAATGTGTCACTCCTAATTTTATGCTTAAGATAAGTTAGAATTTATTTTACTATTTGGCACTAAAGTAAGATTAGTAAACAAAAATCTTAAGCAGGAAGATTAGAGTGAAAGGCTGATAGCCTAATTTAAAAAACAATAGATAAAGTTCTGGAGAAATACAAGGAATTATGTCCATCCACCTTTCAGGGTAGATCCATGGGTGGGTTCTACTAAATCTAATATGGATATTGGCTATGGTAAAGATATTGGTTATTGTGATTACTGTTCAATTAATTGTCAAAATCCTCTGCCTGAAGGGGAAACTGACTATACCTTGTCAGCAAGGATTCAACTTCCTCAGGTTTCCTTTTTACCTGGGTCAAAAGAAGTAGTTAGAATACTGGCCCAGCACATTTTAAATTGACCTGATTATAGTAGGTGATTCCAAACTGTTTGTAAAACTTTCCCAAGAAAAACGCGAATGTGAATGGGGAACTGAAATATTGAAGAAATATATGAATTTGTGGATAATATTGCTTTATAAAGGTCCAAGGGTATTGAACTTAGAAATGTATATTTGTATAATTTTAAAAGTACATATTGTTATTTGGCATTAAGAAATTTATTAACTATATAGCCCCAAGAAAGTTCTATTTAGTTTACTGTTCAGTAAGGGGATGGTGGTGGAATTCATTCCCAGGGATATTACAAAGATCACGTGATTGTAAAGGTGCTTGGCATAATACTTGTCATAAAACAAATGGTATTTGAATGTAAACAGTTTCAAGTTGGATATAATTGTTTCATATTCATTAACTTTATGTGGATTTTCTTGGATGTGAAGTTTATGTCAATGGTGATGAGATGAATGATTCTCTGTGTAAGGATATTTGGGGGGAGGATTCTGGGAAGATGGCGGAGTAGGTCAGCAAATTCCAAGCTCTCAAGATTTTCCCCCACAAAAGAGTTAAAATAGCACCTTAGGGCAAACAAAGTGGGGTGGAGAAAAAGAAGAATAGAGACACAACCAGGATCTTCTGGGGACAGTCTGAGAAGAGCTGAAGAAAAACCCCAGGACTGGGTTTGGTCCTTGTGAGGAGTAAACACCTCCAGGCTAGGTTCCATTTTGACAACAAGTGGCAAGCCCTGGGGTTAGTTGTTTTGAGAGGCTGCCTCAGCCCCAGCCACCGGAACTTTTTGCCCCAGGATAGCGAGGGGAGTCCTGTGTTTGAGCCCAGGAAGATTGGGGGAACCTCTCCTGATGAGGAACACCAGACCCAGCTGTGCTGTGAAGAGTGGTGGGGGGTGAGAAGGAACCAGCGCATGCCTGGTGAGTGAAGAAGTAGTGGGGTAGAAAGCCCCTGGCTGTGGGCACTTATGGGAGGTTGGAGGTTTGGCTTTGGTTCCAGGATAGAGGGGAGAACTGAAGATCTGGGGCAAGAGACACCATTTCCCATACCCCAGGGCTAAAGGTGATTATAAAAATCAAGTTATTACCACAAAAAAAAAATGAACAGCAAAGGAGAAAGAATCCAACCATAGAAACCTATTACTCGAATAGAGATGACTGAGTTCATCTTCAGAGGAAGATATTGAAGTAAAGAAATCCCCAAAAAGCAACATCAAATGGTCACTTGCCCAAAAAGAATTTATAGAAGATCTTTAAAAAGACTTTAAAAATCAAATGACAGAGATGGAGGAAAAACTAAAAAAAAAAAAAATCCAAGAAAAACAAGAAGATTATGAAAGGAAAGTCAGCCAATTAGAAAAGGAGATCCAGAATCTCAAGGAGGAAAACTACACCTTGAAAATTAGAATTGGGCAAAGTGAAGCCAGTGAAATTATAAGAGATCAAGAAATAATTAAACAAAACATGAATAATGAAAAAAATAGAAGAGAAAGTGAAGCATCTTATAAGAAAGACAACAGATTTGGAGAATAGATCAAGAAGAGAAAATATAAAAATAATCAGAGTAACTGAAAGTTATGATCAAAAAAAAAGAATCTTGATACAATAATACAAGAAATAATTAAAGAAAATTGTCCTGAAGCATTAGAACAAGGCAGAGAAGTAGAAATAGAAAAAAATCCATCGAAGACCACTTAAAAGAGATCCTATGAGAAAAACTCATTGGAATGTCACAGTAAGGCAATTTGGGAACACACCTGACTAAGGTAAAGCCACCAGAATGGTAATTAATTGGTTTTGGTTTTAAAGTTTAAATAGATGATTATTGTTTATGGTATTGTTGTATTTCTAAAATTTTCCTTTATGAATAATTTGGTAAACAACTGTATTATCTGTGTTGTCAGAAAAGCAATTTCTTTCATAATCTAAATGTTGTTGGGTCAGGAATTGTACTGTAAAAATGGTGAATGAGTTAGGAAACTTTTAAGTCATTCTATTTGACCATGTATTATAATATTTTGAAGTATTGTAATTTAAGAAATCATAAGTTACCAAATTTTGTCTTTATTTAAAGGGAATTTTTAGTTAAAATTATTTTGCTGTCATTTAGGAAATTTGTGAGATTGTTAACTAAGCTGTTGGGGTTATTGCTTAAATCTAGTATTTACAAAAGTATGTTTAGTTTTCTTTTCTTTCTCTTCAGTTATGTGGAAAATGTTTGGTGATCAAATTTAAGAATTGTTTAGTACTTAGGAATTAATAATAATATCAGGATAAATTGTAAGCTGTTTCTGAGAAGGGGAAATATTTTTATGAAGAAATGTTTTGTAAAATCTTTCACATGATTTTTAGAAGGCCTACTAAATTTCTGTTTGTAAGCTTTTTTGTTGCAGTAATTTGATATTGATGACAATTATGTCTAAACCTACTGTGAATTTTTTAAAATTTTATTTAAATTTCATTCCTAGGTTTGTTGTGTCTTTGGATTGACCTTGAATAAGTGTGCTCAGAGAAACAGCAAAGGATAGCAAACAGGCCTAAGGTTTTTCTATTAACCCCTCTCATCCCAGATCAGATTTGAGAAAGAGAGATTTATTTTCCCCCACCTGGCAAGAGGATGAAAAAAAAGAATAAGTGTAGGGTGGGGGGAATGATGTAAGCCAGTGGTATTCCTCCCCAAAGTATTAGACTCAATATCACATGGGGCTGGTCAGAATGGGTAGAGGCAGTGGCAGCTAGTGCCATTCTGGTAGAAGAAAGTAGGAAGTAGAGGAAGAGGCCAAAGGTAGAGAAGCCAGCCAGTCAGTATCTATACTTAGGGTAAGACAGGCCATCCTTTTATAAATAATAATTATTATATTTTTCAATGATCTAGAAATATATTTGATGTCATTGAAATTTATTGTTTTTATTACAGTTAAGAGCAGTTTGGTTATTTTGTTGACTGTTGTTTTAATGCTAAAACCAAAAATGGTTAACTGATTACTGTATGTGGAAAGAAGGAGATTATGTAAGGCCTTATCAAGTTGGTTCTGCCCATTCAGAACAGTCCTCCTGTATGCATGGGAGTCAGCAGGCAAAGGGCACCAGTATTAAGCCCTTCCTGGGGTCCGTTAATTCTCCTTATTTTGTAAAATTGCCAAGGGCCCTGCAGACTATCTGTATGAACAAGGTTACCCATCTCAGGAAAAGAACTTGTTTGATTTTTCTAGGTCCTAAACAATGAACTTAGCTTGCTGAGAAGTTGCAAGTTTATGTACAATAGATAGAAAGGATTCTAACAATTGGATTTTACACCAGGACAAGTTCAAATTTAAGAAGAGAAAGATGTTTAATGAAATCCCTTATACATGTGAGTCCTGGTAAATCTTTATTGCTTATTACAACTCCATGAAAGTAAAAGGAACTATATCTGGCTCTAAGCTGTGATTAGTGAGACTTGCTGTTTAAGGTGAAAGGTGCTTGGGACCATAACTAATTTGTTCTGAGTTTGAATTTGGTTATAGTTGTCTGCATTAAATAAGTAACCGAGAGAAATGCCACAAGATAAGCTACACAGAGGGAATGTGATCCTGTGGTGTTAACAGGTGGAGGTCTGCATTTGGAAAAGCTGAGGGGATAATCTTAGCCTCAATCTAGGATGGGATCCTCCTGGCTCAGTTTCCCCATTGTGTTCCTTTGGAAAGGAATGTTTCCCACCTGACTATCCCTGAGTCTGGATATGAGGAGAAACAGATACTGCATGATTGGAGAACTGTGACACTCTATCTGAATTTAAACAAAGGTAGGGCTGTTTTATCCTGTCATATTTGGTATGTCACATGTCCCTGCTCTTTTTTCTTCTATAGTAAGTTTCTATGATCAAAGCAAATAGTCAGTATAAGATATGTGCTCTTTTGTGTTCTCTTATTGAGAGTTCTAATAATATTTTTATCCAGAACTAGAACATGTGCAGAAATTTATGCAAACTACTTAAGACTCACCTTAAGATGTTCCCTTTGTTTAAAAGGATTCTAAGAGCAGTAGTATCAGTCTCTTACTGTTACCAACGTGAGATTCTATTACAGCACCTTTTGACTAAGGAACTTTGTGATATTTAGGGATTCTGTGATAACTAGAATTTAGTTTCTTGATAATGCTCTGGAATTTGTGTTACTTAAGGACTTTTGCACCAACTTAGTAAGGTCTTATGAACAAGGGTAGAAGTGCATGCGAGCTAGTTAGGGCTCACTTTGGAGGTGTTCCTTAAGGCAATATGAGACTATAGTCATATCTTAAACTGATTATTAGAATTTGCTATTCAAAGACCTAATGGGACTGATAACTAACTGTGTCTGAGTCTAACTCCGGGTGTGAATATCAAGGAAGGCTGTCTGAGCCATTGATCCATGATGCCAGCAGCCCTGTGAGGGGCAAGTATGAACTGCAGGTATGATTTATGAGAAGGCTGAGAGAACTGTTGTTCCACATGTGTGGAGGTGAGACTCTCTTGACTCGATTCCTTAACTGAAACCTGGCAGACTTTAAGCCTGGCTAAATGCAGTTTGACATAACTTCTGCCTGGATTTGACAGGAAATTGGGGAAATATTGTTCCCTAACTGTAAGTCTCTAATTTCTTAGTGGTAAATTTCTATAATTGGAAGGTTTTGTAAGTACAGTAACAAATTTACTTAAATAATTGATTATGGAACACCTTAGGTTACTATAGGACCGGGACTAGTGTTCCTGTGTGTGTTCCTGTATGAGTTAGGATCCTTTAATTCGTGGTAATGGTATGGAGACAATCAGGTCAAGGGCTTGTGAGAATGTTATTTTGTTATTTGATTAATATCATGCTTGTCTAAAGTTTCATTACAATTAATAGTGCTAAAAAAGAAGAATGGCTTGTGGTTTATTTTGTAAATGCCATCAAAAGAAACACAGCATGTCTAAAAGTTTAAGATTTTATATGTACTGTGTTAAAAATTGATTATTTAATATATTTATGTATTTACTGGAGCCTGTTATTAATTCATTAAATGAAATCTCATCCTCCTAGTGAGGAAATTAATAATGGATTAATGTAAAGTGTAAGACACTAGGTTCTGATGTCAATTTCTTAAACGTGACGATTGGCCAAGCTTCCAATTTTGAGTCTGTAAAAATGATCACAGTTATAAGGATTAGAAATGGTAGTTTAAAATTGTGCTAAGGTCACTTTTGTAGGAAAATAGATAGAAAGTTTGTTCCTACAAGAAGCCAAAAAGAAGATGCTGAGATGCTGTGTGGGAGGTGGCTGGAACAAATACCAAGGACCAGAGGACTTCATTGATGATATTCCCTGCCAAACAGCTGTATAGGAAAAGACTTTTTGAATCTTAAAGGGACAATTGCATTATTGTTTTCTTTCGGGTCTCTGTATAGGTATTTATAAAGAGGATTGCCCCTTTGATTTGTCAATGCATCGATTAATCCTTCCCATATTTACTTAAAGGGATGATGGTTAAGGGGGAGAATTCAGATGAGAAAGAGAGGAGGGGAGTGAAGGAGGCGATGAGGAAAACATGATAGAAGAAGTTTATCAATAATGGTGTGAAGGGTCTTCAGAAGGTTGAAGAGAAGAGGAGGGATTGAGTAGAATGCTGAAATAGTGAAGCCCCCTTAGCATGGGAAAAGACCTTACCTTTCCTACCATCCACCCCTACCCTGCACCCCTTCTATATTTGTAGAAATTGCTCTGCTGAGAAAATAGAGATAAAAAATTACATCAGGGGACAGACACCGGCAAGGTTCTGTTTATCTAGCCTTTACTCCCTTTTTGCTGAATACCAGTCCCTGGTCTCATGCCTGCCTTTTTGTTCTTTGTTCTCTGTTGCTGGGGAGAAAATTCTGCATTTAGAATGTGAGCTCCAAACCCAGGCAATGGGAAGAGGAGCCAATAGAGGGTGGGGGAGCTCTGTGCTCGGGTCTATATAACTTGCTTTGAGCTGTATGCCACACATGTGCTGGCATCATCTTGGGCCACCATGAAGTGTGTCCTTTCTCATGAGAAAGCAAAAACATCCTTTTTGCCTTTTCTCAAGAACAGTCTCTGTGTATTTTTTAATGTGAGTAGTGGTCTCAGACCCACACATGGTCGTAGGACCATAGATTTAGAGATGGAATGGACCTCCAGAGGTCATATAATCCAACTCTCCTCATTTTCCAGGTGAGGAAAGTGAGGCCCAGAGAGTTGATGTAACTTATTCAAAGTCACACAGGAATTAATTGGCAGTGCCCAGTTTAGAACTTAGGTTTGACAAAAAATCATTAATATAATTGTTAACATAATGACAGAAATTTTTAATGCCAAATGTAATATGGATTGCCACTCCCATAAATGATCCTTGTAACGTCAGAATTTCAGTGATGTTCTTGCATTCATGCTCTTAAACTACTTACTGTAGATTGTTTGGTTGGTGGTTGTTTTTTGTTCTCCAAGAGGACCAAAATGACATCACTATGCTAGAGTCAAGTTTCAGTGTGGGTTACTGTGGCTGGTCAGATGAATATGAACTTGGGACGCTCTACCACAGGTTGGGGTGCAAATAGTCTGTGTGAACATTTGGGGTAGATTCTCTAGATTTGTGTATCCTGGGTTTCTTTTGAGCTGTTTCAATTCTGCTTTGCTCATAGAGCACAGAGCCTTCTCTGATACTGGCACACCATGCTGAGTAGTCCTGTGCCAGTGTCTCCCATGTCACACAATCAATTCCAAAGTTCTTAAGAGAGACTTTGAGAGTGTCCTTGTATTTCTTCTTCTGACCACCATGTGAACGCTTGCCCTGTGTGAGTTCTCCATAAAATGATCTTTTCGGCAAGCCTACATTTTGCATTCGATCAACATGGCCAGCCCATTGGAGTTACACTCTCTGAAGCCGAGTTTAAATGCTTGGTAGTTTAGTTAGAGAAAGGACCTCAGTGTCTTATCCTGCCAGGCGATCTTCAGAATCTTCCTAAGACAATTCAAATGGAAGCAGTTCAATTTCCTGGCATGGCACTGGTATACTGCACAGGCATACAACAATGAGTTCAGCACAACAGCTCTGTAGACCTTCAGTTTAGTAGTCAGTCTAATACCTCTTCTCTCCCATACTTTCCTTCAGAGCCTCTCAAACACTGAGCTAGCTCTGGCGATGTGTGCATCAACCTCATTATCAATGTGTACATCCCTAGAAAGTACACTACCAAGGTAAGTGAACTTATCCACAGCATTTAAAACTTACTCTAGATTAGCTTGAGTTGAACCATACCCAGGTCTCCCCACCCAGGGATGTTGCCTTGTGGGAAACTTAGCTCAAGCTGAATCTCAGCTTCTAGTGTGTTTGCTCCCTTCCATTGAGATTCAAGGCAAAAGGATTGAAGGGCAAAACAGCCAAAATGAATTGGTTTTCCTTGCCCAGTTTGTTGAAGTCCACTTGGGTCTCATGACCAGGCCTTGCTACCTCACCTATCTCCTCCCTGCTTCCCTTCTTCTAAAACTATAAAAACTTTTTCATGTGTTTCTTTGGTTGGTAAATCCACTGGACATGCCTCAGGTTGGTAGGTTTGCTACCCCGTTATCTCAATAAAGATGCTTTATTCCTCAACTCATGGCTTTGATTTATTTCAAGACTTGACATCTTCATTGACTTCCAATTCAGTATGCTTTTTGTGCAGTTAGTCAACAAGAATAAGTTTATTAAGCACTTACTATGACAAGCAATGTGATCTCGATTATCAGTGAAAAAAATCCAACCATGTAGAGTTGCCAAATAGAAAAAGGAAGGAGGAGTGGAAGAAGGAGAAGGAAGAAAAGAGGAAACAGCAGTAGCAGAAAAAAGAAAAAGAAGAAGTAGATTGTCCTTTACAACCAGATGAAATTGCCTTCTACCTGCCCACCCAGAGAGAGGAAAATGAGGCAACTGCAGGCCTCCACCTGCCTGATTGGGAACTGCTATCCTAGGGGTCAGACAAATGAGCTCCCCAAAGGCCAGTGTTAGCATGTGAAATGCAGGAGTTCTCAGAATAAACACAACCATAATAGGTAGCTAAAGAATTTGGAGTCAAGATCCCCAGTAGCCTATTTGATTTGGGACTGCAGTTCCCATTTTAATCAGCTCTTTGGGGAATAAGATAGTGTTTAAGGAGAGCTGCCTCCCAGTAGTGGGGAGTGGAGAAGCAGGGTGTCTACTGCAGCCTCTGAGTCTCCAGTTGAGGAATTTAGAGTGTTTCTTTTTTCTTTTTAGTCATTTCATTCCTTTGCCATCATTTTAATGGAGAATGGAATTAGAAAGAGAAATAGCTGTAGCATAAAGCACATTGTAGTTAAACTTTCTTTATAGACCATTTCTCTTCCAACAGGGATGGCCCTAGGCGAAATTGTGAGGGGGTGGGGTGTAGGGGAAGCCCTGAGTCCTTTTTCTGAATCCCTTCCTTCTCCCTCCACGAACACACAAATCTTTGGACATCCTGGAAACTAAAGTTTCCTTTCTCACTTTTCTTCTATCTAAACCTCCAGAAAGGGTATATATGCCTAATAATGCTTAAGCTGTCAATCTTTCCCTGAGATATTTGCTTTAAGGGGATCCTGGGTTCATTTTCTGAGATAGAGAAACTCAATGAGTGTTCTAGAATAGCTAGCTAGCATATATGGAGCTTAAGGTTTTACAAAATGCTTTACATTCGTAACACTGACTCTCTTGGCCCCGCTGCCTGAAGACCAGGTAGGTTGTATTTCACTCCTCTTCTAAAGTTCCCCAGTACCTGTAAGGGGGTTTGGGGAGTATAGAGCTCTTTGCTAATGGCTCCAATCCAAACCAATGGTGTTCCCTTGATTGTAGGGAGGGGGTTCCCCCACACCTCAGGTCCCAAAGCGTTCCCAAAGAGAAAACAGTAAAAAAAAAAAAAAAAGTCTCACCATAATTACCACAACAACCTCTCCCAAGTGAATCCAGAGTTGGAGCTCCTTAGAAGATGGGCATATATTGAAGAAGAGTCAGCTTGAATCTACTCAGGAAAGCTAATTATTTATTTTCAGTTTGAGCATTTATACCTCAGAAATTGGCAAATGCCACAAATTGGGCCTAGATTTATTGTTTTATTGATTGTCTAGATTTAAGAAAGTAATGAAGAAAATGTTAATAATGAAGATTAAAATTGAAATTAAATTAAAAATTAACTTAAAATTAAAATTCAAAGTGCATCTTGCATATATATATATATTTATATATATATATATATATATATATATATATATATATATTTATATATATATATATATATATATATATATATATATATATATATATATATATATATATTTACAGGAGAGTCTTAGAGTTCATTTAGTAATAGGATCAGAAGCCTAGAATCTCAGAGTTTGAAAAGAATCTTAGTCTGTTGCCATTGCTTCTGGTTTTACCTTCTGGGGCCACGCAGAGAAAGGCTATTTCTTTTTCCTTAGGATAGACGTTACTTGAAAAAACCCCATCGTATTCTCCCTAAACATCTTTGCCACAATAATCATGTAGTTTCCTTCACCTAATAGTTTAACAGATGGGGACATTGAGGCCCAGAGAGGTAAAGGGATTTATGCAAGGTCACACAGAAACAGTAACCTTTAAGGCAAAAGGATGACTTACTAATAGTGGAATTGCACAAGTAATAACAGATATTTACATGCCACTTTAAGGGTTGTGAACCCCTGGGCATATATTCTTTTTATCTTCACAACTCTGTGGACTAACAACCACAGAGATTTTTATTTGTTTATTTATTTTTGTGTGAACCTGTGATTCCAGTGGTATAAAGCATTCCCAGTGAAGAAACTCCTTTGATCAATATAGATCAACAACTATTCTGCTATGAACAGTCTCAGAGAATTCCCTGGGGACACTGAGAGGCTAAATGACCCCAATCATACAGCCAGGGTATATCAGAGGCAATTAGATGGTACAGTGGATAGAGTACTGGGCTTGAAATCAGAAAGACTCATCTTCATGAGTTCGGATCTGGCCTCAGATACTTACTATGTGTGACCCTGGGCAAGTGTCATTCAACCCTGTTTGCTTCAGTTTCTCATCTATAAAATGAGTTGGAGAAGGAAATGGTTAACCACTCCAGTATCTTTGCCAAGAAAACCTCCCATTGGGTCATTACCAGAAACATATGAACAACATATCAGGGGCAGGACATTGAACCACCCACTAGATTTATTTTTATACCTACTTTACAGATGATAAAACTGAAATTGAGAGAGATTGAATCCCCCATTTAATATCTGAGACAAACTGTGAACCCAGGTCTTTCTGGCTCTTAGTGCAGTGTTCTTAGACCATGCTTACTCTCGTACAGTTTGTGGGAAGGTATTTTTTTTTCAAGCAGGAAGTAACCTTGTAACTCTTGTAATATCTATATCAGAAGTATCAAACCCCCAGTTCACAAAGTCCCCAAGCATAGCCGCAAACAGATTAAAATGTAATTGGGAAAAGTTTAAGAAAATAAATAAAAATATGATATAACATAGATAATGTTAATTTGTGGTTTTCTAAGTCAACAGGAGCTTGCAAGGATCTGTTTCTATTTGAGTTTGACACCACTGTACTATATCACACCTTGCATTACTTTTCCTTCCAGATCTTTGGAAACAATTATTAAATTCATAGTCTACTTTGCGAGTAATTCTTTAAGGATAATAGTCTAAATTGTAGACGATGTTCAAAGCCTGTTTAGTTTTCTCAGTGATGCTCAATAATTTAAAAGTTAAAGGCCATTCCTGATATTTTCAGAGACTAGGTTCAGAATCAAAACGTCAAACACAGCCAGCCCTGCTAGAATTCCTATCTAAAATTCAGAACTGCAGTCTTGTTTTGTTCTGTGTTTCTCCCAGTATGTGGCTTTGCTAAGAAGGACTGAGTCTGGCTCTTTGGATTCACAGGTAGGGCTAGAACTGTCACTATTCCCCTAAAGTTTAGATTTCCTTGTAAAATCTTCCTTCATAGTCTCAATAATTCTTCTATGCTCATGGGACTATAAAGTGTGCCCTCTGGTGTCCAAGGAAAGGTGCTGCCCTGGGAAGACTGGAAAGGGGAGGGTGTTTCTTAGATGAGAGCTGGTTCTTACAGATGGTTCTAACAATTACATCTTTACATTCTTTATCCTGACTGGTGTCCCATGATAGCAGAACCAGCCCCAGAGTGAAAGAACACTTAAAAAAAAGAAACTATTTCTGACAGGCTAGTTAAAAGAAGTTCTGAGATCTAGAGTTAGAAGGTACCATAGAGGCTAGCTAGTCTAACATCTTTGTTTTACAATGGAAGAAACAGAGATACAGGAAGTTGAGTGATTACAGATAGAAAGGTCATATAGGTAGAAAGCATCAATGGCAGAATATAGGTCTTTGACTTCAAAACGAGTGAGTGGTATTTCCTCAGTAACCACAATATCTAATTATGCTACCTCCTGAACTTTTCCTCTGTAGCTTGAAGTAGCACAGTGGATAAAGTGTTTGACTTGGAATAAACAAGACCTGAATTTAAATCCTACTTAAATCCTTACTAGCAGTGTGACCTTGGGCAAGTCACTTAATCTCTAAACTTTAGAGGTTTGTTTTTAATCTGTAAAATGGGACATGTACCTCACAAGGTTGTTGTGAGGATCAAAAGAGAAAGCATGTATATGATGCTTCACAAACCTTAAGGCGCCATATAAATGCTAGCTACTATTTTATTACTTTACCCTCTGACCCAGTGATATTACTATTAGACCTATTCTCTAAAGTGATCAAAGAGAAAAATAAAAGGACCCATATGTACAAAAATATATATGGCATCTTTTGGTAATGACAAAGAAATTGGAAATGAGGGATGCCTATCAATTGGTTAATGGCTGAAGAAATTATCATATGTCAATATGATAAAATATTATTGTACCATAAGAAATGACTAAAGGAGAGGCTTTGGAGAAAATTGGGAACAGATGCATGAACTGATGCAGAATGAAGTGAACAAAACCAGGAGAACAATATATACAACAATAGCATAGTAAAGAAAAACAACTTTGAAAAACATGAGAACTCTGATCAATGAAATGACTCCAGATGACCAGTGAACAAGTAAGCTATCCACCTCCTGATGTAAAGGTGATAGATTCAATATGCAGAGTAAGATAAACATTTATGGACATGGACAATGTGGGAATTTGTTTGCTTGACTTGACTTGACAAAATGAAATGAACATTTTAAAACAAAGACATTGTTATAAGGATTTTTCCTTTTTTTTTTTCCAAGAGGAATGGGAGAGACTAGGGATAGAATTTCCTTCCTTAACCCTCTCTCAAAACAAAAAAGATAAGAGAAGAGAAAAAAAGCCAAAAGGAACCACAGGACAGATTTGAAAGTTACAGGTTTCCTGGAAAGACTTACGTGAACTGATGCAAAGTGAAATGAGTGGAACCAGGAGAACATTGTACACAGTAACAGCAACATTGCGCAATGACCAACTATGATTGATTAGCAATTCTCAGCAATACAGTGATCCAAGACAATTCCAAAAGACTCATGATGGAAAATTCTATCCACATCCAGAGGAAGAAGTGATGGAGTCTGAATGCAGATCAAAGCATACTATTTTCACTTTATTTTTCAAATTTTTTTTTCCTTTTCTGTTTCTTCTTTCACATGACTAATATGAAATATGTTTTACATGATTGCACATACATAACCTACATAAAAGTTCTTACCATCTTAGGGAGGGGTAAGGTGAAGGAGGGAGAAAATTTGAAACTCAAAATTTCGCAAAACTCAAAATATTACACAAATGAATGTTAAAAATTGTCTTTATGTGTAATTGGAATGAATAAAATAATATTTTAAAAATCCCAAAGAGCTCAGTTTGTTGCCTGTGGATAAAAAAAGCCCCTTCAAAAAAGAAAGAAAGAAAGTTACAGGTTGACTTTATTATATACTTAGAAAGAAAACAAGCTCTACATTTATAGTTTCATCCTTCTATTTGACAATGCATACAGAAATACATGTTTTCTTTGATGTTTGTTAAGTTCAGAATGAAAACGAAATGAAACAAACATTTTAAAACAAAGAAAAAACCAAATGTCAACTCATGCATGCATCTTATTTTATTATTGCTTATGTCTAGTCATAGGTCCTTCACAAGGGACCCACCTAAGGTGTTTGTGCTAGAGTCCTTCATTTAACATTTTGAAACATTTTCATATTTCAAAGGTACCAGTGGAACACTTGTGTTCTTCATTTAGTGTCCTTCATTTATGCCATGTGACTAACCCATTTCCTCTGCTGATCATAAATTTCCTAATTAATATATTCACTAGATAATAATTGAGTAAATGTCATCACTGGAAAGAGGAAGGAGCTTGATTGATTTTATAAAGGGAGACAGCATTACACAGAGCAGAGAGTATTGGTTCTGTATTCAGAGGACCCTTATTCAAATCTCACCTTTGATATTTATGACCTGTATGACCTTGGGCTAATCACTTCTTCCTAGGCCTAATCTTCCTATCAAGTTGATAGCTCTCTCTCTCTCTCCCTCTCTCCCTAGTTCTCAGTTTCCTCATCTTTAAAGACAAGAAATTAGACTAGATGGCCTCTGAGGTCCCTTCAGCCTCCTCATCTATGATCCTATGAACATTTCCTTTCTCTGTTGTATCTTGGATCAACTGCCACTTTAATTCTTCAAAATATTTGTGTTTTAAGATTTACAAACAAAGAGCATCTCCAAGAGGATATTTGTAGTTGAAAAGTGAGCTCTTTGATCTGAGGAACAACTCAGAAGTATCAAAGACCAGTGCAGTTTTCCCAAATGCAATCCAGCCCACTTTTCTGTTCAATTTTGGTGTAGCTCATTGTCTCCAGGCAATGTCTATCCCAAATATATTTACTGATGCGCTAACTTACGAGACTGACTGTCTAGTGCAAGGTCCAAATGGAAGGGGGATTTCCTATGAATGAGGAGGTCCTTCAAATGCTCTGGTTTTCAGATGATATGATGCTGATTGCATCAAGTTCTTATTTAATGCAAATCCTCAACAAGTTCCATGACTATTCATGAGATAGCCTAACAGTCCATATAGGAAAAACGAAATGGATGAAAACGTAAATGTCCATGCTATGACATGAAGTTTATTACTCTCTACTTCATAATTTTGCCTTACATGACCAGTATGTGTTGGTATAAACTGACTGCATTTCACGATATACTTCATGTAATTAGTCAATATCTTTTTTGCGTATCAGTGGAATTTTTTCCTTTTAATTCTTTCAGAAATGTTTCTTCAAGCAACATAGTGAAAGGATAATACTCTAAGTATCTTATTGAAGTCCCTTAAATTCCCATTTTTCAATCTATTATTTTTCTTCTGCAGCAAGGATAGATAGGACTTCTGTGTAAGAATACTTATGCCAGGGCATTGCAGACTATAGAAATCCCCTTGACTACAAGATAATGGGATTAGTTGTTCATTTACACAGAAGCAGGTGAGCATGGCTGTATTTGAAGTGGCACTAGAAAGAGAGATCTAGATCCAATTTCACTGGCCCATAGTCTTGGGATCAAATCTTCTACCTGGGCCTCAATAATGCTCATATTCTTTGCCATGAGACACTCAAAGAAACTAAGGGACTTGTAATACCTGTCATATACCTACTCATCCTCCAAAATGACAGCATGACTGGGGGAGGCAGCTGTTAAAACACACTGAATCAGAGACAACAGCAAATGCAAGCATGGATAGGGAAAGAGAAGTATTTAAGAGTTACACAGGCAAAAAAGGTTCTCATCAGTGGCTGAATTCTCCTTCCTCACTGAAGCAATAGATATCTCTCTCACTCTGTCTCTCTCCTCCTTTTTTCTCCCTCTCCTTGTCCTTTCTTCTTTCTTTCTTTCTTTCTTTCTTTCTTTCTTTCTTTCTTTCTTTCTTTCTTTCTTTCTTTCTTTCTTTCTTTCTTTCTTTCTCTTCCTTCCTTCCTTCCTTCCTGTGGCTTCTTCTGGAGCTCTTGCTCCAGTAGTAGAGGGAATCAAGTGGCTGATCAGAGGGGGATTGCAAGGATCTCTTTGCTTGCACTGAGGCAGGATTCTCTTGCTTTTCCTGTGCTTGGATCTGGGTGGCAGTCCTGGGGGAGGGGGGAGTGCTGGTGTGGCAGAGCTCGTGGCAGCAGTGGAGAGAGAATCCTCTTCACAGTTCCAAGGCAGAAAAGAGTGATTGTTGTCACTCACAGACCAGAGCACAGGCCAGGAGAGGCAGTAAACACCTCTCCTTTGATCATACCACCTTGGCAGAACTGAAAATTTACAGGTCCCTAGAAGTATCTCTGAAAACAGCTGCACAAACCCCCTGAAACTTGGGTCAGTACACCCTCCAGAATGGAAGCAGAGCCTTACCTTAACAAAGAGTTAAAAAGTCAAGTAATTGGCTGGGAAAATGAGCAAACAGCAGAAAAAAATGCCTCAGATTATAGAATCTTACTTTGGTGACAAAGAAGATCAAAGCATACATTCAGAAGAAGACAACAAAGTCAAAGCTCCCACATCCAAAGCCTCCAAGAAAAATATGAATTGGCCATAGGTCATAGAAGAACTCAAAAAGGATTTTGAAAGTCAAGTAAGAGAAGTAGAGGAAAAATTGGGAAGAGAAATGGGAGATAGAAGAAAATCATGAAAAATGAGTCAATAGCTTTCTAAAGGAGAGCCAAATAAATGTTGAAGAAAATAACATCTTAAAAAATAGACTAACCAAAATGGCAAAAGAGGTCCAAAAAGCCAATGAAGAGAAGAATGCCTTAAGAAGCAGAATTGGAAAAGGAGGTCCAAAAGGTCACTGAAGGGAACAATTCCTTAAAAATTAGAATGGAGCAAATGGAAGCTAATGACTTTATAAGAAATCAAGAAATTATAAAACAAAACCAAAAGAATAAAAAAAAATAGAAGACAATGTGAACTGTCTCATAGGAAAAACAACTGACCTGGAAAATAGATCCAGGAGAGATAATTTAAAAACTGTTGGACTACCTAAAAGCTATGATCAAAAAAAGAGCATAGACATCATCTTTCAAGAAATTATCAAGGAAAACTGTCCTGATGTTTTAGAAGCAGAAGGTAAAGCAGAAATTGAAGGAATCCACCAAGCCCCTCCTGAAAGAAATCCCAAAAGGAAAACTCCTAGGAATATTATAGCTAAATTCCAGAATTCCTAGGTGAAGAAGAAAATATTGTAAGACCAAAGCTGAATAGAAAATTTGACCTTCAAATATAAGATTGAGGAGAAGCATGAAAAGTCAAACAGGAAAGAGAAATCATAAGCAACTTATTTTTTTATGTTATTTTTTTATTTAATATTTTTAGTTTTCAGCATTAATTTTCATAAGAGTTCGAATTACAAATTTTCTCCCCATTTCTACCTTCCCCCACTCCAAGATGGCATATATTCTGATTGCCCCATTCCCCAGTCAACCTTCCCTTCTGTCACCCCACTCCCACCCATCCCCTTTTCCCTTACTTTCTTGTAGGGTAAGATAGATTTTTATGCTCCATTGCCTGTATATCTTACTTCCTAGTTGCATGCAAAAACTTTTTTTTTGAACATCTGCTTTTAAAACTTTGAGTTCCAAATTCTCTCCCCTCTTCCCTCCCCACTCATGCTCCCCAAGAAGACAAGCCATTCAACATAGGCCACATGTGGATCATTATGCAAAACCCTTCCACAATACTCATGTTGTGAAAGACTAACTATATTTTGCTCCTTCCCATCCTATCCCCATTTATCCAATTTTCTCCCTTGACCCTGTGCCTTTTCAAAAGTGTTTGCTTTTGATTACCTCCTCCCCCATCTGCCCTTCCTTCTATCGTCCCCCCTTTTCTATCCCCTTCCTCCTTCTTTCCTGTGGAGTAAGATGCCCAATTGAGTGTGTATGTTATTCCCTCCTCAGGTCAAATCCAATGAGAGCAAGATTCACTCATTCCCCCTCACCTGCCCCCTCTACTCTCCCAATAGAACTGCTTTTTCTTGCCACTTTTATGTGAGATAATTTACTCCATTCTATCTCTCACTTTCTCCCTCTCTCAATATATTCCTCTCTCATCCCTTAATTTGATTTTTTTAGATATCATCCTTTCATATTCAACTCACCTGTGCCCTCGGTCTATATATATATATATATATATACACACACACACATACATACATACATACATACATATATGTATATGTATATTATATATGTATGTATGTATGTATGTATATTCCCTTCAGCTACCCCAATACTGAGGTCTCGTGAATTATACACATCTTCTTTCCATGTAGGAATGTAAACAAAACAGTTCCACTTTAGTAAGTCCCTTATGATTTTTCTTTCTGGATTACCTTTTCATGCTTCTCTTGATTCTTGTGTTTGAAAGTCAAATTTTCTATTCAGCCCTGGTCTTTTCACTGAGAAAGCTTGAAAGTCCTTTATTTTATTGAAAATCCATATTTTGCCTTGGAGTATGATACTCAGTTTTGCTGGGTAGGTGATTCTTGGTTTTAATCCTAGCTCCATTGACCTCTGGAATATCATATTCCAAGCCATTCAGTCCCTTAATGTAGAAGCTGCTAGATCTTGTGTTATTCTGATTGTGTTTCCACAATACTCAAATTGTTTCTTTCTGGCTCCTTGCAGTATTTTCTTCTTGATCTGGGAGCTCTGAAATTTGGTGACAATATTCCTAGGAGTTTTCTTTTTGGGATCTTTTTCAGGAGGAGATTGGTGGATTCTTTCAATTTCTATTTTACCCTCTAATTTGAGAACATCAAGGCAGTTTTCCTTGATAATTTCTTGAAAGATGATATCTAGGCTCTTTTTTTGATCATGGATTTCAGGTAGTCCAATAATTTTTAAATTATCTCTCCTGGATCTATTTTCCAGGTCAGTGGTTTTTCCAATGAGATATTTCACATTGTCTTCCATTTTCTCATTCCTTTGGTTCTGTTTTATAATATCTTTATTTCTCATATAGTCACTAACTTCTACTTGCTCTAGTCTAATTTTTAAGGTAGTATTTTCTTCAGTGGTCTTTTGGATCTCCTTTTCCATTTGGCTAATTCTGCCTTTCAAGGCATTCTTCTCCTCATTGGCTTTTGGGAGCTCTTTTGGTATTCGAGTTAGTCTATTTTTTAAGGTGTTACTTTCTTCAGTATTTTTTTTGGGTCTCCTTTAGCAAGTCATTGACTTGTTTTTCATGGTTTTCTTGCATCATTCTCATTTCTCTTCCCAATTTTTCCTCTACTTCTCTAATTTGCTTTTCCAAATTCTTTTTGAGCTCTTCCATGGTCTGAGACCAGTTCATGTTTTTCTTGGAGGCTTTTGATGTAGGCCCTTTGACTTTGTTGACTTCTTCTGGCTGTATGTTTTGGTCTTCTTTGTCACCAAAGTAAGATTCCAAAATCTGAGTCTGAATCTGAGTCTGTTTTCACTGCCTGGCCATGTTCCCAGCCAACTACTTGACCCTTGAGCTTTTTGGAAAGGTATGACTGCTTGTAGAGTAAAGAGTACTTTGTCCCAAGCTTGAGGGGTTGCGCTGTTGTTTTCAGAGCTATTTCTGCACAGCAAGCTCTGCCACACCAGCATTCCTCCTCCCCCAAGAACCACCAACATGACCTGATTCAGATCTTAAGCAGGCTCTACACTCCTGCACTGATCTGCCACTTAATTCCTTCCACCAGGTGTGCCTAGGACTGGAAGCAACTGCAGCTCTAGTTCTGTCCTCAGAGCTACACCACCTCTGCTGCCCCCTGGGCAGTGGCCAAACAGGGAAGTCCTTTCACTCCCTGCAGTTTTTCCCACTAACCTTCTCTGCTATCTTTGGTGTTTGTGGGTTGAGAAGTCTGGTAACTGCCACAGCTCACTGATTCAGGGTGCTAGGGCCTGTTCTGCTTAGCTCCTGGTCTGGTTGGTCTGGGCCGCAGCCCAGGCTGGGCTCTGCTCTCCTCTACTCCCAGCTCCATGGCATAGACCTTACCCAGCAATGATCCAGGCTGTCTTGGGCTGGAGCCCTGCTTCCCTCTGCTATTTTGTGGGTTCTGCAGCTCTGGAATTTGTTCAGAGTCATTTTTTTATAGGTTTTTGGAAGGATCTGGGGCGGGGAGGGGAGCTCATACAAGTCCCTGCTTTCCAGCTGCCATCTTGGCTCCACCCCCATAAGCGACTTATTAAAATTGAACTGTTTACATTCCTACACGCAAGGATGATATTTGTAACTCATGAGACCTTTCTCAGTGTTAGGGTAGTTGGAGGGAATATATGTGTGTGTATGTGTGTATGTGTGTATTTGTGTGTGTGTGCATGTGTGTGTGTGTGTATGTATGTATGTATGTAGATTATCTCACATAAAAGTGGCAAGAAAAAGCTTTTACAGTGGAGGAGGGCGGAGGTGAGAGGGAACCAGTGAATCAGATTTGGCTTAAGGAGGGAACAAAATATACACTCAATTGGGTATGGAAATCTATCTTACCCTACAGGAAAGTAGGGGGGATGGGGATAAGAGAGGGAGGGGGGGATGATAGAAGGGAGGGCAGATTGGGGGAGGCGGTGAACAGAACTTTTGAGGAGGGACAGGGTCAAAGGAGATAATAGAATAAACATGTGGTGGGATAGGGTGGAGGGAAATATAGCTAGTCTTTCACAACATGACTATTATGGAGGTGTTTTGCATAACTACACATTTGTGACCCATATCAATTGTTTGACTTCTTGGTAAGGGTAGGTGGGGAGGGAGAAAGGGAGAGAATTTGGAACTCAGAGTTTTAAAAACCAATCTTGTAAATTGTTTTTGCTTGCAACTGGGAAATAAGATATACAAGCCATGAGGTATAGAAATCTATCTTGCTCTGCAGGAAAATAGAAGTGGAAAGGGATAAGAGAAGGGGAGGGGGGTGATGGAAGGGAGGGCAGATTGAGTAGGGGTAATTAGAATGCCTGTTGTCTTGGGATGGGGGGAAGGGAGAGATGGGGAAAAATTTGGAACTCAAAATCTTGTGGAAGTGAATGTTGAAAACTAAAAATAAATTAATTAATTAATAAAAAAATAAATTATCGTAGATATATATAATTAGGCTATATATTTGTAGTACTTCTAGGATCATTCAAACCAAGTACTTCCACTACAGTCTATTTGTCTGAGTCAGTGTGTCTTTCTCAGAACCTTTACCATTTAGTTCTAGATCAAGTTTCGTGGAGCAGCATCACCCTTTTTTCTACCTCTGCATTTCTGGGAAGAGTAGGAATACCTGGGGATTGAAGATAGAAACTGGGGTCCCAAGATCCTTCAATCTACTTTCTAAAGCAAGAATATGATTAGAACAAGATTAATGGAAACAAAGTGCAGAGGTCCAGAATCCTTGCCTACTAATTCCAGATGTTTGAAGGGGAGTTATACGAATAATGTCATAGAATTACAGAAGGTAGATTCTATCATGAAATAACCAACTGAACTTTTATTTAATGATCAAAAACAATACATGACTTTGAAGTAAATTTTAGCAGGGAATCTCTAAAAGAAACAGATGCATAAACAATATATTACAAAGACAGGTAAGATGTGTGGGCATTTGTCTTTATGATGAGACACAGTATACATTTTCCTGGTCCTGATCACCATTGTTTATATGTCTTCTCCGGAATCTTAGATTGTAGAAAGGGAAGTAATAAGGAGAACAAGATTTAAATCTAAAAGGGACTTTAAAGGCGGTTCTTTCATTTTACAGATAAGAAAACTGACACGTAGAAAGGTTGAGACTTGATAGAAAATAAGGTCCTTGAGAACAGGGACTGTTTGATTTTTTGTTTTGTTTTATTTTTATAACCCCTGGGACTAGCATAGTACTTGGCATGTGGTAGGGACTTAATAAATGCTTATTCAGGAACCAAGTTCATGTAACTACAATCAGAATTCAAATGCAGATTCTCTGATTCCAAATTTTCTATGCTTCCTCCTCCACCATGCACCACATCTTTCCTATTCTTACCTTGCTGCTTTCATGTCAGCTCTAGCTCAAGAAATAATAATGGCTCCTCATTGCCTCCTAGACGATTGCCTACTAGACCAACAGATTCTACTAGACCAACAAATTCTTCTGTCTGACTTAATTTTTTATTGGTAATTATTATGAACTTAACTCTACCTGACTTTCAAGTCTTAATATTCTGAACCATGATAACTAAATTTATTTCTCATAGCTATTCAATGTGGCCTCTCATTTCAAGTAAGTTGATGTATTTCTTCCCTTCTTTCTCCCCACTAGGATCCTATGCCACAGTAATCCCCAGGTCTAAACATGACCTGTGGGTTATTTCTCCTCACAAGAAATATTCTCTTCTCTGCCCACCCATTCAACTGTTTAAAATACAATTGCAACGAACACTTAATGGTTTTCTGTGTTAGTCTTATCTCTTCAAGACTTTAACCTCTTGCTATTAAACTCTTGATTTATTCATATAGGCTGGCCAGGCTGACTGTTCTTGTATACTGGAGTGCAGGGCTCTAGGTAGGGCCAATTTGTAATGGCAATGGAGGAGAAACCAGGTAGTAAATAAAAGGAAGGAATAAATTGAAGGCATTATCAGATTAGCCATGCTGGCATACAGTCAACATGAAATAATTGCAGGTAGGGTGGATTCTGGGGGGCTAGGAGATGATGCTTTGAATGTCTTTTGACTACTGTGAGTTACTGTCTTTTCAACTCTGCTCCCTTTTCTGATTCTTACCTGGCACTGACAATTCACTAGCTTGCTGATTATAAAACTAGCTACCCCCGAAGGAGGATGATTTAACTTAAAACTGTTCCTCGTAATATCCTTACTGGGTTATATAAATGCCTTGTTAAATTGCTTAGGGCTGGCCTTAATGAGCTCAGCCAGTTAATGATTCTCTATTTTCCATTTGAGAAGTCCCAAAGAAGTAAAAATTAGATTCATACATTTCCAGAAGTCCTGAAATTCTTGCTAATCATACTTTTATATAATTCCTCACCAATTTCAAACACCAAAGTCTTGGCTAGCAGGGGATAATTTGGTATAATGAGCTATCACTGAATAATCTGAGTCGGTTGGTTGGTTGGTTGTTGTCCTTCATTCTCAAAGAGGGCCAAAATGGCATCACTATGCCAATGTGTCTGACTGTGGCTGTTCAGAACAGGACAAGCTCGGAACGTTCTACCACAGAGTCATCAGAGCATATCATTGCCGAGCTGCGTGGAATCATAAGATCGTAGATTTAGAGCAAGAAAGAGAACCTCAGAGGCCATCTAGCCCAACCCCTTCATTTTACAGATGGGGAAACTGAGGCCCCTGGAGTTAAGTGACTTGCCTGATATCGTAGGCAAGATTAGAGATCAGGTTTTCTGATTCTAGAACCAGTGCTCTTTTCATGTACCACAGTGCTGATTTGGGGGTGGAGGAATAGCTTGCCACTTAATAGTTATCATATAAGCATGGCCTCCCAGGTATATTATGACCTTAGTGAAGCTTTTCTTTGCCTCTCTCTCTACCTCCCCATTCCTTCCCTAGGTCCAAATATCCAGAGCTTGAATTAACACTAAATTTTAGTGCAGCCACTAGGGGGTGCTGCAATCAATGCCTAACCCTATTTAGTAGTAAGGATTAGGTGTGGGCAATCAAGCCCTCATCCCTACCTGTCATTCACACTGCCCCAAATCAGAGAGCACTCTGGCTAACTGCTGTGCTTTCTCTGGTTCCCAGAGAGCAGGCTTCTTTTCTCCCCTTAACTTCACCTGTGCAGGTGGGACTGACTTTTCGAATCTTTGCTCCCATCCTCCCATCTTTGCTTCCACCCTCCTTCCCTTTAGTGCTGATCAGCAAAGACTTCTGCTTCAAAGCGTCAACTCCACCCTCCAAATTGGACCTCCAGAGACTATTTCTGGAAGAAGGTAGACCTCTCAGCTCATTTTCTGCACTGCTGCTGTCCCAAAGTTCTGCCACCCACCTTTTACTTGTCACTCTGAGAACCATACCAAAATCAGCACTAACATTGCCTCTGGGAAGGAGGAGGTATTCACCGACTGTCTCATTGTTCCATTCACCATCTTCATGATATTTCAGACCATAATTGCCTTTGGTGGCCACCACTTGCCTATCTTCTCTCCCATTAAAATATAAGCGCAGTGAGAGCAGAGACTGCCTTACTTTTATATTTGTAGCCCCATTGCTCAGCAAAGTAGGTAGGAAGCATTGAGACCAGGATGGTTTCCCAACTCTTGCTCATTGACTGGAATGGTTGAGACCTTGTATTGGCAGGTGCCTCTATCATCATAGGTGTGAACGTATCATCATCATCATCATCTTCATCATCATCATCACCATCATCATCATCACATTTAGAATTGATACAGCATTTGGAGGTCGGCAATGCTCTTTACATATGTTATGTCATTTGATCTTCATAACAAGCAGTGCTATTATTATCCTCCTTTTTGTAGATGAAGAAACTGAGACTGAGCTAGTTTAAGTGACTTGCCCAGGGTCACATGGCTAGTAAATATCTGAAGAGAAATCTTTTTGACTGCAAGTGTTTTTTTTCCCCCATTGGGGATTTACATTTTAAAAGAAGGCTCTTGGAAGAGAATAATTCTTTTTTTAAAGTTTTTTTTTATTTAATATTTTTAGTTTTCAGCATTGATTTTCACAAGAGTTTGAATTACAAATTTTCTCCCCATTTCTACCCTGCCCCCACTCCAAGATGGCATATATTCTGATTGTCCCATTCCCCAGTCAGCCTTCCCTTCTGTCACCCCACTCCCCCCACCCCATCACCTTTTCCCTCACTTTCTTGTAGGGCAAGATAGATTTCTATGCCCCATTGCCTGTATATCTTACTTCCTAGTTGCATGCAAAAACTTTTTTTTTGAACATCTGCTTTTAAAACTTTGAGTTCTAAATTCTCTCCCCTCTTCCCTCCCCACCCACCCTCCCTAAGAAGGCAAGCAATACAACGTAGGCCACATGTGTATCATTATGTAAAACCCTTCCACAATACTCATGTTGGGAAAGATTGACTATATTTTGCTCCTTCCTATTCTACCCCACTTTATTCAATTTTCTCCCTTGACCCCATCCCTTTTCGAAAGTGTTTGCTTTTAATTACCTCCTCCCCCTATCTGAAAAAGAATAATTCTTAACCTCAAGAAACAAATCTCAAATGCTGAATTTAGAGCAGCTAGGTGGAACAGTGGATAGAGCACCAGGCCCAGAGTCAGGAATACTCATCTTCCTGAGTTCAAATCCCGCCTCACACACTTACTAGCTATGTGACCCTGGACAAGTTACTTACTCTGCTTGCCTCAGTTTTCTCACCTGTAAAATGAGATGGAGGAGTCAAACCACTCCAGTGTCTTTGTGAAGAAAACATCAAATGGGGTCACAGAGAGTTGGACATGACTGAAACACTTAACAACACCAACAATGATGAATTTAATCCAATCACTGTGTTACCAGTGTTAAAGAGATATTTTCAGGCAAGTGGACCTTCTTAGCTCCCTTAAAATTACATCTTTGACGTTGCTTAACTGTCAAGCTAACTTTGGATATAAGCATGAACTAACTAGGGACTTTTCCCTACTATTTAATTTCTGAATGTACTCAAATGTAGGGGAGGGAGGGCAGAGAAGACGTTTCTGTAGTTTTAATTTCCATCTGTAAGGAGACTTTGAGATCCTTGTTGTCCTTTCTTTTGCTATAAAGTCTGTCTAGACTCTATGAGCTATAATACCATGGGCTTTTGTGTACACAGTGATTCCTGCTACAGGCATCTCTGAGGACTTGTTTGGCATGATCATAAAAGATGAAAAGGCACAATTTCATTCTCTCATCCCTTATTTTCATCTTGTTCTCTTCCTCTCTGAGCTTAACTTCTGAACTTGCTCTCTGGGTCTCTGACATGGATTATCCTTCTGTCTGTTCCATCCTCTTTCCCCCAACTGGTTTAGGCCACCAGCCTCCAAGATCTCAAACATCATTCAAGTTTTCTTCAAATTGAGAGGGTTCGAGAAGTTCCGATGAAATAGTTGAATAAAAGAAAAAACCCCACCAGTGTTAGGATGTACCAATATTCCATTTATAGTTTATTGGAATAAAAAGTATTAACAATATAATCATTCAAAATTTTTTTTCTAGTCAGCTATTTCAATAGTTTGATAATGATATGATTAAAAAGGTAGAAATGAGCTTTTTTTCTGATAATGTCGTTTCATTTTAATACAGAGCATTCCCAAAGTCTTAGTACAGTTTAAAACCTTAATAACTGAAAAATATACTCAGATTTTGGGAATGCTCTGTATTAAAATCTATTTGTTACATCATAATAATAGCAATAACTCTTTGTACTTGTACTCAAAGTACTTTCACATACATGATTTCCTTTGATCATCGCCAATACAAGTAGGGCCAGTACTATCCTTTTATAATGGGGGAAATGGAGACACAGAGAAGTTAAGCAGCTTGCCTAGGATCACACAGCAAGACATTAGCAGATCTAGGACTAAAATCTTGATCTAATGATACCCAGCATGGAGGAAGAGGTAAAAGAACATTTGTGTATTGGTTGTGCTCTGTCCTGAGGTCAAGAGTAATGAGACGGGATGGTGTACTGGAAAGAACACTGGGCCCGAGGTCAAATCTTGAATCTAGGTTCTGTCACTTAATACCTGTGTAACCTCAGGAAACTCACTTAACTACTCTGGGCCTCCGATTCTTTATCTATAAAATGAAGAGGTTGGACTAGATTGTCCAGCTCTGAATTTATGATTATTTGTCTGCCAAGGATGTCTTCAGTCAGTCACAGAAGAGAACTTTTGGTTTCAAGTCCTCTTGGACCTTTTCTTTCCTCTCCCCCCTCCCCGCCCCTCCTCCCCCAACCGAATGTCTTTTTCTCTGGAAGTTGAACGCTGGTTCATTTTCTATTTTCCTTTTTATTTCATGTTCGATCTTTGTATTGAGGCCTGTGTTTTTCCTCAGGGCCATTTTCTAAGACATTTGTTTTACTGATGCAAGCCCTGACAGAAAGATTGGAATTCCAGAGTGACACATTTCACATGCAAAGAAGGAAACATTAGCTTTTTTTGAGGGTGGCATGAGAGTGAAGAATGGGAAGATATAGGGTAGAAAGAGGAATGTTGGTCTCACCAAGAGCCCAGTAGCTCTTAATTTCTTTCCGGGGAACTGATTCAGCACACATAGCAAGAGACTGTGTTTTTATACATTCTAGGAAATGACTGGCACATTGCGAATACATGGTAGCAATGATAATTATGATAATAATAAAAAATGATGATACAAAACAGCAGCTGACTCCCATGAGGACCTGCAAAGAGTAAAATGATTTCAAATAGAAAGTGACTTCTCCTCCCCACTCCTTGCCCCAAGAGGCGAGTTAACTTTTCAGACATGCTTTAATATTCTGCAAGAGGTAATTTACTAAATGTTCTTGGGTACCCATGAAGTGTTTATCCTGTCTGATGAACAAGTTGTTTTCACCTAGAGTGCTTTTCTTCCTTAAGCTAATTCTAGGATCTGAACTGATGATCATCAAAACTAACTCAGGAAGAAAAGATGATTAGAGTAGACACCTTTCCACTAATCAAGCCATTTTCCCTCCTGCTTGTAAAATTTAATTCAAAGTCCACTTTCTCCAAAAACTGTGACAGAATTGCATGAGCCAAGGTGACTATTCCCTTAGCTTCTTGCCTAACACTTGGCATCATTCATTCATTCAACAAATATTTATCAAGCAGCTATTATTTGCCAGACTTTGTACTAAGTGCTGAGAATAAAAAGATAAAAAATGAAATGGTTACTGCCCTCAAGTTGTTTACATTCTTTTAGGGGAAAACTACACATACATAGAAAATGAAATATAAAATGGGAAGTATAATGGGGGACCTTGGGCAAGTCAGTTAGCTTGGGAGTGGTTGGGGGTAGACTGAGTACTTTGTATATAAAATGAAGGAGCTATACTTGGTGGCCTCCAAGGTGCCTTTCAGCTCTAGAGTTATAATTGTTTGAACAAAGCATGTGCCAAAGGAAGAACATTAGTAAACGTTTGGGATAAAGGGAAGTTTCTAACAGGAGATGGCACTTGAGCAGAAATTTGAAGGAAGTTAGGGAGGGATTCTAGGATATAGAAGTGAGGGGAGGAGGGGAAAAATGCATTTTGGGCATGAAGGACAAGCTGCACAAAAACATGGAGATGGGTGGTGGAATATGGCATTCAGGGGAGAAAAAGCAAGTCATTTGATTGGAAGGTAGAACACAAGAAGGGGATTTTCCTGTAATAAACCTGGAAAAGTAGCCTGGAGTCGGACTGTTAATGGCTTTAAAAGTCTAACTGAAGTGTTTGAATCTTATCATAGAGATAAATGGGAGCTATTAAAGATGCTTGAAAAAGGAATTAACATGGTAGGATCTCTGCTTTGAAAATACCAATTTGTCACCTGTGTGAATGAGGGATTGAAAAAAGAGACTAAAGGCCTGGAAACCAAAAAGGAGACTATTGCACTGTCCAGGCAGAGGTGCTGAAGGCCTGCACAAGGCTGGTGGTTGGATAAGTGGAGAGAAGGGGATAGACATAAAATATATAAAGAGTTAAAACTGTTAAGACTTGGCAAAGGGTTATGAAGGTGGAGTGAGCAGAGAGTTGAGGATTTATACATGGCTATGAGCCTGTGTGATTGGAATGATTGTGGTTCTGAACAGAAAGAGAAAAATTAGGAAAAGTGGATGGTTCAGAGAGGGGAAACATACTGAGTTCTATTTTGGACAGTTAAGTTTGAGATACTTATGTTTTTATTAGTTAATATTTTTAGTTTTCAACATTGGCTTCCACAAGATTTTGAGTTACAAATTTTCTCCCCATTTCTATTCTCCACCCCCACTCCAAGATGGCATATATTCTGATTGCCCCATTCCCCAGTCTGCCCTCCCTTCTGTCATCCCACTCCCCCCACCCCATCCCCTTTCCCCTTCCTTTCTTGTAGGGCAAGATAGATTTCTACACCCAATTACCTGCATATCTTATTTCCTAGTTGCATGTAAAAATAACTTTTTTTTGAGCATTTGTTTTAGAACTTTGAGTTCCAAATTCTCTCCCTTCTTCCCTCCCCTTCCACCCTCTCCAAGAAGGTAAGCAATTCAACATAGGCCACACATGTATCATTATGCAAAACACTTCCATAATAGTCATGTTGTGAAAGACTAACTATATTTCCCTCCATCCTATCCTGTCCCCCTTTATTTAATTTTTTCTCTTGACCCTGTCCCTTTTCAAAAGTGTTTGCTTTTGATTACCTCCTCCCCTGATCTGCCCTCTCTTCTATCATTCCCTCTCTCTTATCTCCTTCCCCCTACTTTCCTGTGGGGTAAGATATCCAACTGAGTGTGTATGTTATTTCCTCCTTAAGTCAAACCCAATGAGAGCAAGATTCACTCATTCCCTTTCACCTTCCCCCTCTTCCCTTCCAATAGAACTGCTTTTTCTTGCCACTTTTATGTAAGATAATTTACCCCATTCTATCTCTCCCTTTCTCCTTTGCCCAATATATTCCTCTCTCACCCCTCAATTTTATTTTTTTTTTGGATTATCATCCCTTCATATTCAACTCACTCTGTACCCTCTGTCTATATATATGTATATTCCCTTCAACTATCCTAATACTGAGAAAGGTCTCATGAATTACAAATATCATCTTTCCATGCTGGAATGTAAACAAAACAGTTCAACTTTAGTAAGTCCCTTACGATTTCTCTTTCCTGTTTACCTTTTCATGATTCTCTTGATTCTTGTACTTGAAAGTCGAATTTTCTATTCAGCTCTGGTCTTTTCACTGAGAAAGCTTGAAAGTCCTTTATTTTATTGAAAATCCATATTTTGCCTTGGTGCATGATACTCAGTTTTGCTGGGTAGGTGATTCTTGGTTTTAATCCTAGCTCCATCGACCTCTGGAATATCATATTCCAAGCCCTCCAATCCCTTAATGTAGAAGCTGCTAGATCTTGTGTTATTCTGATTGTGTTTCCACAATACTCAAATTGTTTCTTTCTGGCTGCTTGCATTATTTTCTCCTTGACCTGGAAACTCTGGAATTTGGCAACCATATTCCTAGGACTTTTCTTTTGGGGATCTTTTTCAAGAGGCGATCAGTGGATTCTTTCAATTTCTATTTTACCCTCTGGTTCTAGAATGTCAGGGCAGTTTTCCTTGATAATTTCTTGAAGATGATATATAGGCTCTCTTTTTGATCATGGCTTTCAGGTAGTCCAATAGTTTTAAAATAATCTCTCCTAGATCTATTCTCCAGGTCAGTGGTTTTTCCAATAAGATATTTCACATTGTCTTCCATTTTTTCAGTCTTTTAGTTCTGTTTTATAATATCTTGATTTCTCATAAAGTCTCTAGCTTCCACTTGCTCTAATTTAATTTTTAAAGTGGTATTTTCTTCAGTGGTCTTTTGGACCTTCTTTTCCATTTGACTAATTCTGCCTTTTAAAGCATTCTTCTCCTCATTGGCTTTTTGGAGCTCTTTTGCCATTTGAGTTAGTCTATTTTTAAGGTGTTATTTTCATTAGTATTTTTTGAGTCTCCTTTAGCAAGTCATTGACTTGTTTTTCATGATTTTATTGTATCACTCTTATTTCTCTTCCCGGCTTTCCTTCTGCTTCTCTTACTTGATTTTCCAAATCATTTTTGAGCTCTTTCATGGCCTGGGAACAATTCATATTTTTCTTGGTGGTTTTTGATGTAGGCTCTTTGACTTTGTTGACTTCTTCTGGCTGTATGTTTTGATCTTTTTTTGTCACCAAAAAATGATTCTATAGTCTGATTCCTTTTACGCTGCCTGTTCGTGTTCCCAGCCAACTGCTTGACCCTTGAGCTTTTTGTCAGGGTATGACTGCTTTTAGAGTAGAGAGTACTTTGTCCCAAGCTTTAGAGGCCTTGCACTGCTGTTTTCAGAGCTGCTTCTACTCCACAGTCACGACACGCTCTGCCACACCAGTGCTCCTCCTCCCCCTAGACTCACCAACCAGGACTGTGACCCAGATCCAAGCAGGGCAAAGCAAGAAAACCCTGTCTCTGTGACAGCAAAACAATCCCTGCACTCCCACTTTGATCTCTCACTTGATTTCTCCCACTGTGTGGGCCAAGGACTTCAGAAGCAGCTGATTCTGAAGCTCTGGAAGCAGCCGCAGGAGCTTCCTGCTGCTTCCACCGTGCCACCTCCACCACCCCCAGGGCTGCAGCCAGAATGCACACTTCTCTCACCTAGATCCAGCAGTTTTCCCACTGACCAGCTCTGTCATCTTTGGCATTTGTGGGTTGAGAAGTCTGGTAACTGCCACAGCTCAGTGATTCAGGGCCCTAAGGCCTGCTCCACCCAATCTGTTTCCTGTCTGGTCGGTCCTGGTGTGGCCTATGCTGGGTTGTGCTCTGCTCCCAGCATGGTGTGATGGGCCCTTCCCAGCGACCCTCCAGGCTGTCTTGGGCTGGAGACTTGTTTCTCTCTGTTATTTCGTGGGTTCTGTAGGCACTAGAATTTGTTCAGAGCCATTTTTACAGGTATTTGGAGGGATTTGGGGGAGAGCTTGAGTGAGTCCCTGTTTTCCAGCTGCCATCTTGGCTCCTCCCCATTTGAGATACTTATGGAACATGTGGCTGGAGATCTTCAGTTGGTGGTGCAAGGACCAGAGTTCTGGAGAGATATTGCAGGTAGATATAGTGATCTGGAAGTCATGTGCGGAGAGATTAGAGTTGGACCCCTGGGAGTCAATGAGATTGCCAGTCAATCAGTAAGTATTGACCAATGTTGTGTAAGGCACTAGGGATGCAAATGTAAAAGCAAAACAATCCTTGACCTCAATGAACTTAGATCTAAGAAAGAAATAAAGGGAGAAGAGGGCCAAAATCAAAGCTGGCAGATGGGATAAGAATGATGGTCCAGCCAAGGAGACTGAAACAGAGTGTTAGACAGGTAGGAGGAGAGCCAGAAGAGGCTCTCATGAAAATCCAGGAATAAGGGAGTGCAAGTTCAGGATGAGGATGTGGTTAAGAGTGTTATATGCTGCAGAGAGGTCAAAAAGGATAAGACCTGGGTAAAGACCATTGGATTTGACAATTAATAGATCATTAGTAATCTTGGAGAGAATAGTACCATTGAGTGGTAGAGTTGAAAGACAGGTTGCCAGGGATGAGGCATTTTATTTTTCAATTGGTTTTAAAAATAAATGTTTTATTAATATCTTTTGTTTTAAGATCACCTCTATTTACCAAATGTATCCCTGCTATTTTCCCCTCTCATAGGGCCATCCCTCATGCAGCTAGACATGCTGCCTGAAAAAGGTCTCATATAACGTGGGTTTGCACTATTTGAAGTTATAATTATGTAAACTACAGTGACTGGTTTCAGACCAATGGAAATAAGTAGTGAATCTGAACAATGCAAACACTTCAGGGAGATTAATTATTTATACTAATCAGGATCTAGCTGTTATAAAGAATAAAAAAGAGAGGGCAAAGGAATTCAGTAAAACAGAGATAACAAAATAAAATCTGATATTATATACAGTGATCCACATCCATAGCCTACTACCTCCACAAAGAAACAGGGTGGAGTGCCTTCTCATACTGTTTTTTTGGGGCTAAGCTTAGTCATTACAATTTTGATTCATTCAGTTTTGAGGAAATGTATTCTTGCCAGCCGTTGTTAGGCACACTTCAAATCTCATCAGGAACCTTTTATCCCTATATTTTAAGCCATGATCTAAAAGTTCACATCCCATTCTCAGATGCTACCTTCTTAGTCAACCTTTCATTCTCCAGAGCTTTTATTTCATTTTAGAAAATATGTATCTTTCATTTCTTCTATGTACACATGTATTCCTTGTGGAAAATCCATTTTTACCCCCTTAAGCCTCTGTTTACCACTATTATGGAATTGCTTGCTTTTTATTTTGGGAGGATCTGTAAATGCACAATCACTTCTTTTTTTAAATATTGGTCATTGTTTTATTTGATTTACTCATCTTTTTAGCTTTGATTCCTGAATTGGAGCTTTTTTGCTAGGGTCAGGCTCCATCCCTTACACTTTTAGGTGGGGTGGTTCCCCTGCTTAGTCATCCCCTAGATCCCCTGGGTTCCTGCACTGATCTCCACCTGCCGTAGTTAGCCACTCTTCCCCCCCACCCCCAATCTTTGAGTTTCAGAGCACTGGATCTTCAGGGTCCTCATTGTCATCTCAGAACAGACTGTTAGGGGTCTCAGAGCCCTTGAGCTTAGATTGTGCCTATTTGAGTGCTATGGTACTACAGTGGTAACGTAGTGGTTACTGTTGCTCTCCAAGGTCTCTGAGGTTTCCTTCCTGGGGTTTTTGGGCACCCTGTGGTTTTCTCAGGGCAGCCTTCTTCTCTTGCTGTTTGGGTAGCCTTGGAGGCTACCAATGCCTCTGCCCCATCTCTTGTTTGTCTGGGATGCTACCCTGCTCTGGAGTTAACTTTGCTGGCTGATTTCCCTCCCTATGGACTGTGGTCTGTCTGACATTTTCTGCAGTTCTGGGATGGAAGTAGTTTTCTGTAATTTCTCATTTGATTTATTAAGCATTATTCATTCTTATGTGAATTTAGGGTTTTGCTGGAACAGATATGTATGAACCGGGCAGTCTGCCTCTTGTTCGTCTTAGCTGGAAACCTATCTCCCTATCTTCCTTGATCCTGTTTTCTTTCAGTCTTAAAGTAGAATCTGGTCTAGTATCTGGGCTTGGAGATTGTTCTTTAAATTCTCATTTTTACTCACATTCCTCCAAATTTCTCCTCCTTCAGTTCAACATCGGACCCAGTCAACCCCCTCCAAATCATCTACATAATTTCCTTCTCTTTCTCGTTTGGATCAAACAAACTCCTTTTCTCTTCTCCACTTCCTTTTCTTATAACCTCTCCCCAGGGATGATAAAAGAGACAAATTCTCTGCGCTTCAGTTTCCTTGGTTTCTAGGCCTCTACTTCAACTGTAGAAAATATTTTACAATAATTTATGAAAATGGAAGTCTGCCTTAGTCCTTGGATGAATTTCTTGAATATCATATTTTAAACTATTTTTTAATGTGATATGTATACTCTTAATATCCTTGGGTAGTTTGAGACATGATTAGAAAAAAATAAAGCATCCCTCTTTTCCCCAAATTCTGCCCTCCCCTCCAAAAAAAACATCATGGCACCTACCAGGAAGAGATTTATGGAAAATAATTAAGTCAAGGGAAATCAAACAAAGCACATCTATCAGTACCTCCTATGTTCTTAGTTGCCTGCTAGGTGCAATGGGAAATGATGAACATACAGTCAGTTTTATTTGGAAGGAGATTAACACATATGAAACAATTAAAAATAATTCAAAACAATATGTAATTAGGTACTCTATTGTGTGGTAGAGAATGTGAGAGCTGTCTGAATTCACAGGAGACTGGGAGTACTAATTAGGACCAAAAAAAACACCTATCAAAAAGGACACTCGGGAAAGGAACCCAAACTAAGAACAAGAAAACTCCAGTTACAATCTTGGCTTCCATCACTAACTAGTTGTGTGACTTTGAGAGAGTCACTTTGTTTCTGTCACCTCAGTTTTCTCTTCTGTGAAATGGAGGGATCTATAAGGACCTGTGGGATTTCAATCTGGAACTTGAGTTCCAATGTAAATAAAATGATCCTTTAATACAGGCCTGCACAATGTACACACAGTCCCTGGTCTGTCTGAGCCCTCCAAAGGATTTCCAAAATGTAGGGTTGCCACTGCACATTCTCCTGTTTGTCATGTGACCCTTGGCAACCAACCATCATCAGTCTGTCTCTAGTCCAGCCTATCTAGGGCCTATTTAGCCTATTTTAATTTTGGCCCCTACCTACTGCCAGGTTGTGCTGGTCTGCTTTAATAAACAGTACCAGACATGTATAACAACAACAGAAACAAAAAGGTAGGAAAAGAATTCAAGTACCATATATTCCAGTTTGCTAAATTAAAAGAATTGGTCATATTAAAATTTTCCATCTTTAAGATGAGAGGGTTAGACTGGCTCAGCTCTAACACCTCTTCCAGCTTTAAATGCTATTGTCCTCCTGGAGGATGAGCTCAAAGTATCTCGTTGATTCTCATGCTATCAAGAATTACAGATTCTTGGGAGCTGTGAGAGAACTCAGAGGCCCCTAGTCCAATTGGGAAATAAAAAATAATTCCCCTGGAGCAGCTAAGTGGGGCAGCGAGTAGAGCACAGGCCCTGGAATCTGGAGGACTTGAGTTCAAATCCGGCCTCAGACACTTGACACACTTGCTAGCTGTGTGACCTTGGGCAAGTCACTAACCCCAATTGCCCTGCCTTCCCCCCTCAATAAAAAAAAAAGAATTACAGATTCTTGGGAGCCGTGAAAGAACTCAGAGGCCCCTAGTCCAATTGGGAACTAAAAAATAATTCCCTCTATAATATCCCCAGCAAGATGTCACTCCAAACTCAGCTCAGCCCAAACTACTTACTGAAGTCTATTCCAATGGCCTTCTCACATTGGCAATGTGAAGTATCCATATCAGTCATCCTCATTCCAAATCTAGTTTAGTCCATGCCTTCTTCATATTACTTCTTGACCCCAGCTCCTGCTCTGATAGCTATTCTGACCCTGACCCCTCCCCTTGACCCTATCCACCCCATTCCTTGCTTTTCAGCTCTCTTGAGGCATCTAGGTGATTCAGTGGATAGAACACTGGGCCTGAAGTCAGGAAGATCTGAGTTCAAATCTTGCCTCAGATACTTGCTAGCTGTATGACTCTGGGCAAGTCACTTAACCTCTGTCTACCTCAGTTTCCCCAAATGTAAAATGAGGATGGTATTAGCACCTACCTCCCAGGATTGTTGTGAGGACCAATGAGCTGATATTTGTAAAATGCTTAGCACACTGCTTGGTGCAGAGTAGGCACTTAGCAAATGCTTGAACCCTGCCTTTTCCCTCCCTTTTATATGTTGTCTTCCTTTATTAGAATGTAAGCTCCTTGAGAGCAGGGGTTGTCTTTTTTTTTTTTGAGGGGGGAAGGCAGGGCAATTGGGGTTAAGCGACCTGCCCAAGGTCACACAATTAGTAAGTGTGTCAAGTGTCTGAGGCCAAATTTGAACTCAGGTCCTCGTGACTCCAGGGCCGGGGCTCTACTCACTTCACCACCTAGCTGCCCTTGTCTTTTTTTTTTTTCCGCTTGTATTTCTATTTCCTATGCTTCCCATGGTGTGGGGCATGTAGTAAGCACAGTAATAAATACTTTACTTATCTATCTGGTCATTTGAAAATCTTTAACGAATCTATGCAAATGTATGACTCAGTTGTAGAGATGCAGATGGTCATAAAAATGAGAAAATGGGAGGACTGAAGCACAGATTGTATCAGCTTTCCTTTGCAACCTCTATTTGGCTTTGAATGTTACTGACATTCTATACATAGTTTTAGACAGTCACCGGCAAAGAGAAATATGGAACATTAACTATAAAAAACAGACTGTGAACTTCATATTGTATTTCCAGGAGCATGTCGATGCTTGTTCCAGGTTTATTAGACACTAGACAGGACAAAATTAAGATGCTTTAAAAATCAGGAATTCAAATATATATTGACTATGTGTATGACAAGGAATTTATTATACAGAGAGATGACTTAGAAATATCTCTTTTAGCTCAATGTAAAAATCTATTAATTGAGACAAACGAAAACCCTGAGAGACAGAGTTTCTGGGTAATTAATAAATCAATTTATTAATGAGGCTAGCCGGCAATCAATAAATTGATCGTTGGTGGTTTTTCTCAGTAACCTAAGACAAGGGAGACCCTGAAATGTCTTAAATCCCTTCTGAAAGGGAATGCCTCTGACAAGTGAAGATCAACACTGATTGGTGGACATTTAATGAGGAAGTGGGCTAAAACACTTTTACTTCAGCTTCTTCTGCTGAGAATCATGTCACTTGATTGTAAGCCTCAGCAGCTTCAAGGAATTGGGAAAGGGGAATCCTTCTCCATCCAGACATCTCTAGCTAGTTTTCTCCATGAGATGAGTTGCCCTAAACTCTAATGGAGGGGACTAAGGACAGGGGATTCCTTCACCAGGCAAAGGCTCACCCAGACTAGATTCTGTTTATACTCTAAACAGAATTAAGTCTCCTAGTTGAGTCAATTAGCATGTGCCTTGTGGGCTGGGAACAATCTTATTACTCTAGACTAACTGATCTTCTCAGGAGTTAGGTCTTAACAGAAAATAGAAGGGAAAAGTGTGAATCACAAATTAATAATTGGTTATTAACATAATAGTATAATATTAATTTTGGTTATAAAATTACAGAAGATAAGAAGGAGCCTCAAGACTTACCTGTAAGAATTGCTTTTTAATCTCCCCTCCCCCAGCAAATTTAACTTTTCTGATGAAACCTCTGGTCCAGCATTCCAAGCTCTGGGTTTGCAAGGACCATGTTCCATCTTGAGGCTTACAACAAAATCATAGTTCTTTGGTTCATTTTTACTCTATTCCAGAATTTCCTCTGGAAACCTCAGAGTATAGGGCTCCTGTTTAGTTATCCATTGTTGTGGATTGAAGGGCTCCCGTGCAAGTACTTAAGATGTATGTAAGTACTTAAGGTGTATGATAAATATTTAACTCCCATCTCCCCCAAACTCCCAACACACTTTAAAGTTTAATCTGCATCATTAACATTTTCCCTATCTTGTTCTTAAGTCCAGACAATCAAGGAAACAATAAATCAAGCCCTGATTTGTAGTGACTGCCAATTTCTGAGGTGTAAATGTTAACACAGAAAATTTAACAATCAGCTTTCATGAGCTGTTGCTAGTTGACTCCCATATACCCTGGGGGTAAATGATAGCATTTAGTTCACTCCACAGAAAATGCCAGATAAGACGTAAGAATAGTAATAGTTCATCAAAACTGCTTTTCTGTAAGTCCTGTCTTCTACTCTGTGGAACCTACACAGTCCTCAGGTCTGAGTATTACCCCAAAGGTTTGGGCTAGCACCATCCTAAAAGAAATTAAACTTTGCTAAAAAAAAATTCCCCAACATCCCAAATGAAATATGTGCGAATATTTAAACCAATGAGTTATCGCTAACCTTTTCAGGAGTTAATGGGTGTGTTCTTAACCTTTTCAGATATTATTGTAGTTATAGTACCAAGCAAAAGTTAACCTTCCTATAGACTCTTACAAGTTGATTTGGATACCCTGAGCTCCCTTCTACAAAAAGAAAAGGGGATGAATGAAGTAACAGTTCAACACATTTTTAGGACTAATGTAATAATATTTTTTGTATGTTTTGTATTTAATGTATGTTATTTCCTCTTAATTGAATGTAAACTCCTTGAGGGCAAGGTATGATTTTTTTTTCTTTACGTTCCTAGCACCTTGCTTGTAGTATATGCTTTAATAAACATTAATTGAATTGAATCAATCTATTTACCATATTTCTTCTCTTAGAATAGAGTTGAAATATAGGTTTGCCCTTATTACTTTAATGTGGTAACATAGTGTGATGGGACTTGAAAAAGACTTGATTGTGCAATACAGATGATGTATTGGATTAGGTATAGTGGGAATCTACTGGATTCCCTAATCTATTGGATTAGGTATAGTGGGAATTGTTGATTTCAGTCCTGTTTGATTCTTCATAATCCCATTTTTTGGGTTTTCTTGGCAAAGATATTGGAGTGGTTTGCCATTTCCTTCTCCAGCTCATTTTACACACAAGGAACTGAGGCAGAGTCAAGTGATTTGCCCAGTCACACAGCTACTCAGTGTCTGAGGCTAGATTTGAACTCAGGAAGTCTTTCTGACTCCAGGTCCAGCACTCTATCCACTATGCCACCTGGCTCAGTAGTGGGAATAAGTATGTTAATTTAGGATAACCAACTCCATTTTTGTGACTAATTATTATACAAATTGTTTTCCTGTTATAAAACAAGGAATTGAGAGATGTAGATAGGCAATGACAATGTATGTACTCCCCAATTTGTTAACCAACCAGGGATGATGTATGTATCCTCCCAATCTGGCAAACAACTACTAATAACATGTGTGTCCTTCAAATGTATTATACAACTACTAATGATGTATGTGTTCCTCAGATTTGGTAAACTATTAATGATTTGTGTGAGTCTTGTAGATTTAGTAAATGCCTACTAATGGCATGTGTGCTTGTCCCAAACTTGGTAAACTGATAAACCCTTCCTAAATACCACAAATTTCGATTGATAGTTACTTTCTTCTCCCCCCAAGTAATATTTTTAAAATTTTATATCTTCTGTTTATTACATCATCATTATTTTAATTATCCTTTCATCTCTCTCTCCCAGAGAGCCATCTAGTAGAAAAATGCTATTTTTTAGAGAAGGAAAAATATCAGCACAAGTTATCAACATGGAAAAAGTTAAAAAAAACATATGCAGTGTGTAACACTCATGGACTTCCTATCTCAATGAATGGGTGGGCCAGAGATGGCCTTCATCATTCTTCAGTCTAGACTTGCTTGATCTCTATAATTTTATTTCATTTACTTTTGACTTTTTTCGCGTATAGCTGTTCTATTGTCATAGTTACTGTGTGTCTTGTTTTATTAGCTCTGCAGACTTGATTCTGCAACAATTCGTATAGATTTCTCCATACTTCTCTGTATTCATCATACACATAATTTATTACAGCACAGTAATATTCCATTACATTCACGTACCACAATTTGATTAGCCATTTCCCCATTCATAGGCATCTACTTATTTCTAATTCTTAGCTATCACAATAAGTGCCACTACGAATATTTCAGTTTCTATAGGGATTTTCTTCTTATTATGGCTTCCTTAGGGTATAAGTCCATAATAGTCTCTAGTTCAAAGGGTATGGACATTTTAGTCACTGAAATTGCATGTTATACTATTTCACCGCTCCACCAACAATGTATTTGTGTGTTTATAATTCCACAACCCATCCAACATGGACTGTCTATTTTTTTTTCACTATCCCAATTCACTGGGTGTGAGGTGTCTACTAATACCAGATGGTTTTGATGACTACTGCTTTATAATGTAGTTTGAAGTCTGGAAGGACTGTTCCCTCTTTTTCTCTACTTCTTTTCATCATGTCCTTTCATATTCTAGATCTTTTGTTTATCCAAATGAATTTTATTTTTATTTTATCAGGTTCTATAAAATATTCTGTTGGTAATTTGATTGGTATAGAATTAAAAGCATAAATTGATTTTGGTAAATATTGTCATTTTTATTATATTTGTATAGTTTTGACATGAGCACTGAATATTCCCACAGCTATTTAAGTAGTTTTTTTTTTTTTAAGGAGCACTTTGTAATTGGATCTACACAAGTCTTTTATGTGCTTTGGTAGGTTGATCCCCAGATATTGTGTGCATTTTATAGTTATTTCCAATGGGATTTCCCTTTCTATTATTTCTTCTTGCATTTTGTTGTTATTAGATAGAAATGTCCATTTTTATTATTTATTTATTATATTCATTATGTTATTATAATGTATTGTTATTTATTAGATAGAAATGTGGTTGATTTGTTTTGTAGCCTGCAACTTTGCTGAAGGTACTGTATTATTTTAATATCTTTGCTGATTCTCTAGGATTTTTCTAGTAAAGCATTATATCGTCATCAAACAAGGATAGTTTTATCTTCTCTTTACCTGTATTTATGTCTTTAATTTCTTTCTCTGGGTTCTTTGCTGTTGCTAGTATTTCCAGAATTGTATGAAATAATAGTGGGGAGAGTGGGCATCCTTGTTTCACTCTCATTTTTGTTGGAAAAGTATTCTAGTGTATCTCTATTGCATATGATGCTTGCTTTTGGTTTTAGATAGCTATTTTATATATTTCAAAAGGTCCCTTTTTGCCTATACTTTATAGCTTTTAGCATAAAAGATGATTTAAAAATGTATCTTTTATTTTTAGTATGCCACACTTAGTTCCACAAGTTTTTGAGTTCCAAATTTTCTCTCCCTCCCCTCCTCCCTTCTCCCTGCCCAAGATGGCATGTAATCCAATATAGGTTCTATATATACCTTCGCATTAAACTTATTTACATGATAGTCAAGTTATAAAGAAGAATTATAACCAATGAAATGAATCATGAGAAAAAAGAAACAAAACCAAAAAAGAACAACAAAAAAAGAGAGAGCAAATAGTTTGCCTCCATCTGCATTCAGACTCCATAATTCTTTCTCTGGATGTGCATGGCTTTTTCCATCATGAGTCTTTTGGAGCTGTCTTTGAACCTTGCATTGATGAGAAGAGCCAAGTCTATCAAAATTAGTCCTTACAGATACTGTGTGTCTGTAATCGTGTATAATGTTCTCCTGGTCCTGCCCTCACTCAACATCAATTCATATAAGTCTTTCCAGATTATAATGAAGTCTGATTGCTCCTCATTTTTTATAGCACAGTAGTATTCCATTACATTCATATACCGCAACTTGTTTAGCCCTTCCCCAATTGATGGGCATCCCCTTGATTTCCAATTCTTTGCCACCCCAAAAAGGTCTGCTATAAATATTTTTGTACAGACTAGTCCATTTCCCACCTGTATGATCTCTTTGGGATACTGTCCCAGAAGTGGTATTGCTGGGTAAAAGGGTATGCACATTTTTATAGCCCTTTGGGCATAGTTCCAGATTGCTCTCCAGAATGGCTAGATCAGTCCACAACTCCACCAACAATATAACAATGTTCCAATTTTCCCACATTCTCTTCAGCATTTATGATTTTCCTGTTTTGTCATGTTAGCCAATCTGACAGGAGAGATGTGGTACTTAAGAGTTATTTTGATTTGCATTTCTCTAATAATAGTGATTTAGAACATTTTATCATATGACTATAGATATCTTTAATTTCTTCCTCTGAAAATTACCTGTTCATATCCTTTGACCATTTATCAATTGGGGAATGACTTGTATTCTGATAAATTTGACTCAGTTTGCTGTATATTTTAGATATGACACCTTTATCAGAGATACTGGTTGTAAAGATTCTTTCCCAATTTTCTGCTTCCTTCCTAATCTATAAAGGAGTTTTTAAAAAAGGTTATATTTTATGAAAAAGCCTTTTCTGCATCTATTGAAATAATCATGTGGTTTTAGATGTTGTGGTTTTTAATATGATTAATTATGGTGATTGTTTTCTTAATGTTAAACCATCCTTGCATTTCTAGTACAAATCTCACTTGATCATAATGAATGATTTCTCAGATAAATTGCTGTATTCTATTTGATAGGATTTTCTTTAAAACTTTGAATCAGTTATTCATTAATGATATTGGCCTATAGTTTTCCTTCTGTGGTTTAGCTTTTCTTAGTTTAGGTACTGGTCCTACATTTGCTTCATAAGAGGATTCTGGCAGGGTGTTTTCTCTCTCACTTTTTGAAAATAGTTTGTAAAGTATTGGTACTAACTGTCCTCTAAAAGTTTGATAGAATTCTCCTGTGAATCAATCAGGACCAGCAGTTGTTTTCTTTGGTAGTTCCTTTACAGCTAGATCTTTTTCCTTTTCTGAAGTTGAGTCACATAAGATCTCTATCTGGTCTTCTGATAGTTTGGGTATTTTATGTTTTCAAAGGTATTCCTGTATTTCTTTTGTAATCTCAGTTTTGTTAGCATACAACTATGTATAACATATCCTGATTATCCTTTTTATTTCTTTTGGTTTTGCTGTGCTTTTACTTTGTTCATTTGCTATTCTATTGATTTGATTTTCTGCCCTATTTTTAAAAATCAGGTTAGCTAAAGGTTTATCGATTTTATTAGTCCTTTCAAAGAACCAGCTTTTAGTTTTATTCATCATTTCTATAGGAACATTCCCCCATTTATCTATTTCCTTTCTAATTTTTAATATCTCTTTTCCTCTTTAATAGCTCTTCATTTGTGTTTATTCCATAGTTGTTTATTTGCTGGCTTTCTAATTTTTAAAAATGTATATTCAGTTCATTAATTCTCTTTCCCCCTGCCCCACTCCCAGAACTGCTTTAGCTGAAGTCTCAAAATTTTGGTATGATATTTCATTATTATCCTTTTCTTTTACATAGTTATTAATTGTGTCCATGATTTGTTATTTGACTCACTTAATATTTAGAATTTCCTTGTTGTTTCTATTTGGGTCTATATGTTTTGTTTGTGCTTCCCAACTTGACTGCAATTTTTATTGCATTATGGTCTATAAAGGATGTATTAACTCTTTCTGCCTTTTTTACATTTTTTTTTACAATAGCTTTTTGCCCTAATACATGGTCAATTTTTCTAAAAGTTCCAAATGCTACTAGGAAATATGTATATTCTTTTGCTGCTCTGTTTTGAAAGATGCTATAAGTCTTTTAACTCTAGTTTCTTCAAGATTTGGTTCTGTTCCATATTTTCCATTTTGTTTATCTTTCTGTTAGACTCATCCAAGACTGAGAGAGATATTGAGGTCTTCTGTCACTATGTTGTTATTGTCTAGGTCTCCTTTATAGCTCAGACAAGGTTTCTTTTATGAATCTGCTTGCTAAGGCATTCAGAGCATATATGTTTATTACTAACATTGGTTTGTTTTCTATGGTTCACTTCAGCACAACAGAGTTTCCTTGTTTATTCCTTTTCAATTTCTGGAATATTTGTTTTTGCTTTGTCAAAATAGCATGATGGCAACTCCTATTTTTTTTGGATCTACTTGAGGCATAGTAAATTTTCCCCCATCTCCTCAGTTTTATTTTTTGTACGACTTTATTTTTAAAATATGTTTCTTGTAAGCATCATATTGTAGAGTTTGGTTTTCTTATCCAATCTGTCACTCTTTTTCATTTTATTTGATTGTTTAATCTACTCACAATAAAATTATGAGAAGTTTATATTATCCTTGATCTGTCTTTAATATTGAGCTTCCCCCCATGTTATGATTTCCCCTATCTTTTGCTGTAAATGCAGTACTATATATTTCTGGATATTTTGCCTTTTGGATTATCATATTCCAAGCTTCCCACTACTTTAACATGATAGTTGCTAAATCTTGTGTGATACTGATTTTGGCTCTTCAGTACTTGAATTACTTCTTTCTGACTGCTTGCAGTATTTTTTCCTTGACCTGGAAATTCTAGATTTTGTCTATAATATTCCTGGCAATTTTCATTTTGGGGTTTCATTCAGGGGATTTCTAGTGGATCTTTTCTACTTCTACTTTGTCCTCTAGTTTTAAGAGACCTGGCCAGTTTTCTTTTATGATTTCTTGAAATTTAATATCTAGACTCTTTTTTTTTGGTGATGGCTTTCAAGTAATCTGATGATCCTTAAATGTTCTCTCTTTGATCTCTTTAATAGGTTACTTGTTTGTGCTATAAGATCTTTTCTGTTTTCTTCTATTTTTTCCAGTCTTTTGACTTTATTTTAATCTTTCTTGTCTCATGAAGTCGTTAGCTTCTATTTAGCCAATTCTAATTCGAGGGGAGTTTTTTTGTTCACTAAAGTTTTGTATGCCTTATTCCAAACAGTTAATTTTCTTTCCATGTATTCCATAGCTCTCATTTCTTTTCCTATTTTTTTTTCTTCTAACACTCTCATTTGGCTTTATAAAACATTTTTAGCTATCAAAAAATTCTTGCTTTATATTTTCCAGGAATTCAGGCTGCAATTGTGGCCAAGCCACATTTTTCTTTGATATTTTGCTTGTAGATGTTTTGGAATCATTCTTTTCTGGGGTTCTGCCTTAAGCTTTCCTCTCACCATAAAAGCTTTTTATGGTGGGATTCCTTTTCTCTTTCTTATTCCAACCTATTTACTGACTTTAGACATTATGTTAGGGACTGACTCTCTGTACTTCTGGGGGGAATGTATGAACAGATCCTTTGTTCTCTTGAATTCTTCTGCTGCTTTATTGGGGTACTATTGAGTATTACAGTTTTTTTTCCAGAATCCTAGGGGCAGCTTAGGTTGGCAACCTGCAAGCTTTCAGTGCTCCCAAAGTTATATCTTTTGGGGCAAAGGCTGCTCATTATCTCCTGGTCGGAATTCTCTAAGTTTTTGAACTGGGTTTGGGTCTGAGTAACATGTCTATGGGCTTGTCTCTGGTTAGAGGTTCCAATAGACAGCTGCTGAATTCAGCCACTATCAACCATCTGTGAAATGCTGTACTTAGCCCCATCCTGCTTTTGCCTACCCCCAATCCAGGTTGGGAGGGCCCCACATACTCTGGAAGTTTAAGACCAGACTTTCTTTCTAAGTAGAGAAACATTTCTTTTCATTTCCTTTTCTTCATTTTTTTTCATTTTTGTTAGTTTGCTTGATTGTTATTTTTATTTTGCTTTTATAATTGCTCTGGATTTGCTGACAGGTAGGTGGTAACATATTCAAGTTTTAAATTAAATGTCCATTTTTCCCTTGTAGGATAGTATTCAGTTTTACTGGGTACATAATTCTTGGTTGTAATCCTAGTTCCTTTGCCTTCTGGAATATCATAGCCTAAGCTTTGTGTTCCTTTATAGTGGTAGCTGTTAATTTTTTTTTTGTTTTTGCAAGCCTTGCTGTGGCTCCATGGTACTTGTACTATTTTTTTTTACTCTTTGTAGTATTTTCTCCTTGACCTAGGAGTTCTGAATTTTGGGTATAATATTCTAGGAGTTTTCATTTTGGGATTTGTTTTGGGAGGTGACTGGAAAATCCTTTCAACTTTTATTTTTCCCTGTGGTTTTAAGATATCTGGACAGTTTTTCTTTATAATTTCTTGAAATATGGTATCTAGGCTCTTTGTTCATGGCTTTTAGGTAGTCCAATATTCCCAAATTATCTCTCTAGGTCACTAGTTTTTCCCTATGGAATATTTCAAATTTTCTTTTTTTTCAATCATTTGACATTATTTTATTGTTTTTTGATGTCTTATGGAACCATTAGTTTCCATTTAGCCAATTCTAAATTTTAAGGAGTTATTTCCCTCAGTATTGTTTTGCATATCTTTTTAGAAAGCTGTTAATTGTCTTTTCATAATTTCTCATTTCTTTTTCCAATTTTTCCTCTTCTGCTCTTATTTGATCTAAAAAAAATTGCTCTTTTTTAATCTTTTTCAACTCTGCTAGAAATTCTTGTTATGCTTGTGTTCAATCTGCATTTCTTCTTGGAGGCTTTGCTTGTAAATGTCTTTAAGTCATTGTCTTCTGTACTTGTGTCTTGAGCTTCCCTGTCACCACAGTAGTTTTTTTATGGTTGGGTTCTTTTTTGTTTGCTCATTTCCCAGTTTACTTCCTGACTTTAGACTTTATGTTAATGTTGGGCTCTGATCACTTCTAGGAGGAAGTCTGTCCTCAGTGTCTGCCTTTTTATGTCCTCCTGCTGCTTTCACATTTCAGTTTGGGGTCCTTCAAGTTTTCAGTTCTTCCAATGTGGTGTGATTTGGGGAGAGATCTGTTCACTGTCCTCCTGCACTTTGTGCTCTGCAAGTTTCTGACCCAGGTTTGGATCTGTTGGCTTGTATGTAGTTGAGTTTCCATAAATTGGATTTAGTTACTGTTATCCAGTTAGAAGGTTTTGCAAGTTTAGAATGACTGAATTGCTGGCTCTCCTTTGTTCTCCTGCCCTGGTTTATTCCACTGCAGGCTTATGTTCAGAGCTAAAGGTTAGAACTGAGTCCCTACTCTGCTCTTGGACTGGAAGCCGTATAGTTGTGTTTCTAGAACTTATTCCCTGTTCCTTTTACAGTTAGGATGTCTGTTCCCTTGGGACAAATCTTCTCTGCTTTGGAACTATGACCCAAGACTAGGAAATGAATGACAGAACTGTCATATAGCACCTGTTATTGCTTCCAGTGCTAAGGCAGGGGACCCCTGGGGTCCTTTTTTGTCCAGGTATTTCTTATCCTGATGTTCAGTCCCTTACTAAGCCTGGGCACTGGAATGTTCCTTGCTCTCTACTGCTGCCACCACTACACTGTGCTCCTGGCCAGCCCAGACAGCATCAAACTGAGGCAGATTACAATTAAGTTATTTGCCCAGTCGCACAGCTATTAAGTATCTGAGACTGGATTTGAACTCAGGTCTTTCTGACTCCAGGACCAGTGCATCTGGCTGCCTAGAACATAGAAGGAGTCTGACTGGAGCCCTCCCCACGAAGCTGGTTGAGTGCTCTCTGGTTACTTGCTAAAGAATGGATGTAACTGGGCTTTATGTATTTGCTGATGGGTATGTATGAGTGTTTTGTGTTGTTAGCATTTCCTTTATGACAGCTAAGCTTCTCGGCTACTTTATCAGCAATGGATAGAATCCTGGCTCTGGAATCAGAAAGACATGAGTACAAATTCAGCCCCCAGATACATACTAGCTGTATCACCCTGGGCAAGTCACTTAACTTCTGTTTATCTCAGGTATCTCATCTCTAAAATGGGGATAATAGCATCTATCTCTCAGGATTGTTGTAAGGATGAAATGGGATAATAGATGTAATGCGTGGGCAGCTAGGTGGTGCCATAGTGCATAGAGGGCTGGGCCTGGAGTCAGGAAGACTCATGTTCCTCACTTCAAATCAGGCTTCAGACACTTACTAGCTGTGTCACCCTGGGCAAGTCATTTAACCCTGTTTGCCTCAGTTTCCTCATCTGAAAAATGAACTGGAGAAGGAAATGGCAAGCCACTCCAGTATCTTTGCCAAGAAAACCCAAATAGGGTCACAAAGAGTCAGACGCAAGTGAACAACTGAACAACAAAATGCATACATAAGAGCACAATGTATAATGATAAATATTTATAATCGATTGTTTTACATGCACTATATAAATGTTAGCTATTAATAATAATAATAATACATATCTGCTCTATGTCTGATAGCTACTTTCTACATTGAGTATCTATCTCAAAAGGATCCACTTACCTTTCTTTTTTCTTTTTCTTTTTAATGAGAGAGCCTAGACATGAATCATGTGTAAGCTTTGTTACAGATCCCCTCCAGTCTCCACTCTTAACTCTGGGGTATGGTGTTATGAGAGTAGTCTGGCTTCCCTTCTTTTAGGGGTCAGAGTCCTCTAGCAATGAACCAGGTCCATGGAGCCTACCACCAGAGCCCCTTTTCTAGGAGACCTCTCCCACTCCCATCCCAAGTGTGGGTAACAATTAAAAAGCAAAAAACCCTCTTGTGTTTGGTGCATTCTCATGTGGTTTAATTGCTTAGAATTGCTCTACTCTGAAAACCTAGTTTCACATAGTAGAAAATGCAGAGTAATTTTAGATGTTGCTTTTGTTCAGTCATTTCGGTAGTGTCTGACTCTTCATGACCCCATTTGGGGTTTTCTGGGCAAAGATACTAGACTAGTCTGCCATTTCCTTCTCTAACTCATTTTACAAATGAGGAAACTGAGGTAAACAGGATTTAAGTGACTTGCCCAGGGTAACACAGCTAGTAAGTGTCTGAGGAAGGATTTGAACTTAGGCCTTGCTGACTCCAGGCCTGGTGCTCTGTCCACTGTGCCACTTAGTGGTAATTTTTTTTTAAAACCTATACTTTTATTTTAAAAATCATATTAAAAGAGCCTCATTTAAAAAAATAGAAGCCAGGTCATAGACACATAAGTAGAAGTAGTAATGATAATATGTATGACAGATCATATTTGTATAACACTTTATATATATTACCTCATTTGATTCTCATTACAATTCTATGAGTTAGGTAATACTGTCATTATTATTATTCCCATTTTATAGATGAAGAAATGGAGGCTCAGAGAAGTTAAATGATTTATCCTAGCTTACAAAGCCAGTAAGTGCCAGACGTATGATTCCAAATTGAGCCTTCTAACTCCATTTCTTCTTTTCACTATACCATGCTGTTTGAATGTTTACAGCACGTAGAGCATGGTGATAGACACTGCAGAGGGATAAAGTGAAAACATGACACTTGGCTTCCATGTCTCTTTCTGACCTTTTTTTTCTCCTGTGTCTTGTTTCCCCAACCCTTTGATTTTACAGAGTAGTTGGAGAAGGCTTCGTGGAAGAGGTGGTACTTGTATCATATCTTAAAGGGATCAGAAAAGATTTGGAAAAGCTAGAAGGGAAGTGGGAGGGATTCACCAATGTGAATTCAGTGTGTAGGAAGAGGTGACAGAAAACAGATAAATTTTGAAGATTGATAAGAGAGGTCTAGAACATAGGATGGAAGCACGAAAAGGGGAGGGGAGGTGGTATTATATTGTGTGTGCGCACATGTGCCCACCTGTGCCAGATTGCTTATGCAAACTAGGGTGTCTCTGAGTAACTGGTGACAAATTGTGAGAACATCCCAAGAGTACTGGGGGCCTAGAGAAGAGGACAAGTGGGTGGATCTAAAGACAAGATTTAAAATTTTTTTGAGAGCTTGTTGTTTTACTATTCTACCTGAAAACCTAGAAGCCACTATAGAATATGTAGTGTACTATATCCATAACAGGATTTTAGTCAACTGTGTGGGTGTATCTCTTCTTTACCAAGAAGAGATAAGGAAGGCTGTACCCATAAACATCCTGTTACATCTTTCTGATGTTGTGTGGAAAGTGTCAACAAAAAGTGCATCTCAGAATTTTCCCCCAGTGTTGAAAGGATGATCCTCTAAGTCATCAGGAGCTGAGAAAAGTTCTTAGTCTGGATATAGCTGATCATATCCAAATAGCATTATATTACCATGTTCTTATGTACTTTCTACCAAAATCCATTCATTTTTTTTACTTAGATTTATAGTAAAATCTTAATTGTCTTTCTTTTATTTTTACATTATCTTCATTTCCAAATGTGTGTGTGTGTGTGTTTGTGTTTGTGTGTGTGTGTGTGTGTGTGTGTGTGTGTGTGTAAGAGAGAGAGAGAGAGAGAGAGAGAGAGAGAGAGGGAGGGAGGGAGGGAGAAAGAGAGAGAAACTAACACATCAGCCAATTTTGAAAGTGCATCTAGCATTCAACAGCCATAGTCTCCCATTTGTACAAAGAAAAAAAGTTAAGACCAAGTTTGGTCTTTATAACTATGATATATCCATTTTAAAAAAGCTGTTTCTGTGTATTAGTGCGAATGCTCTGGTCAGATTATTCAACCTGAAAGTTCCCTTTTTTGGGTAGTGGTTGTTGGGGAGGGCTCAAACATGATTTCACTGGTATGAGAAACTTCTAGTGGAGAAACTCATTTCATCCCCAAATATTGGTGAATCATTTGAAAAATATATTCTTAAAGAATTATTTGGGACCTCTGAGAGTTCAAATGACTTGGCTTATATGCGTGAAAGATTACATTCAAACCCTGGAGTCTTTCTGACTCCAAGGCCAGCTCTCTATCTAGTACACCAATGGTTCTCAAACTTTTGGCCTTAGGACTGACCCCTTTATACTCCTAAAAATTACTGAAGATCTCAAAGAGCTTTTGTTTATATGGATTATAGACAATGATATTAACGTATTAGGAAGGAAAACTGACTAGTTTTTAAAAATATTTACTTATTATTTCATTTAAAATAATAGTAACAAGCCCATTATATGCTAAAATATGTAATAGTTCAAGTGAAAAATAACTATTTTCCAAAATAATAAAAACTAGTGAAGAGTGGCATTGTCACATATTTTTGCAAATCTCTTTAATAGAAGACAGTTGGATTCTCATATCTTGTTCTGAATTTAATCTGTTGCTATATGTTGCTGTTACTGAAGCATATGCTGAAAATCTAGCCTCACACAGATTTGTAGTTGGAAAAGGGAGGAGTATTTTAATAGCTGTATGATATCTTCATATTATTATGAAAATAGTTTTAATCTTAACCTCGAAAGGGTGTCAGGGACCCCTAGGGTTTCTTGGGAATTGCTGTACTATGTTATATCTTACTTAATATGGAAACCACTCATAATGAAGCAGGAGGAATCATAGATTCTGTTGAAAGAACTTTTAACCTAAGGAAAAAGCTAGGTGTCATAGTCATAGTGTTGGAGTCAGGAAGACTTGAGTTCACAATCCTACCTTGGGCAACTCATTTAACCTCTTTCTCCCTCAGTTTTCTCATCTATTGAGTGGGGTTAATAATAGCACCTGCCAATCAAGGTTGTGAGAATAGAATGAGATAGTACTTACAGGAAGAGCCAAGATCGCTGTGTGAAAACAGCATCTTACCAGAGCTCTCTCATAAGTTCTGTCAGATTCCTATAAAAAATGTGAATCTGAGCAGATTTGAGAGAGTTTGAAACCACAAGCAGTTTGAGTGAGGCAAATTTCCAAGCCAGGAGAGTCCAAAAGGCAGACTGGACAAATCTGTAGACTGGGAGAGCGCTCGGCGGGTGGAGCTGCTCTGGACAGCACCAGAGCGGTGGTAGCTGCAGAAACCAATGTGTGAGACAGGCTGGGAGAAAGCTGGACACCAGAAACCAGCAGAGATCCCCAGGCCTCCCAACACAGGACGGCAGTCTATGGAAGTGATGAGAGGCAACGGCACAATGCCATTGACCGTGAGACATCAACTCCTGGAGCTTGTAGACCAAAGGTATGAAACACGTCTTCTTGAACTTCCAGGAGACATAATGAACAGGTAAAAGGCTCTAATCCCTTCCCCCTCCCCCCCCACCCCCGACCCAGAGAATTCCTTGGGAAAAAACGCTGGAATAGAGGAGACTGAAGTGGGGCTTCGGTGGCAGAGCAGTGGGAGTTCCTGAGTCCCAGAGGGGCAGAGGCAGCAGGGGTCAACACCAGGAGCCCAGACATACCCTTGCACCCCCAGGGGAAGTGCCAGACACCAGCACACACAGCAAACAGCTGAGACCATTGCTGAAGAGCAACAGTGCTGGAGAGCAACCCCAGGGCAAGAGGAGACTTTGGGCAGCCAGACCCCTCCCCCACACCTCAGGAAACTGAAAGCTATAATTCACAAAGCCAGTAACTAGACTCACAATCCCCAGAATAAGAAACCTGGGACAGAGAGCCCTGAGCCCCAAATGCAGAAATTCATTGTAAAGCCAGGAAAAGGCTGCCCAACATGAAGAAGAACATACACAAAAAAAAAACCGAGGACCATTGACTCTTTTTATGGAGACAGGCATTATCAAAATACCAATTTGGAAGAGAATAGCAATGACACTATACCCACATCTGGTGCCTCAAAAGGGAATGTGAACTGGTCTGAAGCCCAAAAAGCATTACTGGAAGAGCTGAAGGAGGATTTTAAAAACCAAATTAGGGAGGTAAAAGAAAAAATGGAAAAATGGAAAGAAAAAAATATTGACGAAATCAACTCCTTAAAAAATAAGATTGGCAAAATGGCTATGGAGATTCAGTATCTCAATAGAGAAAACGGCACCCTGAGAGCTAAAATCAACCAGCTGGAAAAGGAGACTCAAAAGCAAAATGAAGACAGCAACTCATTAAAAATTAGAATTGAGCAAGTTGAAGGTAATGACTCTATGAGCCATCAAGAAGTAGTCAAACAAAATGTAAAGAATGAAAAAATAGAAAAAAATGTGAAATATCTGATTGGAAAAACAACTGACCTGGAAAATAGATCCAGGAGAGACAATTTAAGAATTATTGGTCTACTGGAAATCCATGATGAAAAAAAGAGCCTTGACAGTATCTTCGAAGAAATTATCAAAGATAACTGCCCAGAGGTCCTAGAACCAGAGGGTAAAATAGTCATTTAAAGAATCCACTGATCACCCCCGGAAAGAGATTCCAAATTGAAAACACCAAGAAATATTATAGCCAAATTTCAGAATTACAAAGTCAAGGAGAAAATACTGCAGGCAGCCAAAAAGAAACAATTCAAATATCATGGAACTACAGTAAGGATCATGCAGGATCTCTCAGCGTTTACATTAAATGACAGGAGAAATTGGAATGTGATATTCTGAAGGGCAAAGGAGCTGGGACTACAACCAAGGATCAACTATTCAGCAAAATTAAGCATAACTTTTCAGGCAAGAAGGTAGGCATTTAATGAAATAAGGGAATTCCAGATCTTCCTGATGAAAAGGCCAGAACTCAATGGAAAATTTGATCTTCAAATACAAAACTCAAGAGAGACATAAAAAGGTAAACAGGGGGAAAAAACCCCCACAAACCTTATTAATCAATAAGGGCAAATCATTTACATCTTTATATAGGATTATATCATCTTATGTGTGTGTGTGTGTGTATATATATATGTCAATCTTGAGAGTAGTACAGCTATTATGACAGTTGAAAGGAATACATATAGACTGTGAATGTCTGTATAAAATAACTGATATAAGGATAAAAAAACATAAGAGATGTAAAGGGAGGGTTATGGGAAAAGAGGTAAGGAGGTAGTAGAAAAGGGAAAATTACATCAAATAAAGAGGCACAAAAACACATTATCGTGGAGGGAAAGAAGGGAGGGAGAAGAGCAGTATTTGAGCTTAACTGTCATCAGATCTGGTTCAAGAAGGGAATAACATACCCTGATAAGTATAGAAATCTAACTTGTCTTACAGGCAGTAGGAGCGGAAAGGGGGAAAAAAAGGGAGGGGAGGGTGGTTAGAAAAGAGGGAAGAAGTAGCAGGGGGAAAAGAGTACGATAAGGGAGGGGAATCAAGAGGGAGGGTAAACTGAGGAAGGCAGCAGTCAAAACAAAACTTTGTTGAGGAGTGGAAGGGGAAAGGGAGAAATAAAAGCATAAACAGGGGGGAAATAGGTTGTAGAAAAACACACAGATAGAAATCATAATTGTGAATGTGAATGGGATGAACTCTCCCATAAAATGGAAGCAGATAGCAGAATGGATTAAAAACCATAATCCTACAATATGCTGTTTACAAGAAACACATTTGAAATGGGAACACACACAGGTTAAAGGTAAAAGGCTGGAGTAAAATACATTGCGCTTCAGCTAAAGTAAAAAAAGCAGGTGTAGCAATCCTAATTTCAGACAAAACAAAAGTAAAGATAGATTTAATTAAAAGAGATAAGGAAGGACACTACATCCTGCTAAAAGGCACCACAAACAATGAAGCATTATCATTGTTTAATATATATGCGCCAAGTGGTATGGCATGCAAATTCTTAAAGGAGAGGTTAAGGGAGTTATAGGAAGAAATAGACAGCAAAACTATAATAATGGGAGACCTCAACCTCCCCCTCTCTGAACTTGATAAATCTAACCTCAAAATAAATAAGAAAGGAGTTAAGGAGGTGAACAGAATTTTAGAAAAGGCAGATATGATAGACCTCTGGAGAAAACTGAATGGAGACAAAAAGGAATATGCTTTCTTCTCAGCGGTACATGGCACATACTCAAAAATTGACCATGTACTTGGGCATAAAAACCTCACAGTCCAGTGCAGAAAAGCAGAAGTAGTCAAAGCATACTTTTAAGATCACGATGCAATAAAAATTATTTGTAATAAAGAACCACGGAAAAATAAGCTAAAAATTAATTGGAAACTAAATAATCTAATTCTAAAGAATGAGTGGGCCAAAGAACAAATCAGAGAAACAATTCATAACTTCATACAAGAGAATGACAATAATGAGACAACATACCGAAACTTATGGGATGCAGCAAAAGCAGTTCTAAGGGGAAGTTTTATATCTCTAAATGCTTACATGAATAAAATAGAGAGAAAGGAGATCAATGAATTGGGCAAGCAACTGAAAAAGCCAGAAAAAGAACAAATTGAAAATCCCCAATTAAATTCCAAATTAGAAATACCAAAAATCAAAGGAGAGATTAATAAAATTGAAACCAAGAAAACTATTGAATTAATAAATAAAACCAAGAGCTGGTTTTATGAAAAAAAAAACAATAAAATTGATAAACCTTTGGTCAATTTGATTTAAAAAAAGAAAGAAGAAAATCAAATTACCAGTATCAAAAATGAAAAGGGTCAATTCACCTCTAATGAAGAGGAAATCAAAACAGTAATTAGGAATTATTTTGCCCAATTGTATGCCCATAAATTTGACAACCTTAGGGATATGGATGAATATCAACAAAAACATAAATTGCCCAGGTTAACAGAAAAGGAAATAAAACTTCTAAATAACCCAATCTCAGAAAAAGAAATTGAGCAAGACATCAATGAACTCCCTAGGAAAAAATCTCCAGGGCCAGATGGTTTTACATGTGAATTTTATCAAACATTTAAAGAACAATTAATTCTTATACTTTGTAGACTATTTGGGAAAATAAGTGAAGAAGAAGTCCTGACAAGTTCTTTTTATGACACAAATATGGTACTAATACCCAAACCAGGTAGAGTCAAAGCAGAGAAAGAAAATTATAGACCAATTTCCCTAATGAATATTGATGCAAAAATTTTAAATGCAATATTAGCAAAAAGATTGCAACAACTTATCATGGGAATAGTACACTATGACCAGGTAGGATTTATTCCAGGAATGCAAGGCTGGTTCAATATTAAGAAAACTATTAGCATAATTGACCATATCAACAACAAAACTAGCAGAAACCATATGATCATCTCAATAGATGCAGAAAAAGCCTTTAACAAAATACAACACCCATTCCTATTAAAAACACTAGAAAGCATAGGAATAAATGGAGCCTTCCTTAAAATTATAAATAGCATCTCCCTAAAACCATCAACAAGCATTATTTGTAATGGGGATAAGCTAGAGGCATTCCCAGTAAGATCAGGGGTGAAACAAGGATGTCCATTATCACGCCTACTATTCAATTTGGTACTAGAAACATTAGCTGTAGCAATAAGAGAAGAAAAAGAAATTGAAGGAATTAGAATAGGCAAAGAAGAAACTAAATTATCACTTTTTGCAGATGATATGATGATTTACTTAGAGAATCAAGTAAAAAACTACTTGAAATAATAAACAACTTTAGCAAAGTTGCAGGATATAAAATAAACCCACATAAATCCTCAGCATCCCTATACATTACTAACAAAGCCCAACAGCAAAAGATAGAAAGAGAAATTCCATTCAAAGTTACTGTAGACACTATAAAATATTTCGGGGTCTATCTGCCAAAACAAACTCAGGGACTATATGAACATAATTATGAAACAGTTTTCACACGAATTAAGACAGATCTAAATAAATGGAAAAATATCAGTTGCTCATGGTTAGGCTGAGCTAATATAATAAAAATGACAATTTTACCTAAATTAATCTATCTATTCAGTGCCATACTACTAAAAACTTATTTTACAGAGCTGGATAAAATAATAACAAAATTCATCTGGAAGAACAAGAGGTCTACAATATCTAGGGAATTAATGAAAAGAAATGCTAGGGAAGGTGGCCTAGCCATACCAGATATTAAACTGTACTATAAAGCAGCAGTCATCAAAACCACCTGGTACTGGCTAAGAAACAGAGTTGTGGATCAGTGGAATAGGATAGGTACACAAGACACAGTACTCTTCGATAAACCCAAAGAATCCAGTTTCTGGGCTAAGAATTCACTATTTCACAAAAACTGCTGGGAAAATTGGAAAATGGTAGGGCAGAAACTGGGCATAGACCAATATCTTACACCATATACCAAAATAAAGTCAAAATGGATTCATGATTTAGGAATAAAGGCTGAAACTATAAGCAATTTGGGAGAGCAAGGAATAGTTTACCTATCAGATTTATGGAAAAGAAAAGAATTCATGACCCAACAAGAGATAGAGAGCATTACAAAATGTAAAATGGATAATTTTGATTATGTTAAATTGAAATGTTTTTGTATAAAAAAAGCCAGTACAACAAAGATTAGGAGGGAAGCAGAAAACTGGGAGAAAATCTTTACAACTAGTGTCTCTAAAAAGGCCTCATTTCTAAATTATACAGGGAACTGAGCCAAACATATAGGAATACAAGTCATTCCCCAATTGAGAAATGGTCAAAGGATATGAACAGGCAGTTTTCAGAGGAAGAAATTAAAGATATCTATAGGCATATGAAAAAATGCTCAAAATCACTCTGATTAGAGAAATGCAAATCAAAACAACTCTTAGGTACCACATCTCTCCTGTCAGATTGGCTAAAATGACAAAACAGGAAAATGATAAATGCTGGAGAGGATGTGGGAAAATTGGAACATTGTTACATTGGTGGAGTTGTGAACTAATCCAGCCATTTTGGACAGCAATTTGGAACTATGCCCAAAGGGCTATAAAAATGTTCATACCCTTTGACCCAGCAATACCACTTCTAGGGTTGTATCCCAAAGAAATCACACAAGTGGGAAAAGGACCCATATGTACAAAAATATTTATAGCAGCTCTTTTTGTAGTAGCTAAGAATTGGAAATCAAGGGGATGCCCATCAATTGGGGAATGGCTGAACAAGTTGTGGCATATGAAGGTAATGGAATACTACTGTGTAATAAGAAATGGGGATGATGCGGACTTCATAACAACCTGGAAAAACCTACACGACATAATGCTGAGCGAGCAGAGCAGAGCCAGGAGAACATTATGCACAACCACAGATATATGGATTCTGTGAGGACTAACCCTAATAGACTTTGCTCTTCTCAGCAACACAAGGTGCATAGACAACTTCAAAGGACTCATAATGGAGCATGCTATCTACACCCAGAGAAAGAACTATGAAGTATGAATGCAGATTGAGGCACACTTTATGCCCGCCTTTTTTTTCCCTTTTTTTTCCCTCTCTTTCGTTTTTGTTTTTGGGTTTTTGGGGTTTTTTTTTGGTTCTGTCCTTTTTCTCCTGATTCATTCCATTGGTCATAATTCTTCTTTCCAAATTGACTAGTGTGTAAATAAGTTCAATATGAAGTTATATGTAGAAGATATATCGGATTCCATGCCGTTTTGGGAAGGGAGGGGAGGAGGGAGAGGAGAAAATCTGGAACTCAAAATTATGTAGAATTGAGTGTTGTAAACTAAAAATAAAAAAAAATTATAATAAAAAAGATAAAAAAAGAGATAGTACTTATAATAGCAAATAGTAAACACCTAGGGGATGTTGTAGACAGAGTGCTAAACTTGGAGTCAGGAAGACCTGAGTTTGAATCCAGTCTTAGACCCTAGCTGGCTGATCCTGGGCAAGTCACTTCACCTCTGTTTCCTCATCTGTAAAAAAGGGATAAAAATAGCACTTTGGTTCCCCAGGTTGTTGTGAAGATCCAATAGGATAATGATTGTAATGTGCTCTGTAAACCTTAAAGTACTTTATAATTGCTAGCTGTTGTTGTTGTTGTCGTCAACCTTATTCAATAAAAATGTCTCATAACTAGTGGCTGTCAAGGTTCATTCCTGCAAATGTGAGCAAAATTATTTGTAATGTACAAACAACTAGGGCAAAAAATTGTTAAGGAAATCTTAAGACCAGATGATCAAGACCCATTTCCAATATTCATCTGTTGCTTTTTGTAGATTTTCTCATGAATGTTAGATGTAAAGGATTCCTGCTTTTTAAAGATATGGTGACATTTTAGCAAGAAGCTTTAACCATGAATTGTTTTGCTTTCCAACTAGCTATAAAAAGTAGGTAGGTCAAATCTTAAGCTATTGACCTGACCCACACCTTTTTATCATTTTCTCTCCTACTGTGTTCATTCCCCCAGATGGTTATTCCACCTCCTTTCCACTGGGGCTGTAAACAGGCCAGAATAGAAATGCCCTACAAATCACATTACAGAGCTCTGAAAAGATCAAAGATGAACACTGTACTGGAAAGATCAAAGTGGTGGTGTCTTCCATATGTATATGAGGCATTAAAATTCTCACACTCTCGAGAAAAAGATTGTAAATGGAGATCTAAAATGGCACAACATGAATCCATTCTTTTGACAAAAATTTCAATGAGAATAGGAAACAGGGCCTACTTAACCCATTCTTGTGACAATTTCAAATATATAATCTTCTTCCCAGCTGCTCAAGCCAAGAAAATGAGTAACAGAGGAGCCTTAAAGTATGGCCTTAGTCTTCTTTCCAGCAGTATATTTCTTCAGAAGTTTGTTTGATTCACAACATCAGACATCATTTGAAGATATTCCTTGTTTCAATTATACTGTGCATAATCTCTCTCTGGCTTTTTCCTTCTTCTTTACTGGGCTTTTGGGAACAAAAATGACATAGAAGATTATAGCCCTCAAGGGGATAACTACAACTACCATACCTTCAGTCTAATGTTTGAATGGATTCATCTTATTGGAATGCATTAGTCTGTTCTTAATTACTTTTATTGGCCAGGGTTATTTTTGATTACCATTTTATTCAAAGACTATATATTTCAAGCCCTTTATTTAAGACAGGCCTCAATCCCTGCCCCCACCCCTACCCCAGGAAATTCAGATGCTAAATTCATAATGGCATCTTGCACCTTTTATCTGGAAAGCTAGCTAGCAGTGCTTTGCAAATAGGAATTAGTTCAGCCATATTACTCTCCATCTTTTGAAAGAAATGCAGGAAAAATGTAGAAATTGATTTCTATAATCCCTTTCCCAGTACACAAACAGCAAGGCCAGAATCCAGGTCCTGATTCCTAGATCTCAATTATTCTCACTTTAACACAGCCCACCTCAACAGAGAAATTGGAATTCACCACCAAGACAGTAAAATTCAACATTTTCTTTCCGTGATCTTTGCTCCTTCTAGCTTCCTGACCATTTATCAGTAACAACCAGTTTCACATTTTAAGGCTTTTCCTTAGCCCAATTCATTCCCTTTTAAAAATGTGCACAGTCGCCACATGTTTCAAAGCAGATAGGAGCAGTTTTTCATTTTTTGGGGTTTTTTTTTTTGATCAGGGGAATTTATTTACTTTTTTTAAAATTAAGTTTATCAATGGCTTTTGTTTTGACACAATAGATACTTCTCCCAGGACAACTCAATAGACTCCACCCCCTACAAAGTACAGCTACTGGCTGAACAAATTGTGGCAGTAATAGGATATTTATAGTGCTATAAGAAATGAGGAAAGAAATGATTGCAAGGAATCCTAAATTGTGTGAATTGACACAAAGTGAAATGAGCAAAACTGGGAGAACAATTCACAGGACAGCAACATTGCAAAGAAAAGGAACTTTGAGACATCTAAGAACTTTAGTAAATTTGGTGACCAACCATATTTCCAGAGGAGCTATGATGGCATGTGTTACTAATGTATTGACAAAGAAGTGATGGACACAAGGTACAGAAAGAGAATTACATTTTAAAATAAGGCCACCACAATGATTTATTTTGCTTGTGTATGCTTATTTGTTACACATGTTTTCCTTTTTTCTCTTGCTTTTTAATTGGGGAGGAAGTGTCATGAGAAAGGGGGCTTAGAAATAGTTATATTCTCCAATAAGAGAGGCACTGAGACAATTTTTTTAAATGCACAGAAAAGAACAGAAGAAAGCACAGATAAGCAATACAATTTTGAAAGTAGCATGTAGAATTTATTCCATACTTTTTATAAAAAGCAATAATATGAAATGGAGATCTATGGCTTCATAGACAATCCTCTTTTGTATTCTGCTGTGTGTATGGAAATTATCTTTATTTTGGTGTTTAAATTCAAACTTTTTAGAAGGAAAGAAGTCCATCCCTAAAAACAGTTTATCAATTGTAAACAGAAAGGAAGGATAAGGAAGACTCCTTTAAGAGTTATATTCAAGCTTTGCTCTGAGTGTTTAACTCCCATCAGCATAAATGGAAGTCTGGCACAAAGATCAAAAATGTGATCCAGTTTAAATTATGGTCCAAGCTATTTCCATTTTTATTCCCTGGGGTTTTAAATGAGACCATCAGCAATGTCACCACATTCTATGAAAACATTGTACCCTATTATGTCGTTCAAGTTTTCAAAATGTTTTGAAATTTCATAACTTTTTACTATCTGTGTATAAAAGAAGTTCTATTGATGCGTTTTGTTTCTATATCACCGTCATTTCCGGGCATAGCCTCCCCTCCCTCCCACCCTCAGTCTTGAACTCTCTCTTGAAACAGTTAAGCCCAACCAACTGATACAACAAGAAATTGTGACAGTATTTGCAACATTCTGATGGGAAAATGGGGAGGGATGGGGGAGGTATGCTTCATTATTTGTCCTCCCAGCCCAAGATTGGTTATTACAGTAACTTAGACTTTGCTTTCCTTTTAGGGTTCTTTTTGTTAATATTACTGTAGACTTGTATATTGTCCTCTTGGTTCTGCTTACTTCACTCTATATTAGGTATATAAACCTTTTTATATTTCTCCAAATTTGTCATATACCTTATTTTTGTACCATACAACAATATTCCCTTGCATTTATATAAATTTTGTTCAGTCATTCCCCAAATGCTGAGAATCCAGTTTGTTTCTAATTTTTTATAGGCTTTATGAGAAACAGCTTTTCATAGTCTATTGACTGCCAGTTTTGGACAAGTTAGGAAGAATTAGGTTCAGTTTCTGCTCCTGACACATATAGCCTGCTTGACCCTGGGTCTGATACATAGTTTCTTAGTGTACCCAAGGCAACCATCTAAGACTACAAGTTGCAGTCAGTCAACAAGAATTTATTAAGCACTTACTATGTGTGAAACACTGTTCTGGGAATACAAATAAAGCAAAGAGAAAGACAATCTCTGCCTTCACAGAGCTTATTTTCCTAATGGATGGGAGCTGGGAAAGGATAGTGGACAAGAGAGAGTAAAGGATGACTTCTGATTGGAGGCTGGTGAAAAATGAAGGAATGGCTAGTCTGGGTGCTCTCCTTAAATGTGTGTTTTGGGAGGAGTCATCAGATCAGGGGGCGAAGCCTTGGACTGACCTCAGGTACTAGTTTCAGAGTAGGTGCTGAACTACACTGGTAGACAAAGTTTCTTATACCAGTGAAATAAGAGGCCAGAATTTTTTAAAAATTGATTTTATATTAAAAAAAGTGCAGAACTCTGATCAAGCAGATCAAGTCCTGTTGTAAGTTATAATGATGCAGATTTTAAGTGCCTGCTTGAAAGTAGCCCCATAGCAGGACAAGTCATGTTAGCTAGAGAATCCCAATTCTAGTTCACACAGAAAAGGGGCTTGTACTTTGCTCTTCTCAGCAATACAAGGTGCAAAGACAACTTACGAAGGAGAGTACCAGCTACATCCAGAGAAAGAACTATGGTGTCTGAATGCAGATTGAAGCACACTTTAGGCTTGCCTTTTTTTTTTTTGGTTCTGTTTCTTCTTTCTCCTGATTCATTCCATTGGTCATAATTCTTCTTTACAACTTGACTATTGTGTAAATAAGTTCAATGGAAAGTTATATGTAGAAGATAATTGGATTCCATGCCATCTTGGGGAGGGAGGGGGAAACGGGGGGAAGTAAATCCAGAACTCAAAATTATGTAGAACCGAGTGCTGTAAACTAGAAACAAAAAATCTCAGAAATGAAAAAAAAGGAAAAGGGGCGTGTAGCTAGAATCATGAACAGGATACTAGAAACCTAGTATCAGGTTTTTAAACTAGAAACTAGAAAAAAAAACCCAGGTTTTTATACTAGAAACAGGATGCTAGAAAACAGGGTACTAGAACCTAGAAAGCATAGCAGTCAGATTGGAGGACATCAACAACATTTAGAATGGATTTAGGTCCTGAGCAGATTGTTTAAGCAGCTAGGTGGCACAATGGATAGAGTGATGGGCCTGGAGCCAGCTGATTTTAAATCCTTCCTTAAACACTTACTTGCTGTATGATCCCGGGCAAGTCACTTGACCTCTGTTTACCTCAGTTTCCTCCTCTGTAGAGTGGGGATAATAATAGCACCTGCCACCCAGGGTTGTGGTGAGAACCAAATGAGATAATAATTGTAAAGTGTTTAGTACAGTACCTGGCACAAAGTAAACACTTTGTGTTCATAGTATACAGATAAATGTTAGTTGCCGTTACTCATGTTTATCATTTAGAAATTCAAAGTGGCCAGCAGGGCTCAGGGAAAAGTGCAGACACAGAGTATTGCGATAGGACAGGGTTCAAACCATCCAAAAGAGAACAGTCTTCAAATCAAATTTGGATAGGGATTTCAGGTACAGCATCTCAGAAGCTGAAACAGGTTGGCAACTCTTTACTACAACACAAGCAGAGACCGTCTGCTCTTTTTCCTGCTTTATTTTATTGTGTTTTAAAGTGTTATTAATTCCTTTAGTTTTTTACATTATAGTCTTTTCCCAATATTCTCCAGTTTCTCTTTTCTCCCCCTCTTAGGCTATTACCATCGAACTGTCCCTTGTAAGAAAGAAAAATGATTTTTAAAAACTGGCTGAACAAATCTCTGTACTCCTGGCCTGGAACTGCATGATAAGTGTGCATAGATAAAGACTGGTAGGTGCAGGACTGCTGCCCAAAGTGAAGCAGCGTTCTTTAGTTGTTAGTATTACAGTTACGGAATATTCCATAGCAAGGACAAATTGATATTTTTTAAGTAACCATCTACATTGGGGTAAGGATGAGGGAGTGATCATATAAAATACCCCACATGATATTGCACTGACCAATATTATTTCAAACCATTAATTCATTATGTTTAGTCCTACCTTAATATCTTAAAACCCTGCTGTAACCAACTACCCATGTAGAATATTGTTCCCAGTTATTCTTATGATACCTCCCATCCTGTCTTACAGGGTATGCCTGTAATAGTTTATATTTGTATAGCATTCTACAGGCTATAAATCCTTGTCCTCAGGGTGATCTTTTTACTGTCAGGCAGTGAGGTGGCTCAGTGAATAGTGTTAGAATTGATATCAGGCAGAACTTCAAATCCTGCCTCAGATATTTGCCAGCTGTGTGGCCTTGGGCAAGTCACTTAACCTCCCTAGGCCTCAGTTTCTTCATCTATAAAATGAGGATTATAATATTACCTACCTTACAGGGTAGATGTGAGGATCCAATGAGACAATATATAAAGTGCTTGCAAACTTTAATCACTTTAATTATTAAATTAAAATATACATGCCAGCTATTATTATCAATCCTGGGAGATAGAGCAAAATATCCCCATTATATAGAGGAAGAAACTTGTGAAACGGGCATAGTAATATTTCTGGTAACTCACTATATCTGATTGTTGGTAGGAAAGACCTTTGTGAATTGTAAAGTCCTAGGTAAATATAAAGTTTGGGCAGCTACGTGGTGTAGTAGATAAGAGTACTGGGCCTGAAGTCAAGAAGACTTGTCTTCCTGAGTTCAAATCTGGACTCAGACACTTACTTGCTGTATGACCCTGGGCAAGTCGCTTAACCTTCTTTGCCTCAGTTCTGCATCTGTAAACTGGAGAAGGAAGTGGCAAACCATTCTAGCATCTTTGACAATAAAACTCCAAATGGGGCCACGAAGCATCAGACACACTGAAATGACTGAACAACAACAACACATAAAGTTCATAGGATTTAGAGTGTGATGGGCTTAGGGAGCACCTAGGTCAACTCACTTGTTATAAAAATGAGGGAAATAGGGGCAGCTAGGTGGCGCAGTGAGTAGAACATCAGCCCTGGAATCAGGAGGACCTGAGTTCAAATTTGGCTTCGGACACTTGACACACTTATTAGCTGTGTGACCTTGGGCAAGTCACTTAACCCCAATTGCCCTGCCTTCCTCCTTAAAAAAAAAAAAAGAAATGAGGCCCAGAGAAGTTGTTACTTGTCTAAGATCACTTGACTAGCAAATGGCAGGATTTGAACCTAGGACTTCTGATTCCAAATCCAGTCTCCCTTCCACTGTACAACAATGTCTTTATCACTAATATTCAAGGGGGATAAAAAAAATACCTTAATGGAAATATTTTAGCCAAAGTAAGGCAAAGCAGAGCTTAGTTCAAGGAAGAGGGGAAGTGGGAGGGTGCCTGTTTTTCTTGTGTTTACGACATATTAAGCTTTAAGTATTTTAATTTCTAAACTTGAAATTGTATATCTTTGTAAAATTAAGTACTATGCAAGTTAAAATTTCCCTGATTGATTGGAATGGTTTTCAGGATGCTAATTTGAAGCCTAAGTGATCTGGAAATGTCTTGGTAAACTATTTACCCTCAGACATATAACTCAGTTAATTGTGGTAAGCTTGTCCTATAAGACTTTGAATTTGGTTTTTCATTTGTCCTTTTAGTAAGCAGCAACATTTCAAAAAAAATCTGATAGCTACTTAAACTTAGCAAATATTCAACTTAGCAATATATTTAAAAATAAACCTCTAAGAATTCTCACAATTGTATTCAAAGTACATTTGCGCAGAGACTCTATCATTATAAACCCTGACTTTTCAAACAATTTGTTGGTGACCCATTCCTCAAAAGAACACTTGTTTGCTTTTCTTCTCTTTGTTTATAATTGGGAGGATGTATCAATTTTCGAGAACACTAGCTGAGAAATTAATAACTTAATGAGAGAAATGGTTTATGGATGCTTTCAGGTGTATTGTGAGACTCACCTGAGATAATGGATAGAAAGTACTTTGCAAACTTTAAAGTGCTACATAAATGTCAGTTATTATAATTAGTAACAATAATATTTGTCATTATTTTGTTCTTATTAGCTTCCAGTCATCAAGCCTCTGGTGCATTATTTACATTATTATGATTATTCACATTTTCTTAAGTCTAGACAACCAACAAAACAATAGATTAAGCCCTAGTTTGATTTCCAAGGTATAAATGCTTTTGCCATTAGTCCAATTCTGTTTTTTAAGATGTAATTTTTCTTCATTATTTTTTATGCCTCTTTCACCAAATGATTAATTTTCTTTCCATAATTTTCTTGCATCACTTTTTTTTTTTCAATTTTTCCTCTACCGTTCTTATCTCTTTCTCTAACTCTTCCAAGAATTGTTGTTGGGCTTGGGACCAATTAGCATTTTTCTTTGAGGCTTTTTTTTTGGTACCTGTTTTCACATTGTTGTCTTCTTCTGGGTTTGCCTTGGTCTTCCCTGCCACGGAATTAGCTTTTTGTGATCAAATTCTTTTTTGTTGTTTCTGTTTGCTCATTTTCTAGCCTATTTCTTGACTTTGAACTTTATGTTAAAGTTGGGCTCTGCTTACCTAGGGGTGGGGAGACATTGTGCCAAGCTTCAGGTTTTTTTATGCTGCTGTTTTCAGTGCTAGTTTTAAGGGTCTGCAAGCTTTTGGTATTTCCAAGATGGTATGAACCTATGATCACTGCTCTCCTAGTCTGCACTTTGGTCTTTACCAAGGAAGAGCTCCTGGTCTCCTGCAGCTGTATATGCCTGTATTCCTCGTTGCCTTGAAAGGCAACCAGGCTTTTGGCTTTCAGAGCAGGATCATGGTGGTGAGCAAGAATAAGCACCTCACCAAAGGCAGCAAAAAAGGAGCCAAGAAGAAAGTGGCTGATCCATTTTCGAAGAAGGATTTGTATGATAGAAAAGCACCAGCTATGTTCAACATTCGTAATATTGGCAAAACACTGGTTACAAGGACTCAAGGAACAGAAATTGCCTCTGATGGTCTCAAAGATTGAGTTTTTGAAGTGAGCCTTGCTGATCTGTACAATGATGATGTTGCTTTTCATAAGTTCAAGTTAACTGCTGAAGATGTTCAGGGTAAAAATTGTTTGACTAATTTCCATGGAATGGACCTTAGCCGGAACAAGATGTGCTCCATGGTCAAAAAGTGGCAGACCATGATTAAAGCCCATGTTGGTGTCAAAACTACCAATGGCTACTAGCTCCACCTCTTTTGTGCTGGTTTTACCAAAAAGCAAAACAACCAGATCTGTAAGACCTCTTATGCCCAGCACCAACAGGTCTGTCACATTTATAAGAAAATGATGGAAATCATGACCCAAGAGGTACAGACCAATGACTTGAAAGAAGTTGCCAATAAACTAATTCCAGACGATGCATTTGTCTAAAAAGTCAAGATGCTCAAGAAGCCCAAATTTGAATTGGGAGAGCTAATGAAACTGCATGGTGAAGGTAGTGGCTCTGGAAAACCTTCAGGAGATGAAACAGGTACAAAAGTATAACAGGCTGATGGCTATGAACCACCTGTTCAAAAATCTATCTAAAATAAGAACTTTTAAAGGTTGAAAAAGAAAAATTTATCGTTGTGAAAAAAAAAGAAAATGCAGGGCCTCTGGTCACTTGTGACTGACCACCAGAGCTCTTCTCCACCCTGGAACTGCCACCCAGAACTTTATATGGGCAATAGAGTTGTCAATTACCTGTAACTAGTGCTAGCAAATGGTGCCTTGTAATCGTTTTCTGAGCAGTCCTCTGACCTTCTTACCTTCTCTGGGCTGAGAACTCCTGAAGTAGCTGCTGCTGCTACTGTAACTGTTGTGTTTGTGAGCTCTGGATGGACCTCTGCCCAGGTATTACAGACTTCTCCTGCCTACCTCTTCAGTTTTCTTAGGCTGGAAAAATATTTCACCCCAACTTTTTGTTGGCTGGGCTGCTACAAAATTTGATTTGAGGAATTATTTTAGAGTTATTTGGAGGGGGATGTTGGAAGAGTTCAGCTGAGTGGCCACTCCTAATCTGCCATCTTGGCTTTGCCCTTCAGCAAGCCAAATGCAATGTTTTAAAATATTTATTAGGTTCACACAAGTAGAGATGGAAGAGACCTCAGAGTCCATCCAAGTCAAACCCTCAGAAGGTTGGAGTATCAGTGAAGCTCAGGGAGGTTAAGGGAGTTTTCTAGAGTCACACAGGCAGTGTTAGATATCTTTGTTTTTACATCTCCTTCCTATTCCAATATCTTTTTCCCTTGACTACACCCATAGAACTATTCCTTATAACAAAGAAAAATACCAAAAAAGGGGAAAAAGCAATTATGCAAAACTAACCATCATATAACTGACTCTAACAGTAAATGCAATAGTGAAGTATAGTTTTAAAACTATGTTTCATAGCCTTAAGGGGCTGCAAGGGATCGCAGAGATTGTTTAGGCCCATTCCCTCACTTTACAAGTGAAGACACTTTTAACCCACAATGACTTGGCCAATGGCTCAGAACTACTAAGTATAAGACTCCTTGCCAAAACCCAGATCTTCTGACTCCTATACCACTGTGTATGTGATTCACATGACATTACCTTCCTGTTGACTTGTAAGTTAAAATCATAAGTTCCCTGAGGGAAAGAACCAAGCCTACCCAACAATGACATAAACCCTGTATTGCCTATTGCCTCTATAGAGTCTTGCACCCTGTGGGTATCCTATGTATTTGATATCACTGATCATGGTAATAGAATAGTAAAGCACACACCAAGGATATTTTATTTTGCCTGAAGTATTTCTTAAAATCTATTTGCACTGGAAGTTTATAGGGAAGAATTGTGTTCCATGAATAAAATTTATACCCATTTAAAAAAAGGGGAGGGGGGTCAGCCAGGTGGCACAGCATAGTCAGGAGGACCTGAGTTCAAATGTGGCATCAGATACTTCACACTTACTAGCTGTGTGACCTTAGGCAAGTCATTAACCCTGATTGCCTTACCAAAAAAAAAAAAGCTATCTCTTGAGGCTCTGAGTGGTCTTTAGGTCAGTATTTTTAAAAAATCTGAATTCAAGGACAACGTAAAACTATCCCTGGTAGCAGTTGCAGTTTCACAAAAGGGGCCCTCCTTCTATTCTCATCCGTCAAGAATGAATGCACTTGAGTCAACTGGAAAGCCTGAAAAGGGCTGTTTCATTTCTGCTACCCACACTGTATCCATATCTGTTTGTCCATCTCACAAAGATACTTTTTAAACAATTTGCAAAATTTCCAAGGGCCATCTAGTCCACGAACCGTCTTTATCCTGCAAAATAATATGGTGTGCTCTGCTCATCTATCCTGTTTAACATTTTAAAGAAATAATTAAACTATTTCTCATAGTGTGATGCGGTGAGTCACACGTACTCTCTGATCCTTCGTGTTCTATGCTGCTAAAGTTTGAATAATGTTCTTCAGTCTTTTAGCAGATGAAATTATTCAGGGCTGAATTCAGGACTGAACAAGAAAACAAAAAAAAACCATGCTGATCAGTACATTCATTTGATACATGATAATAGTTACAATTCTTCATTATTTTCATTTCACAAGTCATCCCATCCCGCATATCGTTCACATGACATACATGAGATAGGGAAGGAACTGGTATTATCTCCATTTTTTTAGATGGGGAACGAAAGGTTAAGAAACTTGAACAATGTAGATTGGCTAAGCTAGGATAAGATCCCAGAATCTTGCCTCCTACTCTCACACAGTGCCCAACTTGTGGGATGTCAGAGCTTCAAGAGAGGTATCCAACTCATTAAATGATTCAGTGTTGTAAATCATCTTACCTTCTATAGATTCAATGAACATGCCTCACATCTACATTAATACCTTTTAATGAATAGAGATTCTGTGGTGTTTACTAAAATATAGATTCATTTTAAAAGTTACTGATAATGTTCAATAAAATTCATAAGCACCTAGTAAGTATAAGGTGCTGTGAGAGGCAAAAATTAAATAGTTCCTGCCTTCAAGAGATGCTGGGTAAGTCAGGGCTGGGCAACTGAATACATATTAGGAGGGAAGTAGAGGAGAAAGCAGTCAGGATGATTCTGAGGTTGTGAACCTGATGATGTTCTCAATGGAAGTAAGGAAATTTAAAGAGGAATACAGATTAAGGAGGAAGATAAATAGTTTTTCTCGGGATATTTTGAGATCGAGATGCCAATGGGATGTTTAGCTGGTGATGTCCAGCAGGAGGACTAAGGGTCAGGAGAGATTGGGGCTGGATATGTAAGGTTAGGAGTCACCTGCATAGAGATGATAATTGAGCCTATGGAGCAAATGACATCATCAAGGGAAGGAGTTAGTAGACACTCATGCTGAAAGAGTGGGAAATAGATCATGAGGAGTGGTGAGGCAGAGAGACAGAGAATCAGGAGAGCGGTGTCAGAGAAGCCTAGGCAGGAGAGAATATCTAGGAAGAGAGGAGTGAAGTCATAAAGCTTCAATGAAATCAAATAGGATAGGGAATGAGAAAATGCCATAGGATTTGACAGTTATGAAATCACTGATAACTTTGGAGAGAGCAATTTCAGGTAAGCGGGGAGGTTCAAAAGATAAGTTGTAAGGGACTGAGGGGCAAATAGGAAGCAAAGAAGCAGAAGCAGAGAATGTAGACAACTTTCTCTAGGAGTATGGCTACAAAAGAGAGAAGAGCTACAGGGCTGATTTTAAAGGAATGGCAGGGGCAAGTGAAGGGTTTTTGTTTTGGTTTGGTTATTGCCTTTTAGAAGGGGAGATCTGTTCACAGAGAGAAGGGAAAGATCTACTAGATAGGGGAGGTCAAAGATGACTGAGAGAAAGTGAATATTGAAGGAGAAAACTGAAGGAAATCAGATGGAATGAGATGGAACAAAGGGCACAAATAAAGGGCTTTGGCCTTGGCAAAAGGAAGGGCCACATCTTCCTCACAGACTGGAGCACAGGAAAAGAGAAAATATGGTGATAATATAGAAGAGGCTTGGGGCTGGAAGAGGGAGCTCAGCAGATGGCAAAGCAGGTAAATAATGTAGGAGGCTACGTCATCTGCTGAGAGGGAAGGGACTGGAGGTAGTGGAGGAGACTTGGGAGAAGAGAAGATTTGGAAAAGTTGTTGTGGGCAGTATGATTGAACTGAGATCAAGGGAAAATGAAGGCATCATTATGTAGGAGCAAAGCCTCAAGTGAGATTAACTAACCTAACTTTGTAGTGGACCCAGTTGGCATTATTTTATAACTTCCTTTGGCAACTTTAAGGAATTTGGGAATAAGAGCAGAGAAGTTGGATGATAGGGTTACGCTGATTTGGAATCTGATGAGGTCTGACTGAGGACAAGACAAAGAGGCAGAGGATTCAAGGATAGAGGACAGGGAACAGTTGAAGGGGTCAATTACAATGTCAAGACAGTGAAGAGAGAAAAGTGAGGAAGAGCGTTGGTGATAGAGAACAGAGAGAGTTGGAGGAACTGTTGCTGTCCACCCTTCATTCTCGAAGACCAATGACATCGCAAGGGTGATATCTTAACTTTTGCGTGAACTTCATTTAAGTGAGGCAGAGCTATGCAAAGTCATCAGTCTCACTCTCTCCTCCAGAGTCATTGGAGTTTAGTGGAAAACAAAATCAGAGGAACTGGAGATGATAGTGAGAATGAAGGACAGGCTCAGGAGGAATGAAACAGAAGGAGAGCTAGAAAGAGAGAGATTGTGTTTAGAGAAGGCAATGTCAGAGTTCAGTATCATTAAAGTAATACAGTTTTGTCTGACAGTAAACACTATTTCAGTCATTCCTGTTGGTTGGTTGCTGAGGTAGAGTGAAGGTCAAGGATGTAAGACTTGAAGAGGTTGATGAATGGGGAAGTCAATGATTTTGAGGAGAAATCAATTTATATACTGAAGAAAGTCACTCAACTGTGTGTACTCTTTGAACCAGTGATACCACTATTAGGCTTATATTCCAAAGAGGTCAAAGAAAGAGGACAAGAACCCATGTATACAAACATATTTTAGCATATCTTTTTGTGGTATCAGAGAACTGAAAACTAATGGGGTGCCTATCATTTGGGGAGTGGCTTAACAAAATATGATATGTAATAGGGTACTTTTGTGCCAAAAGAAATGAAAAATGGGATGATTTCAGAGAAATCTGGGAAGACTTACATGAACTGAGGCAGAGTAAAGTGAGAAGAATCAAGAAAATAATGTATGTAATAACAGCAGCATGATAAAATCAAATACCTTTGAAAGACTTAAGAACTCTGATTAATGCGATGACAAACCATGATTCCAGAGACCTGATGATGAAGCATGTTACTCACTTCCATATTGAATCAGACATATATTTTTAGAAATGGGCAATGTGGGAATTTGTTTGCTCGACAGTGCATATGTATCACAAGGATTTTTTTTTCCTCTTTGGGGGTATAATGAGTGGGAGAGAAAAAAATGCTTGTTAGTTTAAAAAAATGAAATTATACATTGAGATCCTTAAGGATGAGGGCAGATGTTGGACTGGAGAAGAATACCATGTCAGAAACTGATGTTAAGAAAGGAGGGAAGAGTGATCTGGAGATCTATAAATTATAGATTATAGTAGATTTTTGTCACAGATCTTCTCAATTAATAATTACTAATAGTATAATTATTGCCGCATTGTGACTGTAAATATTTTAAATGTTACAAAGGGACCCCAAAAAATTGAACCACTGTTAAATAATACTGTTCATGAAACTGTAGTCTTTCATACACCAGAAGCCATCCATCACTGGGCACTGCAAAACACCAATAATCCGTCAATCAACAGGCTGTCCTTAGCTACGTACCTTGTACCTGGCACTGTGCTAAATTCCTGCAATATAAAGAAAAAACTAAAACAGACTTTGTTCCTAAGAGGTCTATATTCTAGTGGGGCAGATTGTAAGCTTTAAATTATAAGCTCCTTGAGGTCAGGGGCTGTCTTTATATTAATTATATACCCAGTGCTTAGCACCATGCTTGGCACATAGTAGGAGCTTACTAAAAGTTTATTGGATTGGATTGGAAATGATATGTATAAATAAAAATGTATAAGATAAATACCAAGTAGGCAGAAGGTGACCTTAGAAGGGATGGCACTAGCAGCTGGGGAGGAAATGAGAGACTACTTGAAAGGTCTCCTGGAGAAGGTAGCACTTGAGCTGAGTCTTAAAAAGCAGTCAGGAATTCTCTAAGAGTCAAAGGTAAGGAGGGAGAGTATCTCAGGTAGGGGTGAACAGCCAAGTCAAAGGCACAGATAGAGAACCGTTGTGTAAATGTCTAGAATAGCAAGTAAGCCAGTATGGCTACATCATTGAGTGTGTGGAAGGAAGTAGAATGTAAGAAGATTGGAAAGATGGGAAGGGTCCAAATTGTAAAGAGCTTTAAATGTCAAACAAAGGACTTTATGTTTGTCCTGGAGGTAAAAGGGGAGCCACTGGAGTTTTTCGAGGGGGCAGGGCATGATATAGACATAAGCTTTAGGAAAATCACTGGCAGTTGAATAGAAAATAGGTTGGGGAGGGCACAGAACTGAGGCAGGGAGACTTTCACAAACAAAACATGGTTTTCTCTCCTCAAGAAGCCTGTGCTAATATACATATCTTCAGTAGAGGAAACAGAAGCTCAAAGAAATTGTTAGTGATAAGAATGAAGACTAGAATCTAGGTCTCCTGATTCCTGGTTTAGTAGATGAGGCATATGCAGGTAGTTTGTAACAAAGTGTCTAGGGCATCAGAGAAGATTAGTTATAGGATGCAAAAAGAATCTATGTATCTGGAAGAGGAGGCTGGGATCGGCCAGCTGGAGGCCCAGCATGAAGAAATGGAGGGATGCCACTTACTCCAATCTATTCCCAATGCTTCAGTGGGGTTTCAGGTATCTCTTGAAGTGGGACCCTGGATTGGAAAGGCAAATGGATGATCCTTAATAAAAACAGGCAGACACAGTTGTTGTTTATCAGAAAGAAGAACTAAGAGAAATAACTATGTAAAACATGAGAGAGAGGACTGAGAGCAAGAGGGTTTAGATAGTCAGAAAAGCAGTAACAGCAGAAAGAGCATTATCTCTGAGATGGAAGCCACACGACCAACAAGTACATTTTAAAAAAATCTGATATAGTTTTTAAAAGCTGTTCATTTCCTACAATTCAGTACTAGGAAGTAATTACATTAGTTACATGGGCCAAGGGGGAGGGAGAGGAAGCAGGAAGGGAGATCTATTTCCTTTCTGTTTTTTTTTTTAATCCAGAGGCACAGTGCCTGGCACATAGTAGGAACTTTTTGCTTGCTTGACTTGTCACAAATAGGTCTTTCTACTGTCAGCTGTACAGAAGAGTTTAGAACATTAAAATATAGTATGTTTGACTTTTTGTTTGTTTTTGCTGGAGACTAAAAGGGCAGCACTGGCTAAGTTTGGTCCATGAGATTCTTCTATCCTCTCTCAGCTAAATCAGAATGTATGAATGTATGAGTTAGGTGTGAGTCAATGGAAAGAGATGTAGAATGGCTGATTCACCAGGGGCTAATATCTATTTCCTTACCTAAGGAATGAATCATTACTTTTATCAATTGTTTTGTTTTTTTAATACTTACCTCTCACGTCAAGATAATAGTGCTAAACCAGGAAGGAAATCTCTCTGGATTGCAAGATCGTGCTTTACAACCCTCCCCAGTCACCCACCAACTTCGCTCCACTAAAATATACACAGGTATTGAGTCTCACCTCCAGGGGGAGCTCTAAGGGACCATTAGAACAATGAAACATGGAAGCTACCCTTTAGCTTCCTTCCAGTGTGAATGACGTGGCAAAGGATTTCCAGACAAGGAGGAAATTAAGGGAAAACCATTTAGCTTTTGAGTTTGACTTTAGTAAGGAAGCTATCAGGAATAGTACTCTGAAATTCTGCTACAGGCTTTCAGTTCAGTTTTGAAACTCCTTTTGCAATTACGGGAAGGTGTGAACTTTTTAAAGCCCACCCAGGGAGTTTCAGAAGACCTGAAAGTAGACAATGAAGGCAGTTGACACTTCTCTACCAGGCTGCACAGAATACAGGCATAATGAGCAGTTGCAGAGACAAAACCTGCAACAGAAAATATTATCGGGGAAAGAGGTGGTTTGGATGATCTAGCATGTTGTTGTTCAGTCATGTCTGATTATTCATGACCCCATTTGGAATTTTCTTGGCAAAGACATAAAGTGCTTCACCATTTCCTTCTCCCCCTCATTTTACATATGAGGAAACTGCAGCAAGTAGGTTTAAGTGACTTGCCCAGAGTCACCTAGCTAGTAAGTATCTGAGGCCCCAGATTTGAACTCAGGTCTTCCTGACTTCCTGACACTATCCACTGCATCACCTAGCTGCTCTTGATCTAGCGTAAGTACCTACTGCTTGACTCACTACATTTTTCAAGGGAAAGTGCTAACTCTGGAAGTCTTAAAGAACTACATAAATGTGGATTGTCATTGTTCTTAAATTTAGTTATTTTTTAACACTCTATTTAATTTGGTTTCATTTACTTTTTAGTTCCCAGTTTTCTTCTACCCCTTTCCCATCCCCAACCCATTGAGAAGGCAAGAGACATAAGGCCTGTTTAAAATGTATATGGTCAAGCAAAACAAAATCCTACATTAGTCATGTCCAAAAGAAAACAAAAAAGAAAATGTACTTCAATCTGTACTCTGAGTCCATTAGCCCTCTAATTGAAGGTAGATACCCTGTTTCATCATGAGCCCTTTGGAAATGCAGTTGGTCTATGTGTTGATCAGGGTTCCTAGGTCTTTCAAAGTTGTTTTGTCTTCCCACTATTGTTATTATTGCATGAACTGTTCTTTTGGTTCTGCTCACTTCGCTTTGCATCAATATATGTAAATATGTTCCAGGTTTTTCTGAAACCAACCAAGCCCTCCATCATTTTTTGTAGCACAATAATATTTCATCATATTCATATACTATATCTTGCTTAACCGTTCCCCAAATGATAAGCACCCTCTTATTTTTCAATTCTTTGTTGCCATAAAAGGAGTCGCTATACATATTTTTGTACCTATGGATCCTTTTTCTCTGGTCTCTTTGGAGCATTATTGTTCTGTTATAATTGTCAATATGACAAGAAGCTACGATTTCCTGGGTGTGGATAGGTGCAAACCTCTGTAACTTGTAGTCATAGAGAACTACTTAAGGCTCAAACAGATTACTTGAACTGTCTATGGTCACGCAATTAGAAATGTCCAAGGCAGAATTTGAACCTAGTTCTTCCTGAAGCCAAGTCCATCATTCATTCTACCCATAATGCTTGGATACCTCTCTCTATCTTAATATTCCTTTAAAATTATTTTTCTTTTGTTCCAGAAAGATTTGTGAATTCACTAGTGTGGGGAAAACTCCTAGTATGGAAACTCCTTTCAAAGTGCAGGTTGCCAAATTGTTTATAATTTGTAGTTTTAGAGAGTTACCTGGAGCCCTGAAAAGCTAAGTGACTTAACCTTATTTGGGCCTCTAGTAAATATCAGAATCCAAGTCTTCCCGCTTCTGCCCTCTATCTACTATATCACCCTGCCTCTTAAAAGCATTCCTAGGTTATTCTCTGCCTCCCCGCTTTGCAGATATTTTTTAAAAATCATCTCTTTGTAGCTTTAACTGTTTTCTATTGAGCCAAGTTACCTCTATACAGTTGTAGGAAGGAAAGATCTGTACATAAACAGATCCCAGGTGAACAAACGAAAAAACATTTGGGAATGTAAAAGTACTGTGCATAGAAACAGAAAAGTTAAAGCAGTCCTTGCTTTCAGGCATTTCACATTCTGGTTGGGAAAATAACTCATGTGAGTTTGAGCTGCAAGTCAGATGGAAAGGTCCCATGGTCCTTAGGGTGTAGGAGCAGAGCAGAAGGCAATGCATCATCTTTAATGCCATTTCCATTGATTAAAACATGTTCTTCCCTGGTGCCGAACCGTTTGAAAGCACCAAGGATTTTAATGGTAAGAACTTTCTTTTCCAGGGTCTCCAGTATTTGTGGCCAGGGATAAGGAAGAGTCTCAGCAGTAGTGTCAAACCCAAATAGAAATAAGGGCCCTAGACTGTACATATGGATCTTTCTGAGCCATATAGAAACTTACAAAACCAGATATGAACATTATCTATAGTCTACTCTTTTGTTGTTCAGTCTTTTCAGTTGTGTCCAACTCTCCGTGACCCCGTTTTGGGGTTTTCTTGGTAAAGATACTGAACTGGTTTGCAAAGATACTGAACTGGTTTGCCATTTCCTTCTCCAGCTCATTTAACAGATGAGGAACTGAAGCAAATAGGGCTGTGACTTGCCCAGGGTCACACAGCTAGTAAGTGTCTGAGGCAAAATGTGAATTCATGAAGATGATTCCAAGCTCAGTGCTCTATCCACTGAGCCACCTACCTACCCTACTGCATAATCTATTGTATTTTTATTTATTGATATTTATTACTTTATTGTTAACAATACATTATTAATATTAATGGCTATAAACAGTGATTAATGATTTATTGGTATATGTTTTATTAATAATTCCCAATTACATTTTAATGTGATGCTGCTGCATTTGAGAATGCTGTTTGACACCTCTGGTCTACAGTATCTGCAGAAACAGTTACTAGGTTGAAGCTTTCATTATAATAGAGACAGAGAACATATATAGAGAAGGGGGAGCAGTGGGACAGAAGGGTATGGTGGATATTTTGGTTTCTAAAATTTCAGAGATGATCATTGGGTCCATAAGAAAGTAGATCAATGCTAAAGATTCTACCATTGTGCCTTTCTTCATGCTGAACTTTTTTTTTCCTCTTGAGTCTAGATCTGTGATTCTACTGATACAGGGAACTCCCTCTACTCGTTCTGCAACTTAAGGTCTCAGAAAGTTTCGTTTGAAATTTATCACACTCTTTCTTTGTGCCAATTATTCCAGCACACCTCATTTCCCTGACTAGATTGTAAGTTACTTAAGAGAAGTGTCTGTGTCATATCTCTGCTTCTCTGGCACTTAGTACTGTACTGGCTGGAGATAATAAGTGCTTAATTAATATTTGTTAAATCAGCTTATTAAGTTTCGTAAGTGGGAGCAACAGGATGTGTTCATCAATTACAGAAGGATATGGGATAGGGAGAAAGAAAAATCCAAAATGGCTCCTGTTGTGAGCCTGGGTGTCATCAACAGAAATAGAGAAGTTGAGGAGAGGATCAGGTTTTGGGGGGAGATATTAAGAAATCTATTTTGAACATGCTGGTCTCAAATTCATCCTCTTCCCTATCCTCACAGTCATTACTATCCTGATTTAGGGCCTCATCACCCCTTGATTGATCTACTGTAATGACCTCCTAGTTGGTTTCCTGGGCTCTAGCCTCTCCCTTTACCAATCCATCTTCCACAAACTAATATATCTGATCCACAATTTAACCTCTTCATTTTCCTGTTCACAAAGCTACTGTGCCTCCATCTTGCCATTGCATGAAGTATAAACATTGTTAGACTTTACAATCTGACCTTAGCCTACCTTTCCAGACTTATTGTATGTTGTTTTCCTTCACTCATTCTATTCCAGCCAAACTGGTCTGCTTACTGTTCCCTCATGCAGAACTTCCCGTGTCTATTTTCCATGCCTCTCCAATGGCTTTCCCCCATTCCCTCCTCACTTTTGCTTCATGGAACACTTATCTTCATTCAAGATTCAGTTAAGGTTCCACCTTCAATAGGAAGTCTTCAGTTGCTAGTACCTTTCCTCCATGCCCCTCCCCCCACCAAATTATTTAATGTATTTTAATTTTCTCTCTTTAAAATTCTTTTTGAAATGTGTATTGCTATCTTATGTTTTGACATCACCTTCATTTCTGAATATGCCTCCCCCTACTCCCATATCTGATGAGCCATCTCTTGTGACAAAGAGATTTTTAAAAATAAGTTAAGCAAAGCCAATGTATCAGCTGAGTTTGGCAGTCTTTGCAATGTTTCCCATTCATAATCTCCCTCCTTTGAAAAGAAGGGAGTGAGGTGTACTGTCTCATCTTTTTTTCTCTGGGGCCATGCTTTGTCATCATAATTTTTATATTTCATTTTCTGTATACATATTATCCCCACTCCTCCAAAAGAATTTAAATTCCTTGAGGATGGGACAATTCTGTTTTTGTCTTGTATCCCTAGCACAGTGGCTGACACATTATAGGTGTTTATGAAATGCTAGTTGAATTAATAAGTTAAAGGTCCCAGCAGGATACATAGATAAAGATATCTAGCAAACAATTGGAAATGTGGAACTAAAGTTATTGGGAGAGGTAAACATAAGAACACAGTATCAAGAGGTCCTTAGAGATTATCTAATTCAAATTGCCCACTTTACAGGTGAGGAAACTGATTTAGAGAAACTAAATGCCTTGAAAGTCCAGTACTTGTTCAGCATGGAAGTGAATATGAATTCGTGGCAATGGATCACAGCACCAAGTGAGAGAATATATAGAGAGAAGAGGCCCAAGAAGAAAACTTTGGGGACACCCATGTTTAAGGTTCCTAGGTAACATACAGAGGAAGCATCAGATTCCTCAGCTTTAAAATAACAGGTAACAAAACCTCTTTACCTCACAGGATTGTCATGAAAATAAAATGAGATGTATCTGAAGGCATTTTGGTTTTCTTTCAAATTTATTTTATTTTTCATTTAATTGAGCTGAGAAGCTGAGAAACTTACATCTGTTTCCTTTAGACTTTTTGAACCACTTTCACATTCACTAAACCTTGTGAAGCAAAGAGGAGATGTGGACTTATCTTCACTTTACAGAAAGAGAATTGAACAATGTAAAATTCTGAAATCATGGTGTGATTTTAAGGTCAAAGGCTGCTATCAAAATTCTAGCTCTGCCCATTACTAGCCATGTGATTTGGGGCAAGTTGATAACTGTATTCATTTATAAATTGAGGGGGTTGGATTAGATTTTGTTTTCCAGATAGCTCTTAATTTGTGATACCAGGAAATATTAGTATTGTTATTTCTAGAAAATTTCCTCAAAGGAAGGATAGTAAATTGAATAATGTATCTTACAAATTTTTTTTGTTCCATAAAAAAAATTATTCTTTGCATTTTTTTTTTTGGTTCAAAGTCTTTAAACAAAAGTTAATTATCTCTTTGTTCAAATAAATAAAACTTCTTCTATGGTGGTAAACACTTTGGTCAATAACACTTACCTTCTAGAGTTGGTGTGATCAAATAAGATATTTATAAAGTCCTTTGCTATATAAAAGTAATTATTATTATTATTATTATTAATGATAATAACCTTGAATTTCTAGTTCAAAGCTATAGCCAATGAGCCCAATCCTAATGAGCATGTGCAGAGTGTTTGGCTGATGCAATCCCCATGTGGACTTTGAAGCATAGACAGTCATTCTGTAACTGATTGTGGTCTGCTGTCCATGTGATAAAGAAGATCCTTTTTGATTGGCTATGTAGCTAGAACTGAGAGTATATTCGAAAGGCATTAGTTGACCACAACTTCTTCCTTCTCTTATGCTGGCCAGGTGATGTTTGTAGGGCCTTTTGAATGAACATGCTCATAAGAACTGGGGTCATTGACCAGTCCCCCACTGAACAAATTTAACAAGGATTTTTTAAGTGCAAGTAGTGCATGTAACAGGAGACAGGTCTCTGTTTTCAGTCTAGGAGGAGAGATAGGCTATATATTCAAATAAGGACTGTGCAAAAGAGCCACAAGTGTTATAGGAGCTCACATTTTGAAAAAGTCCTTGAGAATTGGAAAGGGGTAGAAGAACTAGATATGTGTGAAAATTGCCACGACTTTTAGAAATGAGAAAATGAGCTCTTCAAACTATAGACTAAATATAGGCTTGATTTCAATTCCTGGCAAAATTGTAGAATACATGATTTTGTTTTAAAAAATGTTATTGATATCTTTTGCTTTTGTATTACCTTCATTTGCAAATATATCCATTCACCCTACTGGCTTTTAATCCATTCCTTATAATAAAGAATTTAAAAAAGAGAGAAAAAATCCAAAACATTTTGACAAAATTAAGCAATACTTCAATCAGTTTTGAAAATCTATGCAATGTTCTGCAGCCTTAGTTCCCCATCCCTGCCAAGAGAGGAGAGCAGTGCATTTAGAATGCTGTTAAAGAGAAAGCTTGTAAGTGCTTAGAACAAGAAGCATTGATTACTAAGAACCCGTATGAGCTCATCAAGAGCAGGTTATGCCAGGATAACCTCATTTCCTCTTTTGACAGGGTTAGCAGATTGATATATCATGGAAATGCCATATATGTGGTGCCATATAATGCCATACAGAGCTCCATTTTAGTTAGGCATCTGAAAACGTCTTTCACAATTATGGACAATATAGAAAGAGGAAGACTTGATAATACCCTAGCCATATTGATTCAGAACTGGCTGACAGAGAAAATCCAAAGAATTTGAATAATGGATCAATGTAAACCTGAAAGGGGGCAACTAGGTGGTGCAGTGGATAGAGCCCCAGATCTGGAGGGAGAAAGAGCTGAGTTCAAATTTGGCCTCAAACACTTACTAGCTGTGGAACCCTGGGCAAGTCACTTAGCCCTGCTTGCCTCAGTTTCCTCATCTGTAAAATGCACTAGAGAAGGAAATGGCAAACCACTGAAGTATCTTTGCCAAGAAAATCCCAAATGGTATCATAAAGATTTGGACATGATTGAAACAACACAACAACAATACACCTGGAAATGGGGCTTTACTATTGTGCTATAGAATCTTATTGTTGCTGCTATGCTGGTAAACACTTTGGTCAATAACACCTGCTGGAGTTGGTGTGATCAAATAAGATATTTATAGAGTCCTTTGCAAACTTTAAAGTGCTACATAAAAGTAATTATTATTATTATTATTAATGATAATAACCTTGAATTTCTAGTTCAAAGCTATAGTTCACTGTATGCTTGCTTACATTCTTTAATATAGAGGTTGATTGGGTAGTATGTCCAAAATAATTTATAATCCATTATTACAATATCATTTCAGTACTCAGTGAAATTACATAAAATATAGGGTAGCCCAGGGAAAGGGTAGCTAGGGTTGCAGTAGATAGAACGCTGGGCCTGGAGTCAGAAAGACTTGAGTTCATATGTGGCCTCAGATACTAGCTGTGTGACTTTGGGCACTTTGGAATTGATTGTGAGACATTGGAGACACTGGCAAAGGACTGTCCAACATGGAGCGCTTGCATCAAAGAAGGTGCTATGTTCTATGAGTGAGGAAGAACTGCAACAGCTCAAAAGAAATGTGAGATGTGCAAATTTAGAGATATCTCCACTTCAAAAGTTCATATAGACTATTTGTGCTCAATAGAGCCTTCCAAGCTCATATTGGTTTAACTTGCCACAGTCAGACATACTGTACCTTGACTACAACATAGTGATGTCATTTTGGTCCTTTTTGAGAACAAAGGACGATAACCAACCAACCAACTGACTGATTGACTCTAGGCAAGTCACTTAACCCTGTTTGCCTCAGTTTCCTTATCTGTAAAGTATATCTTTACCAAGAAAACCCCAAATGAGGTCATGAAGAGCCAGATTGAACAACAAAGCCTAGTGAAAACAGATCTCATTCAATCCAGGGTATTTTTGAAGAGATTTTCATTAAGTATGTTTCTTACTCTATAATGTAGGTATTACAAAAATATATATATACATATAGAAGAAATTCCATAAAGTGCTCTTTAACTAGAGATGGAAACCCTAGACCTCAGATGGGAATTCATGATCTAATTTTTCATTAATGGTAAACTACATTCAAAGAGCAATTCATTTCCCAAATGGTGGGAAGAGTGTGAGACAGTGGAAAGAATGCTTTTCTACAGTCAGAGGATGTGGGTTCTAATCCTGGCTTTGCTACTTGCTACCTGTGTGACCTTGAACAAATCACTTAATTTGAATTCTCCAGCCATCAGTTTTGTCCAAGTCCTTACGTCACAGACATGAAGCTTCTAGGATGGAGGAAGCACTGAAGATAGTAGGGGATAATTGGAAACCTCCATTTTTCTTTCCATCCATAATTTGGACCCTCCAGTGGTGATTCAAACCCAGGTCTTCTGTTACTAAATCCTATATCCTTTCCACTGCACCATATTACCTTCTAAAATGGGAGATAGAAGGAAGGAAAAAAAACAAGTATTAAGCCCTCTTCCCTTTCTTTTAACCCATTTCAATTTTATCAAAAGATTTAAAAGTCTGTTAATTTGAATTAATTGAAAATGTACATCACAGTCTTCCCCTGATTTAAAATCTTTTAGGTAAAAAGTTTTGTGTATTGTTCTAACATTTTGAAAAAATGCTATGGGCTTCTAGGGTCAAATTATTTCTCCCACTCCCTTCTCCAGTAGGGGCTCCTTTACTCTGAACCCAGGCCTGCGGTACAACTGGGTTTAATCCTACCAGATCCCAGAATCTTCTCTAATGAGAAGAGGGATTCAGTCTTCTGATCATTAAACCCTCACTCTGATGCTTTAAGGACAAATCATTTCAAGCTTAGGTTTAGTCTTTTGTCTAAAGTTTCCTCCAAATGGGTTTTTAAAAAGTTACCAAATGGGAAACATGAATCAGGTATGGGACAGGTATTTATTTCGTATACACAAAACAAATGCTAAACACAGAACAGTCATACAGGAGAGTCAGAACCCCATTGTTCAAGCTGGATGCAGTCTTTTCTTTTAATAAGTATACTGAGTCATTGGTTCTTCTGGCTCTGACACACCCAAAAGCTGAGTCACCATGTCCCTGGAGTCCCCAGAAGCTTCCCGGGGCAACTGGAAGCTTCTGGGATTGACCCCTATAGGCAAATTCAACCTTGGTTACACTAATATGGAATGTTCTAAAGACAGAAAATTCCATAAAAGGTGACGGGTGCCAAGTAGGACAAGGGGGCTTGTCTGAAGCAGAGACAGATTTATAAATAAGAACTAGGTGTAGAAGACCAGAGAGGTTTTCTGGACCAACATGGGTAAGGCCAATATCTCCCACTGTATCTGGGGCCATCTACAA